>NW_006399770.1:23435271-23461828 GCF_000299155.1 Elephantulus edwardii
CATAAAAAAGGAAGAAAGAAGAACAGTCAATGATCTAATTCAACATCTTCATCACTAGAAGAAAAACAGCAGTTTAAATCTACAGCCTCTAGCACAAAAGAAATTATCAGGACAAGAGCAGAAAAAAATAAGATAGAAAACAGAAAAAGAATTGAAACTATAAATAAGATGAGGAACTGGTTTTTCAAAAGGGTCAATAAAATTGACAAATCACTGGCAAACTTAAAAAAGGGAAAAAAGAGAACTCACAGATAGCTCAAGTAAAAAGTTATAAAAGTGACATCACAACAGAACCAGAGGAAATGAAATTGATAATATCAGAATATTATGAAAAGGTATATTCTTATAGATTAGAAAATCTAAAAGAAATGGACAAAGTCTTTGAAACTCATGCCTTACCTAGCCTGACAAGGACAGATATAGAACACTTGAACAGACCCATCACAAAAGAAAAATTTGACAAGGTCATAAATAAACTTTCTAATAAGAAAAGTCCTGGACCAGATGACTTCACAGCTGAATTCTACAAAACTACAGACCAATATCTTTCATGAATATAGATGGAAACATACTTAACAAATCCTAGTTGATAAAACACAAAAGCACATAAAAAAAGAATTCACCATGACCATGTGGGATTCATAACAGGTATGCAAGAATGGTTCAACATAAGAAAAGCAATTAGTGTAATTCACAAATAGTTTACAAAATTGTTAACAAAATTAACAATGAGAACCATATGATTTTAGCAATTTATGCAGAAAAGGCATTTGACAAAATCCAACACCCTTTCCTGATTAAGACACTCAGCAAAATTCAAACAGAAGAGAATTTTCTCAACATAGTGAAAAATACATATGCAAAACTAAAAGCCAATATCATTCTTAATAGAGAAAGACTAAAAGCATTTTCCTTATGAAAAGGAAGCAGACAAGGATGTTCACTGTCACTGATTCTATTCAATATTGTGCTGGAAGTGTTTGCTAGGGTAATACGACAAAGGAAGAAAAGAAAAGGCATCCAGATCATGGAAGAGCTGGTTAAAATATTATTATATGCACATGATATGATAGTGTTCATAGAAAACACCAAAGACTAAAACAAACAGAAACTAAAAGAAAATAAACCCTGTTAAAGTTAGTGGTCCAGTTTAGTAGAGTGGCAGGATATAAGAGCAATATTCAAAAAGCAGAAGGATACTTCTATAGTAACAAGGAAAACTCAGAGAAGAAAACCAAGAAAGCAATACCACAATTGAGGTACTTGGGAGTAAACCTAACTAGAAATGTAAAAGACCTATACAAAGAAAACTACAACACATTTCTGCAAGACACAACAAAAAACTTAAAGAAGTGGAAAAATGTGCCTTACTTATGTATAGGAAGACTCAATATTGTGAAAATGATAATCTTACCAAAAGCAATCTACATATTCAATGCAATCTCATCTGGATACCAAATTCATTTTCAAAGAAATAAAAAGTGAAATTGTTAAGTTTATTTGGAGAAGAAAGAGACTTCGAATAAGCAAAGCACTTCTGAGAAACAAAAATGAGGTGGAAGGTATAGCACTCCCTTACTCATCCCCTGACTACTATACAGTGGTAGCAACCAACACAGCATAACACTAGTAAAATGGCAGGTACACTGACCAGTGAAACAGAATTGAGAACTCAGAAATAGACTCAGCTATGTGTGGTCAACTGATATTCGATGAGAAAATAAGACCTATAAAATGGGGATATGGTGCCGGCAAAACTGGACTGCTACTTGCAAAAAACTGAAGCAGGATCCACATCTCACACCATACATAAAAATCACTTCAAGATGCATCAGAGACTTGAGAGCAAAGCTCCAAACCATAAAGTTCATAAGAGATAAACTGGGATCAAGCTTAGGAGCTGTAGGCTACGGTATAAAGAGGCTGCCAAATATAGCCAGAAATGCACAATTTGAACAGGATAAAATTGATGAATGAGACCTTCTAAAGATTAAATCCCTGTGTGCATCAAAAACTTTTTCCAACAAGGTGAAAAAGAACAAACAAAAAACAAACCTACCAACTGGGAACAAAATTTGGTAATAATCATCTCAGACAAGAATCTCACAAGGAAACTTTGTAGAATACTCCTAGGCCTACAACACACACACACACACACACACACACACACACACACACACACACACACACACACTCATACACACACGACTGATAACCCAAATACAAAATGGGCAAAAGATGTGGAAAGAATTTTCACAGAGGAAGATAAACAAACACACAAACAGAAACTTAAAAAAAAAAATAAATAAATGGTCAACAGACATATGAAGAAATGTTCCAACATTGCCAATAAGAAAGATGCAAATCAAAACCACAAAGAGATACAATCTCATTCCAGTGGGGCAGCAAATTTTAACAAGGCTGGAAGTTATAAATGTACAGGAGATGTGGCGAGAAAGGATCTGTTTTACATTGTTGGTGGGATTGTGCAATGGTACAACCACTCTGGAAGGCAGATAGGCACTTCCTCAAAAAGCTGAACATAGAAATTTCATATGACCCAGATATTCTATTACTTGGAATATAACTCAATAAAATGATAACTGAGGCTCAAACAGAAACTTTCACATAAATGCTCATAGCAGTGTTATTCACCATCAGAAGTGTATGGCAACAGCCCAGGTATCCAACCACAACGAATAGATGGGAAGTTGTGTTATATTCATACAATGGAATACAACACAGCATGCAGGAACAATGATTTTGTAAATTACTACCTAACTTGGGAGGGACTGGAGAGCATAATGCTGAGTAAACTCAATCCCACAAGGACAAATCCTGTATAAAACCATTATTGTAAAATAAGTATGAGGATCCAAGGGGCAGGAGTGGAAATAGAGGAGTGAGGATGCGTGTGGGGGCTAGGGTGTCAATCATAGGATTGCACAATTTGATGGGTGGGTGCAGTAAAGGAAATGGGAAAGATGTTTTGTGAAAAACAATGTCTTTAAAGTTTGTATATAAATCAGAATAAAATTAAAAGAAAAGAATGAGACCAAAAGGCATAAGCTTAAATATGTATCACACACTAGCAAAATCTTGCTGAAGATTATCCAAAAAAGACTGGAAAAGTATATTGACAGAAAACTACCAGAAATACAGGCTGGGTTTAAAAGGGTCATTGCACTAGGGACATTATTACCAATTTCAGATGAATCTTAGTAGAAAACAGAGAGTACCAGAAAAATGTCTAACTGTGTTTCTTTGATTATGCAAAGACATTTGACTGTGTAGATCCCAGTAAACTGTGGTTAACCTTGAGGAAAATGGGAAACTCAGAACACTTGATCATGCTTATACAAAACCTCTCAGTTGGCAACAAAACTCCTTACTACTAAGTTACCAGAACTCCCTATAGCATTAATTTGTGGGAACGCTATTTGACGCAAATGCCTATTTCTCTCACACTCTCTTCCCTCTCTTCTTTCAGAAATGGCCTTGCTCTTTTGATTGTGTACATTTAACTAATGATACTCTTCTGTCTTAAACTGGCGAATGAGTATTTCCCTTCCCGAGATGCACAATATGAGACACTCAGCAGCAAATTCCCTCTAAGCTAGGTTAGCTGCAGGCAAGGATTTCTGGCAGTTTTGAGGCTCTGCATTTGGTAACATTATACATACAACAAATTGAAAAATATTATAACAGGTTGAGAGAGATTCTGCATAAGAAAATTAAATGCTTTAAGATTAGTACCTGTGTTATTGCTGTTGTTATGTGCCATTAAGTTGATTGCGACTCAGAGTGACCCTCTTTGCACTGCATAATATCTCTGAACCCTGCACTGTCTTCAGCCAATCTCACTGACTCTCCTCTCTTACCTTCATTATCCGAGTTACTGTGTCAATCCATCTCATTTGGGGTGCAATTCGTCTTATTTGGGGATGCTTCTCCATCCATCCAAGCATGATGTCATTCTCCATTGACAACATGTCCTTCCTGGTTCTGTGCCCCAAGTATGTGAGAGGAAGCTTCAAAATCCTTGCCTCAAAGGAACTGCATGGTTTACCCTCTCCAGGACAGACCTGTTCATTTTCTTTATAGTTCATGGTATGTTCAATACTCTTAACCAGTACCATAACTCAAAGGCATCATCAATTCTTCTTCTGTCATGTTTAGTAAATATCTGGCTCTCTGATGTATAGTAAGTAAGTACAAAGACTGTGTCTTAGTTAAGACACACCTTAGTCTCTAAACTGACATTGTTGCTCTTTAGCATTCTGGAGAGGTCCTTCACAGCAAAATATCTCAGTGCAATTAAACCTTTGATTTCTTGACTGCTGGAGTCCGGAATGTTGATTGTGGGACCAAGCAAGCAGAAATTGTTGACAATCTCAATTTCTTCTCCATCTGGCATTGTGCTTACATTAATTTTATTAAGATAAACTTAGAATCTTTAAATGTACCTTTTTCATATTTTTAAAACAAGAAACCCAGGGCAAAATAAAAATATTCTATAAATTACATAGTCAATTTCTGTGGTATTTTGAGTACATGAGAGTTAAAAAAAAACAAAACTAAACAATAATAATTGTAGGAAGACACACTACTCAATGAATGAATTTAATTACTGAAAGTATTTCAATCAGAATTTTGGTGTTTATCTCATATTAGGTTTTCCCAGAGTCAGATACTAAAACAAAGTTCTGAGAACAAAGTAGCCTATTTAGAAGATAATTCTAAGATAAAAGAGAATGAAAGGATGAAAGAGAAAAAAGACAGTAAGAATTTAATAAACATACTGTCATAGGTTTGATTCTTCATTCTTTGACCTGTGGTGTGGAGATCAATATGACTAGTGCAGGGTTTAGGGCTATTGTACATAGGGTCGCTATGAGTTACATGAGGCTGGATGACACATAACAACTAAAGCAACAACAGCGACAGTGACTTTTCTAGCTGTAGAGCCAAGCTGACTTAACCATGTGGATGTGCACGAATATGTGAATAGAGCACGCTACCTACCCTATCCACAAGGGGATTGAATACTCTCATCTTCATTCCACAAGGGGATTGATTGGCAGATCTCACCAATAAACTGAGTGGCTCAAGTAGAAGATTAGACCTCCACACCAATAAGAAAAGGAGGAGGAGGAAGAAGAAGAGAAGGAGAATGTAGAATGCCCTTCAGGACCAGGCACTCTTCCTCCAGCTACATCTATGGCACCAGCATCCATAACTGAAACAAAAGACCAGAGAGATCTGACATGAGATGGAGCTGGGTGCTATTCTCTCTCCCCATCCTCACTGACAGAACCAAGCTAAGCTAAGCTAATAGCTTTTGCCCCAGTTTGTTGGACAACTTAGGGGGCGGGGAAGAGCAGAGAGCCAGTATGGCAGGACTAAGAATTTTCCATTTTCTAATATTGCTTTAAAGCACTGAGGCTCAAGGCTGAGGTGCCTGTATGTACGTTTCAGAATCTGTCTTAACTGTTTTCTGTTACTAATCTGGATTATAGATTTTTTTTACTTCCTCAATATGGTTCTATGTATTCTATGAATGATCACATCAGATTTTGGGTCCTGCAAGATTGGTGTTGACATGAGTAGAAAGGTATGGGAATGTGGAGGACATGTCTGATCTCATGTGACTTGGTTTTGTGTGGTTGATGCTGTTTCCCCATCGTAATATTGGTAAAGGTTAGATATGGCTTTTCCCATGTGGTCTTTAATGTTTTTACACACAGTGACCCTCCATCAGGTTCTGACGCTTTAAATATTTAAGATAGGAGATTGGCTCATCTTTCTTCCTTGGAAAGGCTGATGAATTTGAACAAATGTTAAGCCTATATTATCGGGTCTCTTTAAGAACACAATAGAAAGTATATTGAAAGGTTAGTCCTGTGGAACACTGTGGCTCATCTTCCTAGGGAACAATGGGTAAGAGTATATCAAACAGGCTCAAAGTTGCACAAGCTTGAAAGAGGGAAAAAACCTATAGTAGTTAAGCTCCACTTCCATTCATCATGGGTATTTCTGGACTTGTTAACTGCACAGCTTTTCTGGTCTGTCCTTCATTGAAGATCAGAGATTCATAAAGGTGTTATAAAGTAGTTTACAGTATCAGTTTAGGTCACTAATAGAACATTTCTTTAGAATTAATTTTTTTCACATTTTTTAGTTGGCTCTGAGAAGGACACCACTAAACTTAAAAAAAGAAAGAAAGAGAGAAAGAAAAATCTCAAATTCACTGTCATTAAGTAGAACAGATTCTGACGTATAGTGACCCTCCATGATTTTCTAGGGCTGTAAATGGGAAGACTACTCACCTTTCTCCCACAGTTGTTGTTGTTGTTATGTGCTGCCGAGTTGCTTGTTTGGCTCACTCATAGCGACCCTATGTACAACAGCCCTAAACTCTCCTCTATCCTATGCCAATTTAATTGTCTCTGACCCACCTACCCGCACCATTTCAGTAACTAAATCAATTTATCTCATAAAAAGTCTTCCTCTTTTGCGCTGTCCCTCCACCCTCCCAAACCTGATGTCCCTCTCCAAGGACTGGTCCTTTCTAACAACAAGCCCAATATGTCAGATGAAGCTTCAGAGTCCTTGCCTTCAAGGAGCAACCTGGTTTCCTTCTCTCTAGGATAAACCTGTTTGTTCAAGCAGTCCACAGAATATTAAATACTCCAGTACCATAGCTCTCCCACAGAGTGACTGTAATATTTCAACCATCAATCTTTCAATGAAAAGCTCATGGTTTACTCAGTGCACAACCAGGATTTCTTCTTTTTAGGTAAACAGTAAGAAATTGTTTTGTTCGCAGTACTTGTAGCTAAGAATCAGGCATTAAGTCTGAATCAGTCCAAAGACACTGAAGAATATAAAAAAAGCTACCATGAAAACCACAGAGCAAGCTTTACAAGCAAATAAGGTAATCAATCCCTCTGCTTTGCTGATAATATTTACAGCAGGCTTCCCTGACAAGAACCTAAAGTCTACTTGGTTTCTAATTTGAAGTGTAGACATTATATTATTAGTTATTTCATCCTTTCTCTATATTACTGGTAGAGTATCAACAAAATTAAGTATATAATTTCTCATATGAAAATTATTTCAGAAACCAACAATTTTTAATTATATTATATGGTAGTCAAACCTAGATAAAAACTTTGCTTAGATATCTCACCAAAACAAAACAACAAACAAATGTTAATACTAAATAGGGCTTTAAAAATAGACAAAATACTAGAAAATTGAATATAGATATATACATATTTATGGATATACAAATACATATTAATTTTTGTATTTATAAGTATGCAGGGATGCTAAAAAACAATTTTCAGTTTTGTTGTGATTTGAGTGAACGTTTACAGCACAAATTGATATTTTATTTAGCCATTTGTGTATATTTCCTTTTATGAATTTGATTAGAATCCCACAATGTGTTGTCATCCCACACCAAATCCCTCCCAATCTCTCTATGATTCTTGATAACTTACTAAGATCCAACTTCATCAGGAAGTGATGAGAGATCATTAATCAAATAACAACTAGAGAGTGTAAAAGTATTTTATTATAGAAAAACTAGATAATTAAGAAGTAGTTTATTATAGACAAGTTAAATCAATGTCATAGTGTTTGAAACAGATGGGCTACTATGGGAGTGAATAATCCAAACAATCACACGAAAACCAATGACAATTTAAAACACCTTTCTTACTGCTTCATTCTGTAGGGGCATCATGTTATGCTAATTGTGACAATTTATTGATACTCTTCTCATTAAAGATGAATAAGCCATCTGTGTGTCTTTTTGCCCATAATTTATGCTGTACTCTTTAAAGAAGGTTTAAAAAAAAAAGAGTAAATGTAATGGGTTTAAACAAGCAGAGGTCCAAGTTTGTATAACCTGGACTTTTCTTTCTCAACTGTCTTTGTTTCACTTAAACAAGATCTGAGGTCAGAATAAATTAGAACTGCTCTGAACCCCTTCTTTTTTCTTTTAACAATCCTTTATTATGATTTTAACAGAAGTTTACAGAAAACTTAGATTTCAATTCATTCATTGTTCCACATATTCCTTTCTACCCCCTTTCCCATTAGTTTGCTTTTCTATTTAGAACATTCATTCATTGTTGTACAATTTCCTTCCTCCCCCAATCCCAGTGGACTTTGCTATACACTTCTTATCTTGCACTGTGGTCATGCAAATAATGCCTAATCATATATTCCTTTTAAACAGTTCCTCATCTGTTCCAATGTAGTATTCATTATTTAACCCCTTCTCTTAGATTTCTTCCAACCCATATGTCAGTCCTATTTTATAACAGTGGCATTATGCAGTATTTGTCCCTTTATTACTGAGATATTTCACTCAGCATAATGTTCTCCAAGGTCACTCATTTTGCATAATATTGTAGGAGTTCTTTGTTTTTCAGTGATACACAGTATTCCATTGTGTGAATACACTACACCTTCTCTAACCATTTATTTTTTGATAGGCACTTGGGCTGCTTCCATATCTTTGCTGTTATGAATAGTGCAGAAATAAACATGGGTGTGCATATATCAGCATGGGTGGCAGTTCTGGTTTCTTTGTGGTATATTCCAAGTAGTGAAATTGCTGAGTCAAATGGTATTTTTATTTCCAACTTTTTTAGAAAGTATCATACTTTCTTCCATTTTACAGTCCCATCAACAGTGAATAAGAGCTCCAATTTCTCCACAATCTCTCCAGCATTTGCTGTTTGCTGTTCTGATGAACTTTGCTATTGATACTAAGTTGAAATCTCGTAGTTCTCATTTGTATCTCTCTTAAAGCTAGAGATTGTGAACATTTCTTCATGTGTTTGTTAGACACCTGAATGTCTTCTTTGGTGAAGTGTTTGTTCATAACCTTTATCCACTTTACAATTGGGTTGCTTATCATTTTCTCATTAAGGTGCTGAAGTATTCTATAAATTTTATATTTGAGTTATTTATCTGATTTGGTTTGTACCATTTTTTTTTCTTAGTCTGTGTCTTCCTTTTTTATCCTGTTGGAGAAGTTTTTGGATGTGCACAGGGCTTTGATTCTTAGAAGGTCCTATTCATCTATTTTATCCACTCCTTGTAGGTTTTTCAGGATGTTTGGAAAACTGTTCAAGTTGTGACTTAGTGCTTTTAGGGTTCTTCCAGGCTTCTCTCTAATGAAGTTTATGTCCTTGGTTTTAGTCTTAGGACCTTGATCCACTCTTACTTGTCTTTTGTGTATGGTGTGAAGTGTGGGTCTTGTTTGAGTTTTCTGAAGATGGTTTTTCAATTTTGCCAACACCATTTGTTAAAAAGGCTGTCATCTCCCCACTTAACTGATTTCATCTCCTTGTCAAAAATTGCATAACCACAGGGAAATGGGCTGATTTCTGGGTTCACAATTCTATTCCTTTTATCTGTTTGTCTGTCATTGTACCACCATAGCAGTGTAGTAAGATTTGAAATCTGGGCATGAGATGTCTCTTACCTTATTTCTCTTTTTCATGAGTGCTTTGCTTATTTGGGGTCTCTTTTCATTCTAGATGAAACTGGAGATTGGTTTTATTCCATCTTGTTGGAGAATGATTTCTTAATTTGTATTGGGATTGCATTGAACATATTGATTGCCTTTGGTAGGACTGTCATTTTCACAATATTGAGTCTTCCTATCCATGAGCAAGGTATATTCTTCCATTTCTCCAGATCTTTTTGTTTCTTTTAGTACTGTTTTATAATATTCTTTGTGTAGGTCTTTTGTGTTTCTAGTTAGACTTACTCCCAAGTATTTAATCTTCTGATTAGCTATTCTGATGAGTATTGTTTTTATTAGCTCCAGTTCTATATTCTCTTTGTCACAATAAAGAAATCCAACTGAATTTTGTATGTTGATCTTGTATCCTGCCACTTTGCTCATTTGCTTGTGATTTTCTTAGTATTTGTCCATTTCCTCTATGTTTTCATGTTTGTTTATGCATAGTTTTTAGTAATATTTCATTTTTAACCTTCTTATTTTAGTTGATTCCACTGTGACATTGCCAGTTTCATTCCTTATTTAGATTATTTGTGTCATTTCCCTCTTTTGTTACTTTTGCTTGTGGGTTGCTGATTTTACTGACATTTTCAAAGAACCAACTCTTGGTCTTGTAGATGGTTTCAATTGTTTTTCTGTTTTCTATTTAATTTATTTCTTCCTGATTTCTTCTTATTTTACTTTTGAATTTTTTTGGAGGACGTCAGGGTTTTTTTGCTGTTCATTTTCAGTTTCTTGGAGATATTGGACTAGAGAGTTAATATTCATTTCTTTCCTGTCTTTAATGTGTTTTATTATTGCTATAAATTGACCTCTAATAACTGCTTTGGCTAATTCCCAGAGGTTTTCGTATGGTGTGTCTTTATTGTCATTTTTTGCAAGAAACTTTTAAATTTCATTTTTTATTTCTTCTAGTACCCACTCATGTTCAAGCAAGGTGTTGTTCAACTTCCAAATGCATGTTTTTTTTCTCCTTAATCCTCTTGATATTGATTTCTAAATCTGTAACATTGGGGTCTGAGAAGATGCTTTCTATTATTCTATGGTTTGTGGTTTGTTTTTTGTTTTTATAAATTGATGTTTGCCTTGTGACCTAGAATGTGATCTATTCTGGAAAGCATTCCATGTACATTAGAGAATGAGGTATTCTGTGGTTATTTTGTTCGCATTAGCCTATGCATATCTATGAGATCAAGTTGGTTTATTTTCTGGTTTAATTCTTCAGCATTTTTGTTGAGTTTCTTTCTGGAAGTTCTATCATTTTTTGAGAGTGGTGTATTGAAGTCTCCAACGACTATAATAGTATTGTCTATTTCCTTTTAAAATTTTGATAATGTTTGTTTTATATATTTTGCAGGTCTTTAATTTGGTGCATAGATATTTATTATTGTTATATCTTCTTGTTCTATTGACACCTTCATCATTATGTAGTGACATTACTTGTTCTTTAGGATGGCTTTTGCATTGAAATATAGTTTATCAGAGATTAATATCACCACTCTTGCTTTTTTCTGGTTGCCATTTGCTTGGTATATTTCCCCCACCCTTTTATTTTTCATCTTTATCTTCATTTTTCAGCTGTATCTCTTGTAGACAGCATATTGATGGGTTTTGTGTTTTATATCCAATCTGCAACTTTTTTTCTGTTCAGTGGTGCATTTTAACCGTCTACATTCATTGTGATTTTTGAGAGGCAAGGTGTTGTTTCTATCATTTCGTTGAGTTCTTTTTGGTGTTGTTGCTAGTTATTTTGGTCCATCTTGCTTTCTGTGGCATCTACATAAGAAGGACCTCTCTCAATGTTTTCAGAAATTCCGGTCTTGTGCTTACTAACTCCCTTAGGTTCTATTTTTCCGGGAATATCTTGATCTCTCCTTCATATTTGACGGAAAATTTTGTTGGGTATAACATTCGTGGTTGACAATTGTGTTCTTTGAATGTTCAATATATGCTATTATTTTGTCTTCCTTCTTGCATGGGTTCTGTTAAGAAATCTGCACTTAATCTTATTTGTTCTCCCTTATAGATTACTCTTTGTTTCTCCCTCATTGCTTTCAGAATTCTCTCCTTATCTTTGGTTCTGGCAAATTTAACTATGATATGTCTTGGTGTTTTTCTTTTGGGGTCTTTTTATATGGTGTTCTCTCTGCTTCTTAAATATATATTCCCTCATTCTTCATTATGCCTTGGAAACTTTATTCCAGTAATTCTTCCACAACTTTTTCAGTGCCTTTACTTGCTTCTTCCTGTTCTAGCATTCCAATTATGCACATGTTATTTCTCTTGATTGTGCCCTACATTATTTTTTAGGTGTTCTTTTTTTGTCCTTCCTTTTTGATCCTGCTTTTTGTTCTACCAGGTCAGTGGTGATAATTCTATCTTCTATCTCCCTGCTTCTGTGTTCCATCTCTTCAACTCTGTTCATATGACTGACCCTCCATCATGTTGACAACATCTGAAACATTGCTACTTATATTTTGGATTGTGTTATCTTGTTTTTCCAGATCTTCTAATGCCTTGTTTGTTTTATTTGCATTGTTCTGGATTGTTTTTTAAGCTCTTCCTTTTGCTTATGATGTCCTGTAATTCTTCAAGGTTTTCTTTTGCCCATTGAAAACATTCAATTATTGTTCTTTTAAATTCTGTGTCAGAAAATTTTCTCAGACTTTCTGGCTTCAGGAAAACTATTGAGAGTGTGTTACTTTTTGGGGGGTGACATCTCACTTTGGGCTTGTTTAGGGGTGAATAGCTTGTTTTCTAAGTGACATTGCTGTGGTAGAGTTTTTCATTTCTGAGGCAATAGCAGGTTCTTGATCTGAAGTCACTGCTCCAAAAGAGGGTGGGGCAGCTACTCTTCCAGGGTTTCTCTCAGTTTAATAGAGAAGAGGTTTGTGGAAGCAGGCTCCTCTGTCAGACAACTGCCACAACTAGGGTAGCCTAATGTGTTCTGGGCTAAAGGCAGTTGATGGATCAGACATGAGGAGATTCAAGGCAGAGTGTGGAGATCTAATTATAAAACCACTAAGCCTTAGTTTTCCCTTCAAGAATGAGCTGCAGCTGTCTCATTCCCTTCTGATTGATCTTAAGTGGTCTCACACGATCAAGCCAAACAGGCGTGACCTCCCACTAAGCACTTCACTCATATTCCAGCATTGCTCCTGGTATGCATCAGGAGCAGTGTTCTGGGCATGGGTCAGTGAAAATGGTACTGGAGTTCCAAGCTCACACTGACTCAGATTCCAGCTTTCCTGCTTGCCCTGCCATGTTCCTCACCCTCATGCTACTCCCCAGAGTGTGTGTCAGCAGCTCCCTGGGGCTTGTGTGCTGTAAGCAAGCAGCTCCCTGGTGTGTTTGTGACATTAGCAAGCAGTTCCCTGGAATTGCCAACAGTTGCTTTTGACTTCTCTCACTCAAACTAAATCTGTCTGGCTCACTGCCGGGTCTTGCTGCCATGTCTTACTGCTGGGTCTCACTGCCATTCTATCATGGCTGCCATTCCATCTCAGCTGCTGTTCTGCCTCCACACTAAGATATTTTTAAGACACTTACCTAGTTAATCAAGTAGCATAGATTCATGGTGGGTTTGTAGAAGTGCAGTTTTGGTGACCTAAGCCCTTTCTTTTAATTGTACTTTCTAACTGACCACCTAGCAACTTCCTCCATCATTTCTCTTCCTATCTTCTGAGTTTTAAGTTTGAACAAATATTGATCTTGTGGTTTGGGGTGGTTGAATCTTCTAAACGCTGAGAATTTCCCTAATGTTATTTTTTACCTTATAGATTTATCTACTATTTCAATTAAAGCCACACATTAGAGATTTTAGGAGAACTTTCAGATTAAGACAGCTCAAAAGGCAACATTGACCATATTTTCCACTTGTTTGTCAATTTATTGTGGAAGTTTGATTGTGTTGTGATGTTGAAAGCTATCCCACTAGAATTTCATATGTTAGTAGGGTCAGAACTGATGTGATAGCTACTAACAACAAAAATAAATCAAATACATGTATAAGTTTAAGCATATGATTTATATAAAATTGTTATTAATAAATTATATAAACTCAACCCAATGAGTAAAAATATGTAATATTCATAGATGAAAACAATCTTCATAAAAGTATTAAAATTCAAACTAAAGTAAAAACTCAAACTTTTCACTAAAACATCAATTTTACTTTGTTAATAGATTAAAATGTAGATAGGAAAGCAAGAAGAGCAAGAACAATTTTTTGTTTGGTTTTCTTAGTGATTTTAATGGATGTTTATAGAATTGTTGGGTTCTCATTAATTCACAGTTGAACATTTTTCTATGCCCCTCTCTTTTCATTCTCTCAGAACACTTTGTAATGTACCTCTTGTTCCAGATTGTTGTCATACATATAATGTCTAACCAAACATTCCTTTTAGCCATTCCTCCCTTGTCTGTTCCAATGCAATTTTCATTTTCTAACCGCTCTTTTCCTATTCTCTCTCCAACTTCTCATGCCAATCCTATTTTATAACATAGTGTTATGCAATATTTGTCATTTTGTGGATGAGATATTTCATTCAGCATGTCTTCATAGTTTTCCCATGTTGTGTGGTGTTTTACAAGTTCATTGTTTTTCAATGCTGCATACTTCACTGTATGAATATGGCACAGATTTTCTGTCCATTTGTTTGTTATTAGCCTGATTCCATCTGTTCCCTATTGAGAATAACATAGCAATAAAAAGAATACATATATATCTGTTTGACTCGTAGCTTTGTTTTTTTTTTTTTTTATGGTATATTCTCAGTAGTGTAATTGCTGGGTGAAAGGATATTTCCCTTTCTAACTTTTTGTAGAAGTGCCAGATTGTCTTCCATAGTTACTGTATCATTTTCTTTCCCACCACCAGTGAATAGAGTGTCAATTTCTCCTCATCCTCACCAGCATATGTTGTTTGCTATTCTCTTGAACTTTCCTATTTTTGCTGGGATGAGATTATATCTTTTATTTTATTTACATCTCTCATATACCTGGTGATTTTGAGTACATTTTTCCTATGTTTATTTGCCATCTGAATGTCTTTGTTGGTGAAGTGTCTATTCACATGTTGTGCCCATTTTGTTGTTTACCTTTTTCTTGTTGAGATGCTGGATATTCTATAAACTTTAGATATGAACTCCTTATCAGATATTTCATTGTCAATTCTGTTTTCCCAGTCTGTGGGTTTCCTTTTTATCCTGTTGGAGAAGTTGTTTGATGTACACAGGGATTTAATTCTTAGTAGGTCACATTCATCTATTTTATTCTATCCTGGTTGTAGGTTTTCATTATGCTTAGAAGTCTGTTCATGCTGTAGGTTAGGGATTTTAAAGTTTTCTTAGCTTTTCTCTGATGAATTTTATAGTCTTTTGTTTTCTCCCTGGGTTCCTGATTTACTTTCAGTTGGTTTTTGTGTATGGTGTGCAATGTGATTTTCGTTCAAGTTTTCTGCAGATGGTTTTCCAATTTTCCCAACAATGTTTGGTAAAGAGGCAAAGATTTTAACTTGTCAAAAATCAGTTGACCATAGGTAGATGAATCAATTTCTGAGTTTTTAACTCTATTCCATTGATTTTTAACTCTCTTCCATTGATTTATGTGTCCATTAGTGTACCATACAGTCTTGATCGCCAGTCAAGATACTAAATAGTGGGAATTGAGATTAGAGAGTGTAATGCATCCTACCTTTTCTTGTTCAGTATTTCTTTGAACACTCAAAGTCTCTTTCTACTCTAGAAAAAAATAGAAATTGCTTTTTAATCTCTTTGGAAAATGGAATTTGTATCTTATTTGGGATTGTCTTGAACTGGTAGATTTTCTTTCCTACAATTACAATTTTCATGGTATTTAATCTTCCTATCGTTGAGATGGTATATTCCTTCATTTCCCTAGGTCTATTTTTATGTCTTGAAGTAAATTTTATAATTTTCTCTGTATAGGACTTTTGTGTCTTTAGTTAGATTTGTTCCCAAGTAACTCTTCCCAAGCTAATCTTTTGATTCCCTATTGTAGTTGCTATTGTTTTTCTTAGTTCCATATCTATATTCTTTGATACCAAAGAGAACTCCAACAGATTTTTGTATGTTGATCTTGTATCTTGCTACTTAGCTGAATTAGTTGACTATTTCCAATAGTTTTCTTGCTGAATTCTTCAGGGTTTTCTAAGTATACTATCATATTATTTGCATAGGGAGATAATTTTACCTCATCTCTGCTAATTTGTATACCTCTTGTTTCCTTCTCTTATCTTATTCCTCTCACTAAGACTTCTAATACAACATTGAATAAGAGTGGAGACATTGAACATCCTCACCTAGCTGCTCTTTTCAAAGAAATTGTGTTTAATATCTCTCCATTGAGAATGATACTGGCTTTTGGTTTTGTGTAAATTTTATTAGGTTGAGGAAATTTTCCTCTATTACAAAATTGTATATTGTTTTATTCAGGAAGTTGTGTTGGATTTTGTTAAAGGTCTCTTCTGTATCAATTGATAGCATCATGTGTTTCCTGTTCTTTGTAAATATCATGAACTACATTAATTATTTTTCTTATGTTGAACCATCTTTACACAGCAGTTATTAACTTCATTTGGTCATGATGTTGTTGTGTACCATAGAGACAGAATCAAGCCATAGCTGACCCTCCAGCATGTTTTCAGAGGGAGTTAATTGCATGGGAGGAGATGGTGCATCCTTTTCCAGTGGAACAGCTAGTGGCCTTGGACTATGTGCCTTTAGGATTGCAGCATATGGTTACGATGAACTTTTTAAAAATTACCTGTTGGATTATATAAATCATAATTTTTTTTAGGATTTCTGTATCTATGTTTATTAGAGATATTGCTCTAGAGTTTTATTTTGGTGATGTCTTTGCCTGACTTTGGAATCAGGGATATGTTTGCTTCATAGAACAAGTCTTGGAGTGTTGCATCTTCTTAAAATTGTCTTAAATATTTTATGTAGAATTGGTGACAGCTCTTTTCTGAATATTTGGTAAAATTCACTACTAAATCCATATCATCTAGAGGTGTTTTTGGCTTGGGGTTTTTTGTTGTTGTTGTTGTTGTTGAAAGTTATTTTATAGCCTGTTCAATTTATTCTTTTGTAATGAGACTGTTCAAGTATTCTGATTCAGCCTGTGTGTGAATGTGAGTGGATTATAAGTTTCTAAATATTTGTCCATTTTCTCGTCGATTTGTTTCAGTATATTTTCACGAAATTCTATTATTAACCTTTACATTTCAGCTGGTTGTATTGGGACATTGCCCCTTTTTTTAATTCTGATTTTCTTTTTTTCCTCCTTTTCCTTTGTTTGAGTTGCTAGTGGTTTGTCAAATTTAATTGACCTTTAATTGAACCAACTACCAGTATTGTTGATAGTTTCAGTTATTTTTCTGTTTTTTATTTATTTCTTCTCAAATTGTTTAGAATTTCCTTTCTTTTAGAAGTTGTCGGGTTTTCTTGCTCTTCTTTTTTTCTTTTTTTGGAGAAACTACACAAAATGATTAATTTTCATTTTGTTACTTTTTGATGCTTATTTTTTGAATTGACCTGTAAGTTCTGTTTTGACTATTTCCCAGAGGTTTTGGTAAGTTGTAATTTCATCCTCATTTATTTAAAGAAACTTTCTTAAAATGTCTTCTACTACTCATTTATGTTCAAACAGGGTGTTGTTCAGTTCCCAGGTGTATGATTTTGGGGTTTGTTTTGGTTTTCTGTTCCTCCTTTATCCTCGTGTTGATTTTTACTTTTTTAACATTGTGGTCTGAGAAAATGCATTGTATTAGTTCACTATCTTTAATTTACTGAGGCTTGCTTTGTGACCTAAAATATAATATGAAAAATGTTCTATGTGCACTGGAGCACATATACTGAGATTTGAGAGAGTACACTAGTCTGAATATATTTATGAGATCAAGTTTGTTGATTATATGATTTAATTCTTCAGCATCTTTGTTGCATTTCTTTCTGATAATTATATCTATCCTTGAAATTGGAGTCTTGAATTCTCCTAACACTATCATGGTGCTGCTTATTTCTTTTTTCAATCTGTTGACATTTACTTTGTGTATTTTTCAGCTGTATTATTTGTTGACTCTATATACGCTTTCTGTTTTCTTTTATTGCTTCCTGGATCATTTAATATTCTGTCCAAAGCATCCCTATGTACTGTAACTTGAGGCTTAAATTTGTTCTTCAGTTCCTTCATTTTCTTAAGAAATGGTGAGCAAGTTTAGCCTCTTTGATTTTCTGACTCCAGCTATTTGCATATTTCATTGCATACTTTACTTTGTCTTCTCATGCTGCCCTTTGAAATTTTCTGTTAAGCTCCTTAATATATTGATTTCTTCCTTGGCTTTTGTTTCTCAGTGCTCTAATGCAATATTCAGAATCTCTTCTAATATCCTTCCTGGTTTTTTTTTCTTCCTCCTGTCTCTGTAATCACTCCCTGCATTCTTCCTGGATGGTATTTTTGATATCTTCCCACAGCTCATCTGGTCTTCACTCACTAGTGTTCAAAGTCTCAAATCTATTCCTCCTCAATGTTTTGGAATTTCAGTTTGTATAGACATAATTAAGGTCAAATTTTGGTTCCCATGGACTTGATTTTATTTTACTTAGCTTCAACTTGAATTGGCATTTGAGTAGTTGGTGGTCTGTTCCACAATCAGCACCTGGCCCAGTTTTGAGAGCTAATATTAAGCTTCTCCAGTGATTCTTTCCATAGATTTAATTGATCTGATTCCTATGCATCCTATCAGGTGAAATCCATGTGTGTAGCCTGTGTTTATGTGTCTTATAAAACGTATTTGCAGTGACTAAGTCATTGATTGTAAAAAATTCTATCATTCTATCTCCAGCTTCATTTGTGTCACCAACTCCATTTTTTTCAACTACTGATCCTTCTTTTCTGTTTCCAACTTTGCATTCCAGTCACACATTATTTTAGTGTCTCTTTATTGCATGTTCAGCTGATCACTGACTACAAAATTTGGTAGAAATCTATCTCCTCCTCTTTGGCTCTGCTTGTTGGTACACATATTTGAATAATAGTGATAATCACTGGACTTCCTTGTATGTGTATGGGTATTATCCTGTCACTGAAAATATTGTATTTCAAAATGGATCTAGAAGATGACATTTTTAACTATGAAAGCAATCCCACTTTTCCTCACCTTTGCATTTCTACCTTACTAGATCATATGATTGGCTGACTCAAAATGTTTTATGTGGGTCCATCTTATTTCTCCAATACCTAATATGTCAATATTATGTGTTCCATTTCTGAATATTACCAAAAAATTACTGAAAGAGTACATCAACAGAGAATTTCCAGGAGTGCAGACTGGATTTAGAAAAGGCTGTGGTACTAGGGATATGATAGTTAATGTTAGATGGACCTTGGCTAAATGCTGGTAGTACCAGAGGAATGTCTATCTGTGTTTCATTGACTATGCAAAGGTATATAACTGTATAGATCATAATAAGCTGTGGCTAATTCTGAGAAGAATGGAAATCTCAGAACACTTGATCTTGCTTATGTGAAACCTTTACTTGGACCAGGAGGCAGTCATCAGAACAGAGGAAGGAAACACTTCATGGTTCAAAATTACGAAGGGTGTAAGCCAGGAATGTGTAGTAGTTCCATATATTTTCAATCTATATGCAGAACTGATTATCTGGGAGACTGGACTTATGAGGAGGAATGTGGCATCAGGATTGGAGGAAGACTCATCAACAGTCTAATATTATGCAGATGACACAACACTGCTTGTTGAAACTGAGGAGGACCTGAAGCGCTTGCTGCAGAAGGTCAAGACTGTAGCCTTCCATATGAATTGAAGCTCAACACCAAGAAAACAAAGATTTTCACCACTGGGTTGATTGGCAATATCATGATAGATGGTGAAGAGATTGAGATTGTTAAACACTTTAGTTTGCTTGGCTCCACAATCAACACTCTTGGTACAAGCATCCAGAAAATTAAAAGATAGTTTGCTCTGGGATAGTCAGAACCTCTCCAAAGTACTGAAGAGCAATTGCAGAGAGAACATATAGAAAAAAGAAGAAAAGGGGGATAGAGAGAATAGATAACTAAGAAAGAGTACAAGCATATAACACTAGTGACTTATAATAAGTATTATTACTACACCTCAAAATATGTTATTGGACAAGAAAAGTATATTATGTTCAGTATTATTTTCAACCTGTGTGCAGAACAGATTAAACGGGAGGCAGGGCTCTATTAAGAAAAATGTGGGGTCAAGATTGGTGGAAGATTTATCAACAATCTGTGATATGCAGATGATACAACCCTGCATGCTGAAACTGAGGAGGACCTGAAGCGCTTGCTGCAGAGGGTCAAGGACTGCAGACTCCAATATGGATTGAGTCTCAATGTCAATAAGGCCAATTGGCAGCATCAGGATGGATGGTGAAGAGATTGAGATTGTTCACAGCTTCAGTTTGCTTGGCTCCACAGTCAACACTCTTGGCACCAGTAGCCAGGAAATTAGAAGACGTATTGCCATAGGAGAGTCTGCTGTTAGGGACCTCTCCAAAGTACTGGAGAGCAATAGTGTCTCTCTGGAGACTAAAGTGCATTTGATACAGGACATGGTCTTTGCTATCACTTGTTATGCATCAGAGAGTTGGACAATAACCAAGGAGGATAGAAGGAGAATTGATGCCTTGGAGCTATGGTGCTGGAAAAGAGTATTGAGGGTTCCATGGACTGCTAGGAAAACCAAACAGATTCATTCTGGAAAGGGTCAAACCGGGCTGCTCTTGGAGGCAAGGATTCTAAGGCTCCGTCTAACATACTTTGGACATGTTGCGAAGAGGGACAGGTCCTTGGAGAGGGACATCATGCCTGGGAGGGTGGAGGGACAGCACAGAAGGGGAAGGCCCCCTATGAGGTGGATTGAATCAGTGACTGGGGTAATTGGGATGGGTATATCGGAGACGGTGTGATTGTCACAGGACAGAGCAGAGTTTAGGGATATTGTACATAGGGTCGCTATGAGTCGCAAGTGACTCGACAGCACATAACACAACAACAATTATGCTATTTATGTCTCTTGATGTTATTAAGCCATGACTGACTTATAGTGAGTCTATACAGAGCAGAAACACTGTCCCATCCTGTACAAACCTCACTTCTGTGCTTAATACAATTGCTACTGCTACTCTGTCAATCAATCTCTTCGAGGGTCTCCCCTTATGTTGTTGCCCCTCTAGTTTCTCAAGCATTTGTCTTACTATAGTTCCTGGTCCCACCCAAGAAGACGTTCAATGTATGTGAGAAGTCTCACTATCTTCACTTCTAAGGAGCTATCTCACTGTCCTTCTTCCACAATAGATTAGTGTAGTTGACCATAGTATATTGAAAATTTAAAAATATCGAATTTTTTTTTCAGTTTTCCTTATCCATTATCCAACTTTCAGAGGCATGGGAAGCAAATAAAAATACCAGTTTGGATAAGGTGCATCTTAGTCATTAAATTGATATTCATCCTTTCTCGAACTCTGGAGAGGTTGTTGTGTTGGTGGAAGATTTTCTCGGTTTAAAATGTCTATTGATTTCCGTGTACATGTTTGTTGACTGTGGATTCAAGGGAAGTTAAATTGTTGATAACCAGTGTTTTCTCTATCTGTCGTGATATTGCCTTGTGGTAAAGATTTTTGTTCACTTGATACTGAGATTTAATCCATATTAATCCTTGAATTATGACATTTACAAAATTTTGAATGTACCACGATTGCCAAAAGAACAAATAAATCTATCTTGAAGCAAGTGCAGTCAGAGTGCACCTGAAAATTTGTTTCACTTACTTTGGGCATGTGGAATCCTTTGAGAGTGAAACAGTGTAGGGTAAGACAGAAGCTTGGTTAAAGAGAGAACAATGAAATGGATTGACACAGTGACTAACACAAAGGGCTTGAACATGGCAGAGATTTTAAGGATGGTGAGGTTCATTGGGTTACCTAACAACAGCAGCTATATATTCCAGATTCTTGTCAATTCAAAGGCTTTTATTCTTTATTATTTTTAAAACATGACATATAGTTCTATAATATGTGTACATGTGTGTGGCATATGTAAATATAAATATACATTAACCATTAAAGTTCAAATCTGTCACCCTGGAGACACTTCTGAACCATAGTAATCCCATACTTCGGGAAGGATAATTAGTAATTCAGAACAGATGTGAACTCTGAAGAAAAGGTATCATCAAGGGTTAGCTATGTCTGTAAATGCTATGGCTGATGATGCTGGGTAGAGATAAAGTAAATAAATTCTTACATTACTTGTTACATGCTTTTAGATGTTGATATCTAATAAAAGATTAATGATAGTGAGAGAAAATTCCCAAAAAACGTTGGCTATACATTCCTCTAAAAGCTACCCTACATTGTTTCTATCTGCGTTTTGCTCACTTTCTCTGCAGACTTTATTTGTCCCCATCTTTCTTACTCCCTCTCCTCCTTTCTCTTCAGTTTTTCAATCCTTCTCAATAGCTGCCAATCCTGTTTGCTTTGCCAATAACTCTCATATTGAAAAAGTAGAAAACCAACAGAACAAAACCCATTTATTCCCATTGAGTTGGAAGCGACTCATGGTAGACCCTCCAGCAAGTTTTTGGAAGCTGTAAACCGTACAGACACTTCCCACCTTTCTCCCTAGGATGGACTAGAACCACCAGAAGAGGCACAGCCTTTGAGTTAGCAGTGTAACTTGCTAGAACTATGCCATCAGAACTCTGTTAGGCCCTAATTGAAGTCAATCTTCAAAAAGGCTTAAATCATAGATATCAACCCCATTCCATTTCCTCCCATCCCATACCAACAGACACATTCATCTGCTGCAAATCCACCCCTGAATAAGGGTGCCTGATGAGGGTGACCGTCTAATAATTTTTTAAGATACAGATGCAATAGGAAGGAATAAGATATACATGATTATTAGGTCATCCATAGTGGGACATTTTCCTGATAATGAAGAAAATCAAAGGAAACAATATTTATGGTAATTGTAGCATAAACAAAAGTATAGGCAGGAGCTCTTTCTTTACTGTAACACTCATTATTGCCTAGCAATTTAGGTCTCCTGAGCTCTCTATACAGTCACTCTTTATCCCAACGATGCTTCTTCTTATTCTTCTAGCTTCTTGGTTGTACTCAACTCACTTTGAACTTTTACCCTGTGATTGATTTATTGCTTTATCTTTCTTTTCTCTAACTTATCCCTTAGTTTGAAGTTTAGCCTCTTGTGCATTGCAGGTGTTGTGTTTTAAGGGAATTAAGATGTAATTCTGTCCTCAAGAATCTCCTAGTAGAATAGTAAATGCACTGTCTTCTGAAGCACTCACCTTTGAAATACTTGGACTAGAAGTATAGTGTTCATAGTCTTTGTTGTGACCTCAAGAAACATCACCTGTAAATTCAATTTGGCATTCTCAACAGCAACTTTTTTTCTTAGTCCAGTAACAAAGAGCAAGATGTTAAAGAAAATAACCATGAAACCAACTAAATTTGTATCTTTTAAATTTCTGACGTGCCATGATACAGGCAGAGATTAGTAAATGTAATGGGAATTAAGAATATAACTTAGGTCTGACAAGCACAAAGCAATTATCTGTAGATAACCTTCATTGCCCAAATCATATTATCACCTTTCATCCCCTTTTTATGTCCTCGACTTCATGTAATTCCTTTGATAACACTCTAAAGATGTCAGTTGGAAAACAAAGATGAAGTATATTTGAACAATTTATTGGATTTTAGCATGACTTTTTCATGCTATACAAAGATAATAGATAATTTTTGTGCTTTTTGACGAATACTACATTTGTCACTGATTATATTATAGAGACTGTGTTTGTATATGAATTATAATTTTTGTATGTGGATAAGATCCTACATAGGATTTTTAATCAAATAAGAAAACTAAGAATAAGCAAAAATGAACAAAGTAAACTTTAACCCTTATATTGACAATGTCAAAACAAAGCAAAGTTTAAAGGTATTGTGCTTAGAATCACTCTGAGTCATAGTTAACTCAATAGCACATAACAGTAACAGCAACAGTGATGGATTTATTTCTATCCTGAAAGAAGAAAAGGGGGAGAAAATATTTTTCATGACAGCAGTAGGAGTATTTGCTTTATAATTTTCTATATTTAAAACTATCGTATTTTCAGTTATTTATATTAACTTTGTGAGCTTAGATTTCTTTTAAAGTCACATTCACGTAATAGCACTATTAATCAATAGCAGTTAAAGCTGAAAAGGTGCAAGAATTGTGGAAAGGAAACTATTAGTCAATTCTAGGCAATTTTTATACCTGGCAATGTCCAACATTAACTGAGATCGGTAATGTTCAATGTAAAGCAAAACCAAGAAAAATCCATAAATACTGTCTTCTATGGATATATTATAGACATAAACACAGCTAATTTTTGCCCATTTGTTTTGGACTTTTATAGCATAATGTTGTTGTCGCTGCTGTTGTGTTGTTTACCATAGACTTGGAACTGACCTGTAGCTGACCCTCCAGTGAGTTTTCAGAGGCAGTTAATTGCACAGGAGGAGATTATCCATCCTTCGCCTGTGGAGCAGCTGGTGACCTCAAACCACATGCTTTTAGGATTGCAGTGCAGCTCCTTGCCATACATTGAAATAGTATTTTTTTTTAGAAACCCTTTTAATTTAGCTCTAGGCTTATATCAATCAATCTCATTTATTAAATAAAGAACTTTTAGAGTAAAACAATTTATAATGAATAAAGACTTTTTAAGTTTAAAAAGTATTGGAGCATAGGCTTTTATTTTATAAGGCAATTGTGAATGACATGTATACTATCTCACTATTAATAACACACTCATTATTTGCCAAGTTGGATATGGATAGTTGGTGGTCATGTTAGTATGTGTGTAATTTAAAGTTCAGGTCTTTAAATTTAAAGCAAGGATTTGTATAAAATAATAAAATCTAAAAGAAATACTTTTATAAAAACTTACTTATTTAGATGATTTCTGGCGTCTTGACTATACTGATTGAATTGTTGAGATTTTTGTTTCTGATAAATCTTCCCTTGCATAGCATAGTGAATACCATGCTGTACTGCTACAGAATGAAAAATGTTACAGAATAAAATAATGTCAGTGGTTCAAATCTACCAGTTTCTCTACGGGAATAAGATGAGCTGTTTCCTTCTATTGATATTTATAGTCTCAGAAACCCAGTGTAGGTTCACTATGAGTTGGAATTTTCTCAGTTACAGTGTGTAGTTTGTATTTTATGATGTATAAATGAAGAGTACTCTGTTAGAATTACATCCCAGTTATTTTATTTGATCAGTTTGATCTATAACCATAATATTTTGTATAAATAAAGTAAAATGTTTATTATAGATTTGTTCCAAAGAGATTCAAGGTCTAAACAGGAGTCACAGAGTCTGATTAAATGAAAGCAAAGGCAAAGCAGTACCATGAGCTCTCAGAAGGACACAAATATAACTCGTCTTCCTTAACAACTAAGCTCTTAACATCTGTCTATGTCCCCTGTTTGATCACAGCAATGAAACAGGAGAAGCACATCTGAAAACTCAACTACAAATCAATTCAATTTACTGTTTGCCTCTAGCCATTAAACTCCAGATTAAAGCTCCAATTTGTATAAAATGTATACACATATATCAGTGTTATGCATTTACTTTGACTTCAAATCAAATTACATGAATATTTAAGTGAATAATAATTCTGTTACAGTAAATTTCAAATTAAAGATATATTTGATGTAAATAGATTGTTGTTATTGAAATTTATTTGCAATTCTTCATCACATGAATTTACTGTACCATCTGAAGTTTCATTCGTATACATCTTTAAGACACTTACAATGGTTTATTTGAAAAACACATTTCCGTGAAACTACATAGCTTATGCATATTTGTAAAGAATTATTATCTTCCTACTTATAAGTCTACTGTAATCACTTGGGAAAAAATGTTATGTCTGTCATGTCAGAACTGTCTCTAGCTTAGCCTCTAGAGAATTTTCAGAGATTTTAATCTCATGGGAAGAGATTACCATCTTTCTCCCACAGAGCAAACTGGTGGGTAAGAACTGCCTGTTTTTGTGTTGGTAACATAATTTCATGCCAGTAAGGCAGAATATTATGGGAAGAATACTATACTCATTTGTATAAAATTAGTTATTCTTTTACTATTCAAACATACTAAAATACTAGTTAATGCTCAAAAGAAGAGGTTCATGACGTCGAACTGCAAATAGTCAAATGTGAATAGCTGTTAAATGTGGAATATTTAGGATTTATAGTCTTCAGCAAGGCACATAAACCAAAAAGTTAGAAAAGATTGACCAGGACATTTTACAGTGCTTGAGAAGTCCTTGAAGAAGTAATTCTTTTTCTGAGGACAAATGAAATGATCGTTTTAACTTGAAAGGATGTTAATTAATTTCTTTAGCCCATTCCCTTGAGATACAGGATTTAAGTTCTGAGAACTGGATATCAGTATTTGATGTGAAAGATTTGACCAGCAAAGAAAGAAAATCTCATGGAAGGTAATAGAGTTTCAGAAGTTAAAAATGATACAGGAGAATTTACCTTTCTCCTATAAAGCAGCTTGTAGATTCAATCCATCTGCTTTGGCATTGGCAGCAAAACTCCTTACTCACTAGACCAGCACCGAGTAAATACCCGGACCAACTATAAACACCACATCTCACAAATCATTCACGGAAAAAAAATATAAATATACTTGTTTTACTTAGTCTCCTAAATTCATGAGAGTTGAGATATAAAAATTTAATTTGTTCCAAAGGGACATACCCTACCAGATTTCTAAAGCGGTAGGGAAGAGATTTGGTTACGTTTACCACAGTATGTTTATAATTTGCAAGTAAAAAGTTCAGTTTAAGATATTTTTCTAGGATTTTTTGTGTTTCAGGATAAATAGACACAATGTTAA
>NW_006399770.1:23463968-23464956 GCF_000299155.1 Elephantulus edwardii
TCCAGGGTCACCTATTTTGAATAATATTTCATGAGTTTCTTGTTTTTCAATGCAGCCTAGTATTCCATTGTGTGAGTATACCACAGTTTATCTATTTGTTTGTTGATGGAAACTTAGGCTATTTCCAATTTGTTGCTATTGTGAACAAAGCCTCAATAAATATGAGTGTGCGTATATCTGTTTGGGTGGCAGTTATGGCTTCTTTGCAGTATATTTAAAATAGAATTGCTGTGTCAAATGGTATTTCTATTTGAAACTTTGTGAGAATGCTCCATACTGTCTTCCATAGTGGCTGCACCATTTTACTCTCCCACCAACAGTGAATAATGGTTCCAGTTTCTCCACAACCTTGCCAGCTTTTGTTGTTTGCTGTTCTGTTAAATTGTGCTATTCTTGCTGGGGTGAGATAATACCTCAGAGTTGTTCTTATTTGCATTTCTCTTAGAGCTAGAGATTTTGAACATTTCTTCATGTGTTTGTTTGTCATTTGAATGTCTGTCTTCTTTAGTAAAGTGTCTGTTCATATGCTGTGTCCATTTTTTCAATTGAGTTGTTTACATTGATTTTGTTACGGTGCTCAAGTATTTTATAAATTCTAGGTATAAGTCCCTTATCAGACATGTCATGACCAAATACCTTTTCCCAGTCTGGCTTTCCTTTTTACCCTGTTGGAAACATTTTTGGATGTGCATAGGGATTTGATTCTTAGAACCTCCAGTTCATATATTTTACCCTTTCCTGGTTGTAGACTTTCCAGGATGCTTGGAAGAACGTTTATTTTGTGGATTAGGATTTCTAGAGTTCTTCCAAGCTTTTCTTTAATGAAGTTTATAGTACTTGGTTTTTGTCCTAGTTCCATTATACACCTTGAGTTGGTTTTTGTGTACGGAGTGATATGTGGATATCGCTTGAGCTTTCTGCTTATAGTTTTCAATTTTGACAGTACAATTTGTTAAAAAGGATGTCATTTACCCACCTAACTTATTTC
>NW_006399770.1:23467106-23468059 GCF_000299155.1 Elephantulus edwardii
AATTTCAGTTCTTATTGCTTCTAGTACCCACTCATGTTCAAGCATGTTCAGCTTCTAAATATAGGTGTGTGTTTATTCTCGTTATTAATTTCTCATTTTTGTGGCATTGAAGTCTGAGGAGATGTTTTGTATTATTTCTATGTGTTTTTAATATATTGATGCTTGTCCTCTGCCCTAAAATGTGATCTATTCTGGAGAACATTCTATGCACAATGGAGAAGAAGGTATAGTGTGGTTTTTGGGGTGCATTAGCCTATGAGAGTGAACAGCTTTATTGTGTGGTTTAATTCTTCAGTATCTTTGTTGAGTTTCTTTCTGGTAGCTCTATTTTTTCTTGAGAGTGGTGTATTGAAGTCTCCAAGTACTAGTGTTGTCTACTTCCTTTTCAAGATATGTTAATGTTTATTTTATAGATTTGTCAATTCTCTCATTTGGTGCATAGATATTCATTATTGTAATTTCCTTTTTTCTACTGACACTTTAAGCATTATATAGTGACATTCTTTGGCCTTTGTGAAGGTTTTTGCATTGAAATTAATTTAATTAGAGAAAATATCCTTACTCCTGCTTTTTTCTGGTTGCTATTTGCTTGGTAAATCTTTTTCCACCCTTTTCTTTTTAGTATCACTTTGTCTTCATTTTTTGGGTCTGTCTCTTGTAGACAACATATTGATGAATTTTGGGTTATTTTTTTTTGGTCTGTTTGTTGTTGTTGTTGTTTTTATCCAAACTGCTAGTCTTTTTCTCTTCAGTACTGCATTCAGTGTGATTATTGAGAGGCTAGGTTTTATTGCTATCATTTTGTTGAGTTCTTTTTGGTGTTGTTGCTAGTTACTTTGTTCCATGGTGTTTTCTGTGACTTCTGTAAGAAGTACGTCTCTCAGAGTTCCCTTCAAAGCTGATCTTGTTTTTACAAAATCCCTTAGGTTCTGTTTTTCTGGGAATATCTTGAT
>NW_006399770.1:23469069-23475658 GCF_000299155.1 Elephantulus edwardii
TTTTTTTTTTTAGGCTCCTCCTGATTTTTGCTTGCAGTGTCCTTTAATTTTTCAAGCTTTTTTCCCCCCACCCATTGAAAATATTCAATTATTATTCTTTTGAATTTTGTGTCAGAAAGTTTCATCAGACTTTTTGGCTTCAAGAAATCCATTGCTATTTTGTCTCTTTTTGTGGGTGATATCTTGCTTTGGGCTTGTGTGGGGAGTAGGGTAGTCTGCTTCTTTTGGGACATTGCTGTGGCTTGCTACTCCCTAGCATGGCTCACTGCACTTCACAGAGATTTACTGAACCCACTGACACTCGTTGTACCCCACTGGTGTTTGCAGCTCCTGCAGCTCTTTGATATCTACATTGATGCACAGCAATATTTTGAGAATCACTTATATATTTGTGCTCTCCTTTTTGTGTGAGGCCTGTAAGACCGAGGACCCGACAGCAGTTTGTTCCTCAAAGTAACTGAGTGAGCATGGCAGAAGTCTGTTGTTCCTTTCTGGAAGTGACTTCTCACCTCTTTCAAGGGGCCCAGGACCTCCCTGTTTGCTGAATTAGGGATCTCACCTGGTCAGGCCTCACAGCAGTTTTCTACCTAAAGTACCTATTTAGTTGTCTGAATTACAATGAGGTGTGTATCTGTGGAGAAGGGTGTAGTTGAGGTGTGGGGCATAGCTGTGCCCCCCACTTCTTTTCATTATTGTACTGAAAGTGCTTGCTAGGGCAATATGACAAGAGAAGGAAATAAAAGGCATCAAGATTGGCAAAGAGATGGTTAAATTATTGTTATATGCAGATGATATGATAGAGTACTTAGAAAAACCCAAAGAGGTAAAACAAACAAACAATCTCCACAAACCACCATACAAAACCTGCCATGGTTAGTAGGCCAATTTAGTAGAGTGGCAAGACATAAAATCAATATCCAAAAGTCAGTAAGATTCTTCTACAGTAACAAAGAGAACTCAGAAAAGCACACAAAGAAAGCAATACCATTTAAAATTGCCCATCATAAATTGAAATACTTGGGAATGAAACTAACTAGAGATACAAAAATCCTGTACAGTGAAAACTATGGAACATGTCTGCAATACACAATAAAAGACATTAAGAAATAGAAAAATATGCACCCTGTTCATGGACAGGAATCCTCAATATTGTGAAAATGACAATCCTACCAAAAGCAATCTGCATGTTCAACAAAATCCCAGTACTGATGACAAATTCTTTTCTTAAGGAGATCAAAAGGGAAGTTGTCATGTTTATTTGGAGAGACAGAGACCCTGAATAAGCAAAATATTTCTGAGAAACAAAATAAAGTGGAAGCATAGCACTCCCTGCCTTAAAACCTACTATACAGCAGTAGTAACCAAAACAGCATGGTATCAGTATAACGTAGGAGCATAGACCAATGGAACAGAATTAAGAACCCAGGAATAGACCCAGCTATTAATGTCAACTGATTTGAACAAGGAAATAAACCCTATTAAGTGGGGAAATGACAACTTCTTCAACAAATGCTGCAGTAAAACTGGACTGCTACCTGCAGAGAGCTGAAACGGGATCCACATCTATCATCATACACAAAAATCTACTCAAAGTGGATCAGAGGCCTGGCAGTAAAGCCCCAAACCATAAAGTTTATCAGGGACAAACTGGGATCAAGCTTAGAAGGCCTAGTCTACAGTATAAAGAGACTGCCAAGTACAGCCAGATAAGCACAGTCTGAAGAGGATAAAATAGATGAATGGGACCTTCTAGAGATAAAGTTCCTCTGTCCATAAAAAAACCCAAACAACAAAAACAAACAAACAAACCACCATTTTCTAATGGGGTGAAAAGAAAACCTTCTGACTGGGAACAAATATTTGGCAATACCATCTCAGCCAAAGGTCTCTTAACAAAAGTTTATAGAGTACTTCTGGGTCTCCATAAGAAAAAAAAAAAGATAACTCAATTTTAAAATCAGCAAAATACATATAATTTTTACTGTGGAAGATATTTGAATGGTTCACAGACACGTGATAAAATGCTCAAAAGTATTGACAATAAGAAAGATGCAAATCTAAACCACAATTAGATACCATCTCACTCCAGTTGCAGTGATAAAGTTTAACTGGACAACAAGTAATAAATGTTAGAGATAATGTAGTGAGATAGGAACTCTTATGTATTGTTGATGAGACTGTAAAATCGTACAACCACTCAGGAAGGCATTTTGATGCTTCCTCAAAAAGCTGAATATAAAAATTCCATATGGTCCAGTTATTGCACAGCTTGGAATATACTCTGAAAAAATGAGAACTGAGGCATGGAGACTTGTATACCAATGTTCATAGACGCGTTATTCACCATCACAAGAACATGGAAACAGCCCTGATGTCCAGTCACAGTTAAATGGATTGAGAAATTATAATACATTCACACAATGAAATGCTATACAGCGCACAGGAGTAGTTATTTTTTTAAAAACATTACTATCTAAGTTGGGATAGACTGGAGAGCATTATGCTGAGTGAACTAAATCGTATAAGGACAAATACTGTATAAAACCATTGTTGAAGAATGAGTATGAAGTTCCAAGGTGGGGGAATGTGGTAGCAGAGGCGTGAGGATGGGTGAGGAGGGGGATAAATCACAGGGTATCACAATTTGATGAGTGGGTTAAGGAAATTGGAAATATCTGGTGAGAAAAACAATGTATTTGAACTTTGCAAATAAATCAATAAAACATAAAGATATGTGGAGGGGAGTCACTTGTGTAACTGATTAATTGAAATCCATATTTACTCATATACTAAAATTTGGTGATCCAAGAAAATGCAGACACAACTGAACAATATCATTAATATCACCTGCAAGCAAACCTCTGCTGAAGATTATTCAAAACCAGGACAATGCATAGACAATAGCCAGAAGTTCATGCTGCTTTTAAAATAGACTATGGCACCAGGAATATCATTGCTGATATTAGATGGATCTTGGCTGAAAGCAGCTAATATCATAAGGAAATATATTAGCATTTTTTTGACCATGCAAAGACATTTTTCTGTGTGTATCATAACTAATTATGGCAACAATTAAGAAAAATTAAAATTAATTGTGCTTATGTGAAACTTTTATTTAGACCAAGAAGTTGTTGTCTGAACTAAGCAAGGGAAAAGCTGCTTGGTTCAAAATCAAGAAAGAATGTACATCAGGGTATATCCTTCCTTCGTATCTATTTAATTTGTAGTTTGAGTAAATTATTTGAGAATCTAAACTTTGTTAAGAAGAATATGGCATCAGAATTTCAGGAAGACACATCAATAACCTGCATTATGAAGATGGCACAAACTTTCTCCCTGAACGTGAGAAGGACTTGAAGTGTTTGCTGGAAAGGATCAGTAACTACAGCTTTCAATATGGATTCCATCTCAACATAAAGAAAAGAAAAATCCTCATTATTAAGCCAATAGGAAACATCATGACAGAGAAAAGCTTGAAGTTGTTGAAGATTTCATCTTACATAGATCTACAATCAACACTCTTTGTACCAGCAGTAAAGAAATCAAAAGACAAGTTGCAATGGGAAAATTTATTGTCAAGGACATTCACTCACTGTCCTTGCAATAGCATGAAATTTACTGGATTTATGATATTATAACTCTTTCTCCCACCAAACAATTGGAAGATTGTAGTTATCTAAGATGTGCAGGCTTTGGATCATCTGTGCAAATTGCTATGGACTATGGTATCAGAGCTCTCTTCAATATAATAAAGCTGACAATTATTAAAAAGAAAAGAAAACAAAATGTAATGTAAATGTTAATGAGGGTAGAAGAGAATTAGAATATTCATCCTTTGTTCATAAAATAGAAAATCAACAGTAGTTATGGAAAACAGTTTTGTAGTTACAAAACAAATTAAAGATGTAAAAGCTATATGGCCCCAAAATTCCCCTCCTTAGAATAAGATGAAACCATTTGAAATCAAGAACTCAAATATAAATGTTCACAGGGACATTTCTCACAATATCCAAATGGTAGAAACAATCTAATCTATGTTATTATCAACATATAAGTGGATAAACTAAATACAGTGGATACATATAATGAAATAATATTGGCTACAAAGATTAATGAATATTGATACATGTAATATATATGCTATGATGTACTGACTTCTGGTAACAAGGATGTTGATTATGAATCCAAGAAAGAGGAGGAAATTATTGATAATTTTTGATTGTCCATTTACTATGATGTTGCTTATCAGTACAATGGTGAGAAATTTTGTTTTCTTGTTGAGATACAATCCATGTTGAAAGCTTCATTCTCTGATTTTCTGCAGCAAGCATTTCAAGTCCTCCTTGCTTTCAGCAAACAAGGTTGAATCTTGTGTATAACATAGTTTATTGATGAGTCCTCCTCTGATTCTAATGCCATATTCTTTATCATAGAGTCCAGCTTCTCAAATGATTTGCTAAGCATACTTATTAAATGCATATGAAGAAAGGATACAAGCTTGTTACAATACTTTCTTAATTTTAAACCAGGTGTGTTCCCCTGCTTCATTTGGATAACAGCTTCTAGGTCCAGGTCTAGGTTTCATAAAAACATAATTAACTGTTCTGGATACTATTCTCAAAGTTATCCATAGTTTGTTATGATCAAAACTATTTTTTATTGACTATTGCATAGTCAATAAAACAAAAATAAATATTCTTTGTTTTCAGCTAGGATCCATCTAACATCATTAATGATATACTTCATGTTGTACCCTATTATAAGCCTAGCTTGAATTTCTGGTAATTCTCTTCAATATATGGTTCTAGCCATACAAAAGTAAGAGATTGTGAAGTACAAAAGCTGAACAGAAATGTCAAAGGGCAGCTCAAGAAGACAAAACAAAAAATTATGATGAAATGTGCAAAGAGCTAGAATCTTAGAATCAAAAGGGTAGACTAGATTAACATATCTCAAGTTGAAAGAATTGAAAAGACTTCAAGCCTCAAGTTGCAATACTAAGATTTGCTGTGGGAAAAATCTTTAATGATCCAGAAAGAAAACAAAAAACAACAACAACAAAAAAAAAAACAAAACCCTGAAGCAATAGAGAGTCACTGTACAAAAACCAGAATTTATTGATACTAAAAAATTTCAAACAGTATTATATAAACAAGAGCCTATAGTAATAAAAGAAGATGTTCAAGCTGCATTGAAGGTGTTGGAAACAAATAAAACCCAGGATACAATGTTGTTGGTTTTGTTAAGTGCCATCAAGTCACTTGCTACTCATAGCGACCCTATGTACAAGAGCTCTACATGCTGTTCTATCCTGTGCCAACCTAGCCATCTCAAACGCTCTTATTCCCACCGCTCCAGTCACAGAATCGATCCATCTCATCAAAGGTCTTCCTCTCCTTCTCCTCCCCTCCACTCTGTCAAACATGATGTCCCTCTCCAAGGACTAGTGCCTCCGTGCAACATGCCCAAAATATGTCAGATGAAGCTTCAGAATCCTTGACTCCAGGGAACACTCTGGCTTCACCCTCTCCCTAATAGATGCAGGCTATGCCAGGAAATTTGGAGGCCTGCTGCCTAGTCAACTGTCTGTAAGAGAGCTATATATGTTCCCATTCCCAAGAAAGGTTATAAAAAAGAACATAGAAATTGTCAAAACACTATCAATATACACTTGTATTTTGAAGAGACACAATTCATGATACCTATAAATTAGTGAAACCTTGAGTAGTTTTAGTATAAATATAAAAATTGTGTTTAAACTCATTTCCTTTTAACTTAAAAGATTACTACTATTTTCATCACATTCCTTAAAAGGTGTTTTTAAATATACGAACTACAATATAGGGATTAAATAGTGAAGGGCAAGGATGCAATTTCAAAGAACACAATTTTAAACATATCAATATTCCAAGTATTATCAAAAGCTTTTTATAAAAAAATTTATCTAAATTGATAATTTCACATCAATTATTTTGCTTTTTGGCTAACCTTAAATCTACAATCTCCTGTCTTTAATCCCCCAACTCCTCCCCCTTTCCATTTTCTACATTGAAGAACAGGAAATCTCTGGCTTTCCCCTCTTTTGCAACTAAAGTTCTGGTACCCTACTCAGTAGAGAATTGTTCTGTCAATCTATGAGCAGATAGTTTGAATAAATCAGTTGCTATACAGAAGAAAGATGGATATTCTCCTCCTGTGCAATTTACAGCCTCTGTTAATTTATTGGTAAGTCATTTATGCATTTATACTAATTGTATTTGTTTTAGGTTGTCCATTTCAATGATACATTCTCATTTGTTTATGTTATTATTATTATGGTTTATTGCTGTTCATTAAAAGCAAAAGAATATGTGGTTTCTAATGAGATTCATAATAACAAAATAGCCGAAAAAGTTAACTTAGATCAGGGGAATTTATACTAACAGAGTAATTAAACTTTTCAATCAGAAATTTTCTAAGCCAATTAGTTAAAATTTAACTTTGCTTATCTAGTTTGAATATAGCAGTTCCTAAGGCAAAGAGAGAGAATATTTTAGCATGCCAAAAGAAATATTCTTAAATACAGGGACAGGGGTTTTATAGTTACACA
>NW_006399770.1:23475848-23477313 GCF_000299155.1 Elephantulus edwardii
GTTTTGGATTTTTTTCCCCCTGAGCAGCAGGAAGCTCTTGTGTCCTAGTGGAAAGGAGATTCTCTATAATCCCAAAGACACAATTCAAATCCACCAGCTGCTCTGTTGTACAATTAAACAGCCTCAGAAAACCTGCTGGAAGGTCAGCAACGGGTGGTTCCCACTCAGGGTACAAAACAACAACAAGGTTTGTTTTGTTTTGTTCTAAATATATAAACTACTTACAGTTACATGAATTGAGACTAGGCACAGGGAGGTTATGCCTAATAAACTCTAGTTTGTTGTTGTTAGGTGACATTACATCAACTACAGCTCATCAAGACCCTATGTAGAACAGATCTGAAATTTGTTCTATCTCAGATCGTCCTCATTATTGATCTACGCTATCCTAAAAACCAATGTGGTAGTCACTGTGCCAATCTATCTCATTTATGTTCTTCTCTTTCCTGATTCTCTATTTTCCCAGCATAATGTTGTCCTATTGAAAATATGCTCCAAGTAAGTGAAAATGGGTTACACCATCCTTGCCTATAAGGAGCATTCTGCTTGCACTTTCTCCAATTAAATACTACTAGCCCACAGCCCAATTCAAAGACAGCTTTTTTTTTTCTTTTTAACAGTGTTCTTTTATTCATTGTTCAGCTTTTAAATGCATAGGAATATACCATGGCTTGGATTCAAACTTTACTCTTCAAACTAATATCCTTGCCTTTTATCAATCTAAAGAGGTCTTTGACAGCACATTCTCTACAGAACATGTCTTTGATTTTTTGACAGTTGCTATTATGGGAATTGATTGTGGATCCAAGTAAGATGAAGAAGTTGACTGCTTTAATCATTTTTCCATCTCTTGCGATGTTACCTATTTGTCTAGATTGGTTTTATTTCCTTAACATTTTTATTGTAATTTTAGTGAAGTTATACAAAGAAATTGATTTTTAATTTATTAATTCATACACATTTGGTGGATTAGTTGTAAGAAATTGTTCACCCAATGAAAGTGTATGTGATTTGTATCCACCAGTTGTTCCACGGGAGAAAGATGAGAAACCTTCTTCCCTATGATTTGTTGCCTCTATAAACCTACTAGTGTGTCAGCTATCAGTTGGTTCTGACTCAATGATACACAACAAAAGCAAAGCAACAACTCTTGTCTGAATGAAAGTTACAATGCATGTCCTGTTTCAGATTATCAATAGCCATACATATAATGTCTAATCGTCCATTTCTTTCAGACAGAATTATTGCTTTTCTGATGTTAATCCACATTTTTTTAAATTTTTTTATGTTAATCCACATTGAAGACTGTAGTATTTAATTGCAGTAATTTAAAGTCCTCATTTTCTATAAACAAAATTGTTTACAATCTACATGTCAATGCCATCTACATAATTTAACTTGTTGAATCTTCCTGTAATCCTGATACTGCATTCTTCTTAATATAGTCCAATTTCTTACACTATTT
>NW_006399770.1:23479773-23481910 GCF_000299155.1 Elephantulus edwardii
AAAAAAATCTTTGTCTTCTTGATGTTGATCTTCAATTCATATTGAAGACTACAGTCCTTGACCTTCTGCAGCAAAAGCTTAAGGTCCTCTTTTCTGCGAGTATGGTTGTGCCATCTTCATAACGCAGTTTGTTGATGCACCTCCAATACTGATGCCACATTCCTTTTCATAAAGTCTGGCCTCGCGAATGGTCTTTTCCACATACAGATTAAAATTGTATGGAGACAGGATGAATTCTTGATGCACTTCTTTCCTAATTTTGCACCATACAGTGTTTTCTTACACTGTTCTGATGACTGTTTCTTGGTCCAAGTATAGGTTTCACATGAGTACAATCAAGTGTTCTGGGATCCTATTTTTCTCAAGGTTAGCCACAATTTATTGTGATCCACACACGTCAAATGTTTTTGTATCATCAATTAAACTCAGATAGTCATTCCTCTGGTACTCTCCTTTGCCAAGATCCATTTGACACTGGTGATAATGTCCCTGATGCCATAGCCTCTTCTAAACTTGGCATATATTTCTGGTAGTTCTTGTTATAAAAGAGATAATTGTAAGCAGAAAAAAAAATTCTGTACTGCATAATCTCAGCTCTTTCTGGTAGAAGGAATGTTTGAGATATTTTGAAAATGAAAGCGTAGTTTTGTGGTCCAAAGCACTTGTCTTATCCAATGGAATACTGCAATTGTTAATTAATGTTCTCTGTAATAGAATACAAAATTATAGGGATGCTATGAAGAATTAATAAGTAGGATTGTTAGTATTTATCACTCACTCTAGCAAAATATATTATTAGTGATTTCAATCAACTGAAATGTACATTTTTCAATCACTCCTGGCACTCTTTCTCCCTCCATTCCTTCCTGTCACTCTGTGGGTTTTAGTTTTTAGTATTGGGTTGGTTTTTTTTTTCTTTCTTTTCATTTGCTTCATTCCAATCTTTTCACTTTCTCTCTTGGATTGCTTCATTTCAGTCTTTCTTTGTAATAAGCTAAGTTCTTGTTTTTTGGAAAGTGGATCCAATCAATATTATTTCACATTTATTTTTTAAAAAAGAAGAGAATCAATTTATCCTGTAAAATGTTATACCTGCCAATTATCTATTAGAAAAAAAGAAATATATTTAAAAAGCTTCAGTTGGAATGGTTCCTAGGGAAAAAATTAAATATTCTTAATTCTTTAAAAATTATCAAAGGGAATGTTGAGAACTCATTAAGAATCTCAACACAGAAACATGAATAAGGAAAGTTTAATGTTCAAATGTATACTAGATGTAAGAGATATCGCAGGCAACCCGTGTAATAAAGTTGTTGGTGGCCTAATATGTTGCAAGTGGTTTGTCACATATAGCACTGCATTCTTTAAAGATGTCTAACACAAAAAATATCTCAAGTGAATTTATTGACTAAAACCAGTTCCACAGAACCAATTAGTATCTTACAGAGGCTGCCCTGCAAGGCTTATGAGGCCATCCATCACCTGTCCATTTAACTATTTAGCATTTGTTCCAGCAATTTGTCACCATGTCAGAATGCTAGCATTTCAGAATGGGAGTTTTTGGTTGAAAGAAATCTAACTGAGATACTGCAGATATTTTTCCTTTAATAAGACTTACGGAAGATTTATGCTTCTATTATATTTAACCTTATACATCTTGTGTGGAGACTGAGGTTAATTCTTTATACTGCAAATACTTCACATTTAAAGAAATTGTTTCATAGGAATTTAAAAATATCATTAGAAATAGAATTGTTGCTAACTTTAACAATATGGAGAGACAGCATCATAGAATACCTTATGTCACAGCTTCAGTGATTTCATTTTTATCACCTTGCCAGATCAGTCTTTTGTTTTTATGTTTATTTCTCATGCTCTCTTAGTTTCCCAATATGGAATGTATTACATATCGACTACACTGTATGAAAGATAAAATATCTACATTGTTATTTATATTATACAACTCAGTTAAAAAAATCAAGCTCCAGATGTACAGTATGATGGGAGGATTATTGCAGTGTTTTAATTAAATTGTATATAATTTACAAATAAATGTGCACTCTTTTGAAGAACAGAGTATAAATTATAAAGATTAGCTCTTGATTATAGATTGTAACTAACTTCTTACTTTTTATAA
>NW_006399770.1:23482013-23485584 GCF_000299155.1 Elephantulus edwardii
AGGAAAGTAGCTTGTAAAATAGATCCATATGGTAGAATGATATATATTGTAAAATATATCCATATAGTAGTTCTTTTCTATCCATATATCCTTTTCAAATAACTTGCCATTTTATTACCTTATATCTGCCAATCAGATAAAAAGTATTCAGGTTCTACCTCTACATTTGATTTAAAAAATAGGACACCTATTTTCCTGGTGATAATAGACTCGGAGATGGTTTCTTTTCCAACTACTGCATAGGTTCACCTGATTATGATTTCTAATGGAAAAGAAGCAGGCACAATGTTGGGGACTCAAATGCCACTTCAGCATCTGAATGCTGCTAAGCAGCTCCCATGGCATTTCTCACAGACTTTCAATGTGTGCTTGTCACTAAGCTCAGTCCCTGAGATAAAACAGAAAATGTAAACTCCTGTGGGAGGAGAGTTGAGTAAAAGGCTTTCCTGAAACCTTCAGAGTTCAGCACTTCTGTCTATCACCAAGGCTTCAATCAGTGATCTCATTCCTCTGACTTTATAGAACTAGTAATTTTCTAAGGAAAGATATTAGTCAGGAGGAAAAAAATACAAATCACAGCTTTATATGTGCATGATAGCACACATTGCATAGTGTTCACAATAATTTCCATATTGAAAATATTGTAATCCCCTCTTCCATTCTGACAATTGATGATGTTACCTAAAAATGATTGTTAACTTTAAAACATTCTACCTAAAAAGATATGTATGTTGATTATACAGTTGCAATGTGTGTTACTTGACTCAGCAATATCTAACAATAATAAAAACAAATTTCAAAGATAGGAAAACCATTGTATTTATGTATTTGTTTGATACATTTATGAAATTAAGAAGTATACTCATTGTGAATATGTTAAATATATGTGAGATATATAGGCAATCTCCTTCTTATGCAGCTTGGAGCCTGTTGAGACGCGCTTGAGTGTCAACAACGAGTCTGTTATGACTCAATAGCAATGACTTTGCACTTTGAGATATGTGTATATATGTGTAATGTAGGAATGACAGTTTTACAGTGTTTTTGTAATCTTTATATTGAATAGAAAACAAGAAAAACAATTATTTCCACATTTGTATGTAAAATAATAATAATATTGAAATGTTTTCTAAAAGAATCATCAAATAAAGATTATATTGAGTAAGATTGTGTAGTCTAAGTCTTCAGTGAAGAAACTACAGATCTGATGGACAGACAGAAATGTGACACTTGGTGTTGTTCTTGTTATGTGCTGTCGAGTCACTTGTGACTCATAGCAACCCTATATACAAGAGCTCTAAACCCTGCTCCATCCTGTGCCAACCTTCCTGTCTCCAACACATTCACTCTCACCACTCCAATCACAGAATTGATCCATATCATCGAGGGTCTTCCTCTCCTGTGCTGTCCCTCAACTCTCCCAAACATGATGTCCCTCTCCAAGGACCAGTCCCTCTTTGTAACATGCCCAAAATATGACAGATGAAGCTTCAGAATTTTTTACTCCAAGGAGCAGCCTGGCTTCACCCTCTCCAGGACAAACTTGTTTGTTCGCCTAGCAGTCCATGGTGTATTCAACACTCTTCTCCAGCACCACAGCTCAAAAACATCAATTCTCTTTTTATCATCACGATTCACTGTCCAACTCTCTGAGGCATAGCACGTAATTGCGAAGACTATAGCTTGGATCAGGCACACCTTAGTCTTCAGCCTGATGTTGTTGCTTTACAGTACTCTTGAGAGGTCCCTCACAGCTGACTTATCCAGTGCAATTCGTCTCTTGATTTCCTGTCTACTGGTACCAAGAGTATTGGCTGTGGAGTCAAGTAAACTAAAACTGTTAACTATCTCAATCTCTTCACCATCCATACTGATGTTTCCAATTGGTCCAATGGTGAGAATCTTTGTGTTCTTGATGTTGACAAGGAAGAAATGTATTCAAGAAAGTGTTCAGAAATTGTCACCTTATTTATTAGAAAAAGACTTCCCTTAGAGGCAATGATGACGAAGCTTCTTCTCACAAACTGAGCACTTTGCTAGGAGAGGTTATTCCTTTGACAGAGTTACCATGTGTGGAAAGACGGAGGGGTGGTGAAAGAGAGAAAGACCCTTGACAAGTTGGGTTGATATAGTAACAGCGACAATGGGATTGAGTCAGAAATTGTGAAGATGATATGGGACAGGACAGTGTTCAGATCAATTATTCCTAGGGTGATTGCAAGTCATACTCTACTCAACAATAATTAGAAAGGAAAACAAGATGAAGGGGAAAAAATGAAAGAGTGGTACCTAACATAATTATGAACATAAGCAAAGTAAAAGTCTTGAGCAACCAGAGAAAGTCCGGAGTATGTGAATATTATGCTGTTGCTTTAGGTACTGTCAATTTGGGTATGACTAATTTCCTCACTATGAACAACAGATCTGAATCTTGCTTATCCTGTGCCAATCTCACCATCTCTGACACACTTGAACCCAATATGGCAGTCTTTGTGTCAATCCGTCTTGTTGAGTCTTCTTCAATCTACTTGATATTCTTCCTCTCTTTTTCTGACCCTCCACCTTTCCAAGCACTATGTCTCTTTCCAAGAATATCCTCTGTTAGTAACATACCCAAAGTATGTGAGAAAGCTTCAACATTCTTCCCTCCAAGGAGAACTTTGGATACATCTTTTCTAAGACATATCTGGTTTGTTTGTTTGTTTGTCTGTTTTTTAAGTCAATAGGACACGCAGTACCCTTCCCAAACACTACATCTCAAAGGCATCAATTTTTATTCTGTTATCCAACTTCATTTTCCAGCTCTCAGGCACATCTTAATCTTCAAACTGACATCACGGCTTTTCAATAATTTGTTGTTGTTGTTAGATGCTGTTGAGTCAAGCATGACTCATAGCAACCCTATGAACAAAGGATCTAAATCCTGTTCTATCCTTCAGCATCCTCATACTTCCTGGCACACAGTGGCCCATTGCAGCAGTCATCGTATCAATCCACCTGGTTGAGGGTCTTTCCTTAGGCAACTCTCCACCCTTCCCAACATCATGTCCTTCTCCAAGGAATGACACCTGCTAGCAATATATCCAAAGTATGTGAGGGGAAGCCTCATCATTCTTGCATCCAAAGAGCTCTCTGGTTGTACCCTCTCCAAGACATATTTGTTTATTCTCTTGGCTGTTCATGAAATGTTAATTGCTCTTCTCTAACAACAGAACTCAAAAGATTATGCATAATCTATGTTGTTGATTAGTCTGCCTTCAATCCTAATGTCACATTATTCTTCATAGAGTCCAGCTACTCAGATGATTTGTTCAGCATGCGAACTGAATAGGTATGAAGAAAGAAGACAACCCTGTTCCACAGCTTTCATGATTTTAAGTCATGCAGTGTTCCCTTGCTCTGTAAAGACAACAGCTTCACAATCTAGGTATAAGTTTCATGTAAGTGTAGTTAAGCATTCTAGGATTTAAACTTTTCTCAATGTTAACTATAGTTTTATATGATACAAGGAGTCAAATGCCTATGGAAAGTCAATAAAGCACAAATATATGTTATTTTGGTATTCTGTGCT
>NW_006399770.1:23487728-23494353 GCF_000299155.1 Elephantulus edwardii
TCAAACCATCTCATCTGAGGTCTTCCTCTCTTGCGCTGTCCCTCCATCCTTCCAAGTATGGTGTATTTTTCCAAAGACTGGCCACATGCCCAAACTATGAGAGACAGAGATTCAAAATCCTAGCCTCCAAGGAGAAACTTGGTTTCACATTCTCCAAGATAGACTTATTTACTTTCTTGGTGGTTCACCGTATGTTCAAGACACTTGTCCAGCACCACAATTCAAAGCAATGATTCTTCTTTCATCTTTAGTTGTTGTTCAGTTCTCTGCTGTATAGCAAGTAATAGTGAAGACCATGGACTGGATTGGGTGCACCTTAGTCTCTATATTGACATCATTGCTTCTCAGGACTCTGGAGAAGTTCCTGACAGCAGATTTTCGAAGTGTAATTAATTTTTTTATTTCCTGATAAAGATACAGGAAAAATTTTGAAAGTCCCAGTGAGCATCAAAACAAGTTTAAAAGGAAGCACAAAATTAATTTATCAAAAAAGATTAGTGCCACTGAAAAAAATTCAGGAAGCGCAAAATTAAAAAGAACAAGTGGTAATAAGAGAAGAATTTCAAACTCTATTGACATTGTTGTAAAAAAATAAGGCCCCAGAAATCGATGTAATACCAATTGATATGCTTTAACTAACACATACATCCCTGGATATGCTCATCAATAAATTCCAGAACATTTGGAGATTGTTACTTGGCAACTAACCAGAAATTTTATGATGACAATAAAAATTATTAATGGCTGCTTTATAGTTTTTGTTTATGTTTCAGGTTTTTTCCAAGGAAAATTAATACTTACTTTTCCTTAGGACAACTTAGCAAAACAGTAGGCAAGTTAAGTAAGTTTGGTTGGCTGTCTAATGATGTAATGAAATAATGTAAGTATTGGTTTGACTTTAGAATCTTCTTTAGGAAAAGAACTCCAGAAAATCATTTGTTTCCTGTGTCTTAGGAGACTCATACCCATAGCAGATATGTAGAAGTTAGGTGGATGGAGACTTTTTATGACTCACAAAATATAATAATAACACTCTAGACAATGTTCTTTGTATAATGTACTAATTTAATCATTTAAATTTCCCTAGAAGCCAGGAATTAATACATTAGGATATCAATAGTGCATAGTCCAGTAGAATTTTAGCCCAGTCTATCTTTAATGTCCAAGCTCTTACAAACTACATTGTCTAACGTTTGTTAATATCCTAGTTGTGTATGGAAGTAAAAAAGAAATCAGTAATTTATTTTATCATAGCTTTTGTGTATCATAGAGTCAAAATGCACCCATAGCTGACACTTCAGTGGGTTTTCAGAGGTAATTAATCATGAGGAAGGAAACTGCCCATCTCTCTTCCACAGAACAGATGTTGGCCTTCCCGATTTCAGTGCAGCTTCTTGTCAATGGGTAGTCATGTTATATATAGATACGACTTTGTACTATTCAAACTTTTCTGTTGTTTCAAATTAACTAAAATTAATTATCAGAGGTTATAATACTAGTGATTGATGGAGGAGAGATGCAAATTGAGACCTATCTTGCCTCAAATATATATGCAAGATTTCTTTTTCAATGAGTCAATACTAATTCTTGAGTAAACTCTTTTTATCCCCTTTATTTTCATCTTGAAACATTTTTTTTTTGTTCTCGGAAACAGCGTGCAGTTAAGATTTATAAACACAAAAATTCTCCTTATGGAGTTGGGAAATTTTGAAGCCTATATAAACACAACATTTTCTCAAATTAAAATAAGGGTACATAGTAATGATTGTCATTAAATATGGTCCAATTGGTTCAAACTATAGTGACCCTATATACAACCAATTGAAACATTACCTGACCTTAGGTGTAACGCTGACAATCATTGCTCTATTTGCATGCATTGTTGCAGCCATTATGTAAACCCATATTATGGAGACAATCTCCTCTCTCGGGATGACTCTTTATTTTATATAATATGTCTATCTGTCTCCAGGAACTCATTCTTCTCTTTAACATTTCCACAGTATGTGAAATTTATTGTCATCCTCACTTGTAAGTAGCATTCTGAGTCTTCTCTGAAACACACCAGATTCACTGTGGAAGAAAGATACCACAGTCGGATTTCATAAATATTTACATCATGCAAATCTTACGGAGCAGTTATACTCTGTTCTACTGAGCCATTATGAAATGAAAGGAAAACAGTGGTGATCTTAACTTTTCTTTACACATTCTCAAGGCAGAATAGAAAAATTTTCTCATAATACAGATTAAATAGATATGGAGAGAGAATACAACCCTGACATGCTCCCTTTATAATTTTAAACCATACAGTGTCCTCCTGCTCTGTTCACACAACAGCCTCCTTGTATAGATTTCGCAAGAGCACAATTAAATTTTCTGGGACTCCCCAGTCTTCTCAATGTCACCCAAACTTGTTATGATCAATACATTCAAATGCTTTTCCTTAGTCAATAAAGCAAAAATAAACATTCTTCTAATATTCTTTGCTTTCAGTCATATCATCACTACCAGCAATATTATCATATGTGAATACTAATAGGAATACTCCTAAACAATTAGATTTATCTCTTCTTAAACATAATTATTTCCATGTTCAATACAAGCCTATATTATCCTTCAAACTCACTTTATAGTAAAATATATGACTCAATGAAAATACAGCTAAAGTATCTTGGATGGGATAGACATTATTATTTATTAAGCATTAACAGTTAAAAGACAAAGGGAAGCTTCACTGAATCATAGGATTTTTAAAAATTTTGTTGAATGGGGCAAGGATGGGAATGATACATACACATGGCAAGTACAATATAGATGTCTAGAGGGAGTTATGGTGGCTTAATCATAAGACCCTGTGCTGCAATCCCAAATGCACATGATTCATATCCACCAGCTGCTCTACGATTTGATGATGGGAAATTTCCTCCCATGTGATTAACTGCCTCTGAAAACTGCTGGAGAGTCAGTGATGGATCAGATCTGACTCAATGGTACTCAACAACAACAACAGAGTGCTATCGAAAAAATCTGTTGTCAGAGAACTCTCCAGAGTGGTGAAGAGTAATGACGTCATTTTAGAAACTAAGGTGCATCTGATTCAGGCCATGATCTTCTCAATTGTTTGTTATGCATCAAAGAGCTGGACAATGAATTAATATGGATAACAGAAGAAGAATCGATGCCTTGAATTGCAGTGCTGGAGAAGGGCATTGAACACACCATAGACTGCCAAAACAACAAAGGGTTCTGTCTTGGAAACCATGAAATCAAATTGGTCCTTGGAGGCAAGGATTTTTTTTGGCATCCTTTTTGGGCATTTTACCATACCAGTCCTTGGAAAAGGAAATCATACTTGAAAGTGTGGAGGTTCAGTGCAGAAGAGGAAGGTCTTGGATTAGGTAGATTTACATAGTAACTGGGGTAATGGCAGGTTTATTAGAGTCAGTGAGACTGGCCGGCTCAGGATAAGGCAAGGTTCAGAACTGTTGTGGATAGGGTCACCATGAGTCACAGTTGATGGCACATAAAAAAACCAAAACACAACAGGTTCAAAAATCTCTTGGTTCCAAAATCAATCTCCATAATAGTCTATGTGTTTCCTACTGCCAAAGGGGCCCTTTAGAATAGTGAGAGAAGATCTTCACCCTGAAACCCACAGCGTCCCTTTTCAGCAGGAAGTAGCTAAGAGAATACACCATCCCCTTTTCCTTATGAATCAGGGTGAAGTCTCTCTCAGGGAGGAGTGATAGGGAATGGCAAAGGACACACTGACAAAGGAGATTAATCAGAACTGGCTTTGACAAGCACTGTGGCAATTGGACAATTAAAACAGACATTCGGAGGGCGGGGGAAGAAGAACAAACTGGGGAGGAGGGTAGAGAGAACGGTGCAGCAATGAAGGAATGAAAACCCAAAATCCCTGTAAATGTTCATTAAAACGAATAAAATTTAATAATAATAATTAAAAAAATCTCTTGGTAAGGATCATTCAACTTAATCTAGAATTCGGTCACTCAAACTGTCGTAATGTGACTTACCAATCAAGTTGCAAGTTTTGTTGAGATTAATTTGTAGGGAAGAATATGGAGAATTTAATTTGCATAGATTAATCGCACAGAAAACCAATCGGGTGACAAGATTTGTAGAGATTAATTTGCAAAGAATAATCTCAAAATTCTGTTTGGGGAGGAAGCAAGGAGAATAGTGCTGCATAGGATCTAAACAAACTCAAATCAGAGAAATGTGTATTTATATGGGTGTGTATGTGTGTGTGTCTATACACATATGTATGTGAATGGTGTATATAGATGAGGAGGCTTTAAATATCAGTGTTTTCCTCTTCCCCTATAAGTAACATTTGATTTAAGCCAGAGCTAATATTGTCAAATGAGCAAACATTCATAGATAAATGCCTCACATCTGGCAAAGTGAAGTTAGCTGACATTTACTTGGTACAAAGGAGCAGGGATTAAATCAGACAGACTCTCATAGGATCTAACACTGGTATCTTCTCTTTTGAGTTTTTAGTTATTTTTGAAGAAAATAATGGAAATTCCTTGTCGACTAGAAAATTAAAAGGGAAAATCATATATTACTTTATATTTTTAAATTTTATAGCAAGTCAATATATAAATAGTGTAAGGAAAAAATGAAAATATAGGCAAGAATTTAGAAAGTGAAAACTGTGTAAACAAGAAAGAAAATAGCCGAAATAAAATTTATGTAAGAAAAATACTCCTAAAAATATTTTTTTCTCTGCAGTCTCTTGAGTGTGGGTAGATAGATGATCGTTTTAGTGCCCTTCAGTTCATTGTAACTCATAGTGACCTATAAAATTTGATCCTTATCCAACACCATTCTCAGAATTTCTGTCATATTCAAAGCCACTGTTGTAGTCATTGTGCCATTCCAACTTGTTGAGGATCTTCTACTCTCTAGCTGACCTACCTTGCACAGTATCATATCTTTTTCCCAAGGACTGGCTCCTCCAGACAATAAAGTATGTGAGATGGAATGTAAAATAAACAAGGGACAACCATGGAGACATATGAACAACCATATCAGACCTCCACCATTCCATAAGGGGGCACTGTCCTCATCAAAAACATCCACAACACAGAACTAATCCCCATGAAGTCAGACATGACCCCCTTATTCACACATCTTTTTCTACTCACCCCAATACAAATATTATTGCTGTATTGGATCGGAAATCCACTGTGATAGTTCACAGATCACACAGAACCATATTAAAGAAGTCAAAAGGAACTAATTCAGGTTAATAGCAAAATGCAATCACTCAGTCGGGACAGATATTGAAACGTGCTTGCAGGTATCTCAGCCATTAGCTTCACTAAGTTACAAAATGCATAGTTCTGGCAGTTATAGCTTTTCCTCTAAGTCATCAACAAACTTGAGTAAAGACACTTACCCAGCTCTTGTTCCATAAGATAGCATTCCCAAGGCCAGCTCTGTCTCATGTGGAGGCTCTGATTCTGCTTCAGCCGCTGTTGCTATGCTGTAGATCTGGCTGCTACAGGAATCTCTGGCCCTGAAGTACTGCATGCCCACATTTCTTTTCTTTTAATTATTATTATTTTTATTGTACATTGGTTTGCTTACAAAGTTCATATGCATTATGGTTTTTTACATTATTCTTTATTCACATTGTCTTTCATACAACCTTACACAGTATCATGTATTCTTATGCCTTATGGTTTATAAAATTAATCACCATTGGACTATGTCCATCATTACCCTGTCACTTCTTATTTTTTGGTGATGATGTTCTCAAGACAGTTCATTGTATATTAAATATTCTTTCCCAACAACACACCACCACAATTTAGTGACAAGACTAACCATTCTTCTTGTGGATAGGTTAACACACTTATTCATATATTCCTGCTCACCTACATGACAATAAGCAAAGTCACTAGGGAAGTGATTTTGAACAATAAACCCTTAACACACCGCAGATTGTTCTACTATCCTTTCCTCTAAGTAGCATATTGGTTGCACTTCCTCTAACACAAATATGTCTGTTCTTTTGGCAGTTCATTGTATATTAAGTATTCTTTCCCAACAACACACCACCACAATTGAAAAGCATTGATTCAATGACAAGAAATGATACATACAGAGATAAATAGAGAGTTATATGCGTGTGTACATGTCATGTTCACAAAACTTAAGTGAAATTAAGTAATGTGAAATTTAATGTGCTGCAAACATCATAATGATATTTTCTACCATCATTTCTGAATTTTATAAAGATTGTTTTAATTGTTGCATTACATTCCATCCCAATTGTCTTATCTTATCAGTAAGGAGCTGGACAATGAATAAGGATGACAGAAAAATATTTGATGCTTTTGTGTTGCGCTATTGGAGAAGAGCACTGAACATTCCATGAATGGCCAAGAGAAGAAACAGATATGTCTTGGAAAAGGATGCAGCCAGAGTGCTCTCTGGAGGCAAAAATTATGATGTTTCACTTCAAGTTCCTTGGAGAGGGGCATGATGATGGGAAGGTTGGAAGATCAGCAAAGGAGAAAAAGACACTTAACCAGACAGATTGACATGGTGACTGCTGACATGGGCTCTTGTGTGTCAATAAGTA
>NW_006399770.1:23494453-23521954 GCF_000299155.1 Elephantulus edwardii
GGGAAGGTTGGAAGATCAGCAAAGGAGAAAAAGACACTTAACCAGACAGATTGACATGGTGACTGCTGACATGGGCTCTTGTGTGTCAATAAGTATGAGGTTGCTACATGATAGAACAGAGTTCACATCTTTTGTCCATATGGTGGCTATGAGTCATATTCAACTCAATGGTACCTAAAAATAACAACATATCAGTAAGAAACTACCAAAAGATTTTAAAACATCACTTTGATTATACTTTTGGTAGTGAAATATTCCTTAGGCCAATGTATTGTAGATATATAAATTAGAGAGATTGTTCCAGCAATCAAAACAAGAGAAATTTATAGTTATTAATTACAGAGGTGGAAAATGAGAACACTGAATGGACACATTGATGGAATAACAAGGAAACATATAAATAAATAGATGGTAGAGTTTCTCCTTATGTTTTCACAGACAAGAAGGAGAAATTTGTTTGGTTTTAGAAGGAGATAATATGAGAATGTTAATTTTATTCAACAAAAAAAAAATTATCGGTAAGAAAACACATAATATTGGTATTTTCACCACTAGTCATATTGGCAGCACCATTATAGATGGAGAAGAGATTTAAATTGTTGCAATTACAGCTTGCTTGCCTCCACAATCAACAATCTTGGCATGATCTTTGCAATTATTTGCTATGTGTCAGAGAGCTGGACAATGACTAAGCATGATAGAAAAAGAATTTGATGCCTTTGAGTTGTGGTCCTGGAGAAAAATCTTCAACATACGATGGTCCACAAAGAAAACAGATAGGTCTGTCTGGGAATAATGAAACCATGTTTCTCCTTAGAGGCTAGGATTTTGAAAATCCATCTCACATATTTTGGGCATGTGGACAGGACGAGCCAGTCCTTAGAAAAAGACATCATACTCATAAGGGTGGAAGGACAGTGCATCAGAGGAAGACTCCAGATAAGACGGATTGATACAGTAATTGGGGCAACAGGGGTAGATGTATCAGAATCAGTGAGACTGGCTCAGGACAGGGTAGGCTTCAGAGCTGCTGTACATAGGGTCGCTATGAGTCACAGGCAACTCAACCACACATAACAATAAAAACAATAATATAATTAGAACATAAGGAATATTCTTTGGTGTCATATACTCTAGCATGTTTTACTGCTAATAAAAAGGCTCCATTTCTATGGTGGTTCAAACCCAGCAGTTACTTTACAAAGGAAAGATGGGCAGTCATTTTTCAGTAAGATTTTTCAGCTTGTAAATGCAATGGAGGGTAATTATGAGGAGAAACAAAGTCAGTCAATTTATGTTTTGGTTTTTGAGAACTCTAAAGTCAAGTATTACAAAAATCTTTCATTTCAAATCCATAGTGGTGGGTAAAATAGAAATAAATATATATTTAAGTACATACATGCACACACATATATGTGTTTATTGGTTGATATATAAATAAATTACAGATATATGAAGTGGTCCTACACTTATTACTATTGAAAAGTTTTGTGCTATGGTGACCAATCACCAAGTTTCAGAGGCTTTACATCTTATTAGGGGAGTATACCTCATCTTTTCCTGTGAAGATTTTGGTGGGTTCAAACTGTCAACCTTTCAGTTAGCTGCTTAACACTAAATCTGTTGTTATGTGCACTCAAGTCAGAAGTGACACATACCTGGTCAAGTCGTGGATTTTTAGAGGCAGTAAACCACATGGGAGGACACTGAGCAACTAGTAAATTAAAACCGCATGGCTTTGGGGCTACAGTGCAGCTTCCAGGCTACCAGAGCTCTCTACACTCAATTTACTCTTTCCTTTCCTTTTCTGTGCATAAAATTTTACTTTCACATACATCTAATATCTCAATTGATTAGAATAATTATATGTTGAAGTGATTCAACCAATTTTTGAAGGGTCTGTGTATTTAATGAGCTTGACTTTATACAGGTTTGAGGCCTTGAACCTTAATTAGCAAAGGCCAGATGTGCTGTGGGAGAATATCAACAATATCATTCAGGAGGAATACAAAAGGTCATTGTAATGACAGAGGAGGAAGAAAAGACCAAGATGGATGTCAGGAAAAACTCTTAATATTGCACTAGTGCTGAGAAGCCAAAGCAAATGAAATTAAACAAGATATTAAGCAGTTGGACAGAAGATCCCAAAGGACAGGGTGGGAAGACAAGGCAAAGTATTACAATGAAATGTGCAAGAAGCTGGAGTCAGAAAAGCAAAAGGATTGGACTTGCTCAGCATTTCTTAAGCTGAAGGAATTGAAAAACAAATTCAAGCCACAAGTTGCAATACTTAAAAATGATGTGGGTAGAATATTAAATAAGACAGGAAGCATGATACGAAGATGGAAGGAGTATACAGAGTCATTGTACTAAAAAGAATTGGAGGACACAGAAGAATTTCATGAAACAATGTAGGATCAAGAGCCTGTGATGATGAAGGAAGAAGTTCAAGCTGCTCTGAAAAAAACGGGCCCCAGGAATTGATGGCATGCCCATTGACGTATTTCAACAAACAGACACTACCTTGGAGGTGCTCACAAAGTTTTGCCAAGAAATCGGGAGGACAACCACTTAGCCAACTGACTAGAAGAGATCTATATTTGTTCCCATTCCAAAGAAAGGTGGGTGATCCAACAGAATGTTGAAATTACTGAACAATCTCAATGATATCACATGCAAGCAAGATTCTGCTGAAGATTATCCAAAACAACTAGAACAGCACATCAACAGTGAACTGCCTGAAGTACAGGCTGTATTTAGAAGAGTCCGTGGTACTAGGGATATTATAGCTAATGTCAGATGGATCTTGGCTGAATGCAGAGAGTACCAGAATGTCTAACTGTGTTTCATTGACAGTGCAAAGGCATTTCATAGTCTAGAACACAATAAACTGTGGCTCATTCTGAGAAGAATGGGAATCCCAGAACACTTGATTGTGTTTATGTGAAGTCTATGAAAAATTATGAATGGTCATACTGTCAGAAATGTACTGCAGGGAAAGAAAGCAAATCTATATATCCATTACATGCCAATTCCAGAGAGGAAAAAGCAAATTGCTTTCTCTCTTAATTTACCAACAGGATTTTCTCCTCATGATATTGTGTTAGATAGGGGGTCCAGATTTAGCTTCTGATTCCAGCAGCTTTATCAATTATGAGAGTTTCAATGATCTTCAAGGGTACAAAACCCTGTTGTTGCACTAATGCATAGCCTGCATTCTTATATCATGATCAAGTTTCAGATGAGTAACGAAGGAATGTTTCTGACAACCCAAAATGAAGATTTGATGAGATGTTGTGATCGAAGGCATTGATCAGTTATACTTAATACTATAAAACAATTGTTATTGTTGTTGCTGCTGATTGCCGTCAAGTAGAGCACAACTCATAGTGACCCTATAAACAAAAAGCCTTTCTATAACCATTGTTAATTCTCCAAGCTCATGGAGTTTGCAGAATCATCTGGTTTAGTAAGTAGATGCCACTCCTGCTTCCAAACCTGTTTTGACCTGGAAGCTCCACCAAACACTGTCCACCATGGGCAACCGTTATGGCATTTGACACTCCAGTGGCACAAGGTTTAGCATCACAGCAAATCCAGATTACCTCAGTACAGCAAATAGTCAGAGTAATGCTGTTCCAATTAGAAGAATCTTCCTCCAAAATAAAATAACACTAGATCCTCAGGCCCAACTGAATTTTAAATACACGGGCCTTCCTTATGTATATGAACAAAAGGCCTGAAGCCTTTTTATAACTATCGTCATTTATCCAAGTTCATACCATTTCCAGAGTCATGTAGTTTAGGAAATGAATGTTACTCCTGCTTCCAAGCCTGAATCAATCTGGGAGCTCCACTAAACACTGTCCAGAATGGTTGGTCATGGTGTTTGACACACCTATGGCACAGTTGTTCCAGAATGTCATTTGAGACCACAATGGCACTAAGTTAAGTGTCACAGAAAACCCAGATTACCTCAGCAGAGCAAATTGACAAAAGTGCTGTAGTCTTAGAAGAATGTGCCTCCAAAATATAGTGACAACGGATTAAAATATAATCCCTGGGGCCCAACTTTTAAATATAAAGACCCTCCGGAGGTCTCAGTTGACTCTAAACAAGAGGCTTAAATGAAAAACAACCAAACATTTCACACCAACCCTCAACCAAAACAAGAATGACCACCTTAGAGAGTTTATCCACTTCACTTAGTCTTATGGTTATGAATTACTTAGTGAAAACTAATAAATAAAGAAAAAGAAAACAACCCAAAAAGATGTGTTATTATGTCTACTTAGTTTTGGAGAGATTAATCTGCAATAGAAAAAAATTGGTAAATAGTAGCAAATCAGAGAAGATCATTAATTTATTTTTTTTAATTCACCACTAAAACAATTTTTTTTCTCTAAGCACTAATCAGTCAGTAACTTAACACTGCCTGTGAATTAATGAAAAATTATGACTCTAGTTATCACTCTCTCCAGATACTTGCAACCAGATTATTGTCTGAAGTTTTGTCTGCTAGAATTCTTTTTACATTCGTCTTCCAAGACTATTTATTAATAGAGCAGTAATTTAATTTAAAACCACCATTCTAATAACAATATATGAAAGGTTTATCTATAAGCCAGACATGAAATCGTTTTTTTCCTTAACCACCTGATAGAACTAATTCCCATTAAACACTTAAAACTATTATAGCTCTAACAATTGTCTTGTTTAGTCCCTGGGGCTTTCTGTGTACACTATCATCTACATATAGTGACAGTTTAACTGTCTCTTTGCCAATCTAGATCCTTTTATTTCATTTTCTTGTCATATTTCCCTAGAAAGTAATTCCAAAACAATGTTGAATAGAAGTGGTGATAGTGGGTATTTTATCTGGTCCCTGTTGACAAGGAAAATGCTTTTAGTCTTTCTACATTGAGAATGATATTTGCTCTTACATTTGCTTATATACTTTTCACTATGTTGAGGAAATTTCCTTCCTTTCCAATTTTCTGAGTGTCTTAATCAGGAAAGGGCTTTTATCAAATGCCTTTTCTATATTAATTGCTACGATTATATAATTCTTGTTACTTATTTTGTTTATGTGGTGAATTATGCTGATTGTTTTTCTAATGTTGAACTACTCTTGCATAATATCCTTGCATATATCTTATGAATCCCATTTGGTCATAACAAATTATATTTTATGTGCCTTTGGATTCTATGGCTAGAATTTTGTTAAAGAGTTTTGAATCTATGCTCATGAAAGATATTGGTCTGTATTTTTCTTTTCTGGATATATCTTTGCCAAGTTTCAGTTTTAAGGTTATGTTTACTTCATAGACTTGAATCAGGGTATGTTCCTTCTTTTTATACTTTTTGAAATAATTTAAGTAGAATGGTGATAAATATTCTCTACCTATTTCATAGAATTCAGAGGTGAAACCAACTGTTCCAAATTGTGGTATATTCACACACTGAAATACTAAGCAACACTTAGGAGTAACAATTTTGAAAACTACTATGTAACTAGGTGGAAGCTGGAGAGCACTATGTTGAGTGAACTAACACAGTCTCATAAGAACAAATATGCATAAGACTATTGTAAAAATAGAAGGATAATTATTAAAACATGTGCAGGAATTCAAGGTCGGGAGTGTAGAGGAGGGGGAGTGAAGGGATGAGGATAGGTGGGGTAAAGCCACAGTGCTGCTCAATTAAGTGGGTGGAAGGAAGCAAATGGTAGGATCCAGGAGAAAAGACATGGTAATGATAGGCAAGGTCCAGTGATGACTGATTTTATAAAACATAATGTATGAAACACAATGTGAATGAAGAATAGTGTGAAATACCAATGTATGTATATAAGCTTTGTAAGCAATCAATAAAAAAAACCCTGTAAAATAGAATCTATATTGAATAAGTGTATGAAATACAATGTAACGGAAAGGTTGTATAAAGCACAATGTATATGAATGAAACTTAGTGTAAAGGAATTATTTTATGAAAACTAATAAAAATCGTAAAAAGAACATATTAGAAAGGAATGAAACATTGATTGTAGACAAAAATAATACAAGTATGGTATTACTGAATTCTAAGTTACTTGCTCATTTCTGGTGGTCTCGTGGCAAGAAGCTGTTCTGTAATCCCAAAAGCACATGGTTCAAAGCCACCACCAGCTGCTCCGTGGAAGAAGGATAAGCAATCTCCTCTCTTGAGCTTAAACTGTGAAAACCTGCCGGATAGTCTGCTATGGGTCAATTCCTACTCAACAATAAAAACAAAATCAAAACACCAGAAAAAAACAAAACACCAAAACCCCCCAAAACAACAATAAAAAATCAAAACAAAACAAAAACACTATATAATATGTACTGTTTATATCTACAGAGACATTTCTATTATAAAATCCTGTGATTTAATGCAGTATTTAGCTCTTAGTTTAAGAGGACAGTTTAATTTCTAAATGCACTTGGATTCGATAAGCAAATATTTAGAGTGTATAATAGCTGATTAAAACAGCTTTTCTTTTTAAATATAAGCACTCAACTCCTCTTATATTTTTATCCCCATATCTCAGGCTTTCAGGATTATTTTCCTTAAACTGACATGAAGAATTAATGGCATTATTTGAACTTGTTTCAACGAAAGTATCACTTACTATCAATAATGAAGTTTTGACAAAGATTATTTCCTCATATATATTTTCAGTATTTCACCTTTCAGTTAGTGCTCTGTGTCTTGACTTCAGGTTGCCTATGAAGTGAGCAGATATCTTGCTAAATTCAAATTACCTCTTGTTAAGTTATTAGAGAGTTTCTCAGGCTAGTGTCTATCGGGGTGGGGGGTGGCAATGGACATTTTCTGCAATGAGAAAATGTCAAGAGAATTTGAGGTTCCTAGGTTTTCTACTTCATCCATTTCCTCCCAAATATCTAAATTCCAAATCTCAGTGTTCTACTCTATGCCATGTTAAACTCTAATCTTAATATAAATTGTAACATAAATTTTAAATAAAATACTTTCATAAATTTTGTAGCTTATATAGTTATTAGGTAGCCTCCATATAATGTTCTGAGCAATTTCAGAAAACAATAACACTTGAAGAGTGAGGTAAAAGATTGTGAGGTATATAGAGAATTTAGTGTGATTGGATTGCAGAACTTCATTCAAAGAGAGAACTCGAGTCATAGAAGAAAGCTTGAAGTTAAATATTACCTGAAATAAATGGAGATGATGAAATAGGTTGTCTTAGTGAAATCCATTCATATTTTCAAATTATTCATTTATTGTTTTCTGCCATCCAGACACCTGAGACTCATAGTGACCCTATGTACAACAGCTCTGAAGCTCTGTCTTGACCCAGTTTTACTGATTGCAACACATCTACCCCCATTGCCATAGTTACTCTATCAATCCATCTCATCTGAGGTCTTCCTCTCCTGTGCTGTCCATCCTATCTGGTGAACATGATGTCCTTCTCTAAGGACCAGTCCTTCCTTGCCATATGCCCAAAGTATGTGATATGGAGCTTCAATATCTAGCCTCCAAGCAAAAACTAGATTTCACCTTTTCCAAGAGAGATCTACTATTATTATTCTTTTTGGTGGTCCATGATATACTTAAGACTCTTCTCCAGTACTACAAAGCAAAGACATCAATTCATCCTTAGTCATTGTCCAGCTCTCTGATGAATAACAAGTAATTGGAAAGAATATGGCCTTTTGTATATTTTGCAGCTCTATCGTTTGATGTATAGTATCTATTATTGTTATATCATTTTGTTCTATGGACCCTTTAAGCATTGTATAGTGATCTTATTTTTCCTTTGTAATGGTTTTTGCATGGAAATATATTTTATAGAAATTAATATCACTATTTCTGATTTTTTTCTGGTTGTCATTTGCCTGGTATCATTTTTCCCACCCTTTTATTTTTAATCTTTATCTATACTTTTTAGATGTATCTCTTATAGACAGCATATTGATGGGCTTTGTTTCTTATCCAATGTGCTACTCTTTTCCTCTTCAGTGGTACATTTAAGTCTTTCACTTTCAGTGTAATTATTGGAAGACAATGTTGTATTTCTATCATTATGTTGAGTTCTTTTTGGTGTTGTTGCTAGTTACTTCAGTCCATTCTGCTTTCTGTGGAACCCTTGTAATAAGGATGTCTCTCTTTGTTTCCTGCAACTCCTTTAGATTCTGTTTTTCTGAGAATATCTTTGATCTCTCCTTCATATTTGATGGACAGTTTTGCTGGGTACAGTATTCATGGTTGACAGTTGTGTTCTTTGAGTATTCGGTATATGTCATTCTACTGTCTTCTTGATTGTGTGGTTCCTGCTAAGAAATCAGTACTTAATCTTATTTGCTCTCCCTTTTAGGTTACTCTTTGTTTCTCCCTAGTTGCTTTCAGAATTCTCTCCTTATCTTTGGTTATAACAATTTGACTATGATATGCCTTGGTATTTTTCTTTTGGATTCCATTCTATATGGTGTTTGCTCCACTTCTTGGATATATATTCTCTCATTCTTCATAATGCTTGGAAAATTTTCTAGTAATTCTTCCATAACTCTCCTTGGGCCTTTCACTTCTTCCAATTCTGATGTTATATGCATTTTATTCCTCCCAATGGAGTTACACATTATTTTTAGGCTTACTTTTTCATTCTAATTCTGCTCTTTGTTCTAGCAGATCAGTGGTGACAATTCTATCTTCTGTTTTGCTTGTTCTGTGTTGCATCTCTTCAACTCTGTTCTTATGTTCCTCCAACATGTTGACAACATCTGAAACATTGGTCCTCATATTATGGATTGTATTTTCTTATTTTTCCAGAGCCTCTACTGCCTCATTTGTTTTATTTTCATTGTCTAGGATTGGTTATTTTTGTTGTTGGTTTTCTTTTCTCCTTAAGTTCTTCTTGGTTTTTGCTTGCAGAGTTCTGTAATTTTTGAGTCTATCTTTCATCTCCTGAAATTCTTCCATCATTTTTCTTTTTAATTCTGTTTCAGAACAATCTATCAGACTTTCTGGCTTCAAGAAATCTATTGATCCTGTATCACTTTTGGGAGAGGGGAGCATCTTGTTTGGGGTTTGTATAGGGTGTGAGTTAGTCTGCTTTTTCCGTGATGTTGCTGTGGTAAAGTTTTTAATGTCTAAGGCCTTAGCTGGATCTTGGTTTAAAAATCTTGGCTCAAGTAGTCACTTCTCCAGAGGAGGGCAGGGCAGGTACTCTGCCTGAGTTTTTCTTTAAAATTCTGAGTCAAGGAAAGACCTGTTTCAATTAGGGAGAGAAATGGTCTGTGAATTAGCAGTCTTCTCTCAGGAAACTGTTGCAGCTATAAGGGCCAAGGTACCCAAGAATAAAGACAGTATTAGCTCCTTCTCTGGGAGGGTATAGGAAATGTCTTCACCTGTGATACTGATGTCCTCGGCACAGTGCAGAGGAGCAACACTGTGTCTTTCTCCAGGCAACAGGGTATCCACTTTGCAAGGCCAAGACCTCCAGGTGGCACAGTTGGGCTTCCAGGGAGTGGGCGGAAACATTGAGGCTGCAGGACTATGGGACCAGGTCCTCTACGTTGCAGGGTTAGAACATCCAGGTGGCCAGTGGGAGCATCCAGGTGGTGGGGCCAGGTCCTGCAGGTGGCAGGTTTAGGATCTAGGTAGAGGGGTTGGGGGGAACTCCAGGCAGTGGAGCCATTGTCAAGTGCTTCACAGAGGAGAGCAATTCAGGACACACTAAACATTTTTAAGACAGATACCTAATTAATAGACTGGAAAAGATCCACAGTGGCTGTGATGATACAGCTACTGTGAGACCATGTGTTGTTTTTTTAACTATTAAATATAAATAATTATTCAGACTGTATTCAGCTAAAAAATTAAGTTGAATACAAGGATGATATAATTTAACATTCTTTTATTCATCATTCATTTCAGTAGTTTTGGAATGAAATTTGTAGATTACAAATGCTTTCCCTAAAAGTAGGTAGATTAATAATTGTTTTAATGTCTTTGACTTAATTAAAAGTCAGACAGATTTTTAAAAGAAGCCCTGCTATTTCCTTCTTTTATGGCCAACTTATGGCTTCTCCTTTTCTTATTTTAGAATTTTCTGCCTAGATTTTTATAGAATTCTTTTAGATTCCTGAGATTTAAAGGTCACGATAATTTAGATAGACACTGGTCTACTTTCATTAATCTTCTATGGAACCCTATTGAATTCTTTCACTCTGTAGACATGTAACCTTCTTTAACTTTTTCCTATTGTATTTGTTACTATAGCTTCCTTTCTACTGTGATCTGAGGTCTTTCTGTGAAGCACTAATTATCTCTAGGGTCTGATTCTGTTCTTGGTGTTCCATATATATTCTCCAGCTTATTATCTTCCTCCCTTTCCCTTTCCTACTTCTTCTGAGACAATTGTGTCCTCCATATAATGTTCTGTAGTATGAATGTTTTTTTTTCTTTTTCCAAAATATAAGGGCTCTTTTTCCCACCTGCTACTGCATTTAATTTAACTTCAATATTGTTATATCTCACATATCTCCTTTTTAGTTGAACCTGACTTTCTGATAGAAATTTTGATGTCTATCTCTTGTCTTACCATAACACATGTCATCTCTCATTGTTGTTGTTGTTGTTATGTTTCATTGAGTCGCCTGTGACTCATAGCGACCCTATGTACAACAGCCCTAAACTCTGCTCTGTCCTGTGCCAATCGCACTGTCTCTGACACTCCCATCCCAATTGTCCCAGTCACTGAATCAGTCCACCTCATAGAGGGCCTTCCTCTCCTTTCTCAGGTAATCGAAGATGCCAAAACCCCACGACATCCGTTCAGGCAGAAAGGTCAAAGGAGAGGCTAGGCATCTGACTAGCTGAGGTTGGGCACCTCACAGGACAGCCATCAGACCATCTCTCATTAGAAGATCCAAATTATATCTATGAATAATAAAATCAAGCCAAAACCCAAAAGAAGATAAAAATTATTTTATTCTCTTTTCTAACAGTAAATTTTTTGTTCTAAGTATCTTATTCCTTTTTTTTCTCAATAGTGTAATTATGGCATTTTTTGTGATTGTGGAATTCTTTTAAAATGGCATGTAAGACTTCTTTTTTCTGGTTTATATTTTTTGTATACAGAAACATATCTTACAGGATACAATTTTCACCAATTTTGAAACGTATCCTCGTCTCTCTTCTTCTTTAGTAGATTATAATCAGATTCTGTATCATGCATAATAACACCAAGCAATGTCACAAATGCCTACCACACATCACTTCAAAGACATTTTATATTTTCTTTTCTGAATACTTAGGACAGAATAACTTTACAGATTTTTTTAATTGGCTATGTTGTTGCTGTTGTTATGTGCCGTCGAGTTGCTTGCGACTCATAGCGACCCTATGTACAACAGCCCCAAACCCCACTCTGTCCTGTGCCAATCACACTGTCTCTGACACTCCCATCCCAATTATCCCAGTCACTGAATCAATCCACCTCATAGAGGGCCTTCCTCTCCTGCACTGTCCCTCCACCCTCCCAAGCATGATGTCCTCCTCCAAGGACCTATCTCTCCTCACAACATGTCCAAAGTATGTTAGACAGAGCCTCAGAATCCTTGACTCCAAGGAGCCACCCGGTTTAACCCTTTCCAGGACAAATCTGTTTGTTTTCCTAGTAGTTCATGGTATTCTCAATACTCTTCTCCAGCATCACAGCTCAAAGGCATCAATTCTCCTTCTATCCTCCTTGGTCATTGTCCAACTCTCTGATGCATAACAAGTGATTGCGAAGACCATGGCCTGTATCAGATGCACCTTAGTCTCCAGAGAGACACCATTGCTCTTCAGTACTTTGGAGAGGTCCCTAACAGCAGACTTTCCCATGGCAATATGCATTAAAAAAGATGGAAGGAGTATACAGAGTCACTGTACCAGAAGGAATTGGCTGACACAGAAGAATTTCATTAAACAATGTATGAGAAAGAACCTGTGGTGATGAAGGAGGAAGCTCAAGATGCTCTGAAAGAATTAGCAAAAAACAAGACTACAGGAGTTTATGGCATAAAAATTGACATGTTTCAATAAACAGACACTGCTAACTAAATTGTGCCAAGAAATCTGGAGGACAGATTTCAACTGACTGGAAGAGATCAATATTTGTTCCCATTCCAAAGAAATGTAACCTGAAAGAGTGTGAAAATTATCGAACAGTATCATTAATATCACACACAAATAAGACTCTGCTGATAATTATTAAAAAACCACTGGAATAACACATCAACAGAGAACTGCCAGATATGCAGGCCATGTGTAAAAGAGGCCCTGGTAGTAGGCATATTATAAGTCATGTTTGATGGATCTTGCAGAAAGCAGAGAGTACCATAGGAATGTCTATCCATGTTTCATTGACTATGCGATGGCTTTTGACTTTTTGGATCACAACAAACTGTGATTGACTCTGAGAAGAATGGGAATCCCAGAGTATTTTATTGTGCTTATGCAAAACCTATGCTTGAATCAAGAGGCAGTCATCAAAACAAAGCAAGGAGACACTGCATGGTTCAAAATTGGGAAGGGAGTCCTCCAGGAATGTAGTCTGCCTCCATACATTTACAATCTGTGTACAGAACAGATCATCCAAGAGACTGGACTGTTTGAGGAGGAATGTGGCATCAGGATCAGATGAAGATTCATCAACAGCCTGCGTTATGCAGGTGACATAACCCTGTGTGCTGCAACTGAGGAGTACCTGAAATACTTGTTGCAAAAGGTCAAGGATTCAGCCTTAAATATGGATTGAAGCTCAACATTAAGAAAAAAACAATTCTCATCATTGGGCCAATTAGCAGCTTCATTACTGATGGTGAAGAGATAGAGATTTTTTTGAGTTTTAGTTTGCTTAGTTGCACAATTAACACTTTTGCTACCAGCAGCCAAGAAATCAAGAGATGAATTCGATTGAGAAAGTCAGCTGTCAGGGACCTCTCCAGCGTACTGAAAAGCAACGAAATCAGGCTGGAGACTAAGATGCACCTGATCCAGGCCATAGTCTTTGCAATCGTGTGCTATGGGTCAGAAAGCTGGACAGTGACTAGGGATGATAGAGATTTATACTTTTGACCTGTGGTGCTGGAGAAGAGTGACTGCTAAGAGAAAAACAGGTTTGTCCTGATGAAGGTGAAACCTGGAGAGGATGAAACCAGGCTGCTCTTCGCAGGCAAGGATTCTGAAGCTTCATCAGACATACTTTGGGCATGTTCCAAGGAAGGACTAGTCCTTGTAGAGGAACATCATATTTGGGAGGGTGGAGGGACAGCAGAAGAGAGGAAGACCCTCGATGAGGTGGATACATTTGGTGATTGGGGTAATGGAATAAGCATGTCAGAGACAGTTGGCACAGGATAGAGCAGGGTTTAGGGCTGTTGTACATAAGGTCACTATGAGTTGCAAGCAACTCGATGGTAGATAACAATAACAATAATAATAAAAGAAACTGCCCAGATTTGTAAAGGTAAAAATCAGAAGACAAGTTAGACTTAAAGAAACTATGAGCCTGTTAAAGTTTTCATTTTATTCTCCAATTTATTTATAACTTTCTAAATTTGATATAGAATTTAACCTATACTTTTGATATATTTATATCTATATAAGCAGTTTTGGTGGCCTAGTGGTAAAGAATTCCCTTGTAAACTAAAAGGCACATGGTTCAAATCCAACAGTGGTTTCATAGGAGAAAGATGGGCAATCTTCTCTTACGTGATTTACAGTCTCTGAAAATCAGCTATGAATTGGTTCTAACTTAATTCCATCTGTTGTTGTTGTTGTTAAGTGTTGTCGAGTTGTAGATGACTTACAACAACCCTATGATCAAAAGACCTGAACACTGCTCATAGAGTTTCTGGAGGCAAGCCACTTTAAAAGTGGATGTCACTCCTGCTTCCAAGCTTGTTTTAATTGGGAAGCTCCACCAAACAGTCTCCACCAAGAGTAACCATTATTGCATTTGGCACATCAATATCACTGTGTTTAACAGCACAGCAAACATGAGTTACCGCTGTACAGCAACACACAGACCAGTGCTATACTACATAGAAGAATTTTGATAAAAAACAATTTAAACGAAGTCTGAGTTCCACAAATTAAAATCACCCACCTTGGGCTTGGTAGCATAACTTTTTGTCCACTAAGCCAACATAGCCAACGTATATATATCCTTTAACTCTCTGTATACTTAATCTACTAGTCTATTTACATATATCTAATTCCATATATCTTAGTTTCATGTGTTCTGTTTGCTCCTTTCACCAAGGAGAGCCTAGTTAATTTTATATTTTTAATTCGCTTCATTTGGTATGAATAACAACCAATAATTGCCTGGTCCCTTATCATCTTCATAAATTTTGATATATTATAGTCCATTGCTTCAGTCATGGGACCAATCCTTTTAATGAAAATTTATTTTCTCTCACCTTCTCAGTCTCTTTACTTCATCAGACCTGGCCTCCTTCCTGAATAACTGGTCTTTTCTGATTATAGATTCCGAAGCAAATGAGTTGATATCTCAGACAACATTCAGTGTTTCATTAAGTATTTTTTAAGTAGGTTACAGAATTCTTCTAAGACCTCTGCTGAGACCTGTTCGCCATTGATAACTATACGAGTATTTGACATACTGGTTACATAGCTTCCATAATAACAGCAAAACAACAGTCACTATAGTGTAAAACTGATATATAAGTGGTTGACTTCTTGTTTATTTCCATTTCTGTCATGAGAGGCAAAAATATCCTTCTTTTATCCCAGTAGAGAAATTCTACTTTACCTAGGTCCATTCTAAACAGAAATATTAAATTGGAGAAAATTGTATTTTCTGCTCACAGTTCTAGCTATGTAAGGTTTAAAACACTCAGAGTCATTGATTTAGTGTTGACCCTCCATCAGTTTTTTGAGGTAATAAATATAAGTAAGGACAATGACAGTCTTTTTTTTCTAGAAAGTCAGGACTTTATTCTTATGACATTTCATTATATGTTCAATACCCTTCTCCAGCACCACAACTCAAAAGCATTGATTTTTCTTCTGTCATCCTTAGTAATTGTCTAGCTACCTGTTAAATGTTGAAAAGAATGTGTATACATAGAAACTAGTATACAACATTGGTGTATAGTCAACAATGGTACAACTACTCTGAAAGGCAGTTTGATGTTAAAAAAAAATAATAAAAAAATAAAATAGAAATTCCATATGACCCAGCAATTTCACTCTTTGGAATATACCTCAAGAAAATTAGAAAAGATACACAAAAGAAATTTGTGCACCAAAGTTCACAGCAATGTTATTCACCATTGCAAGGATATGGAAACAGCCAAAAGGTCCAACCGCAATCAAGTGGATTGAGGAAATGTGATACATTAACATGATGGAATACAGCACACGATGCAGGAACAATGATTTCAAAAGTTACTACATAATTTGGGAAGAACTGGAGTGCATTATGCTAAGGGAAATAAGTAAGTTCCAAAAGGACTAATAGCTTATAAGACCATTATAGCAGAAATAAAAAGATAACTAGTAAAATGTGTATAAGGATCCAAGGGTTGGGGGAGGATAGGAGCACAGGGGTAAGGATAGGCAGGGGCTGCTAATCATAGAGTAGCACAATGTGATGGGTAGAGAGAGTTGTGGGTAATTGTAATGGAAAAGACCTGGTATTTAAAAAAAAAAAATCAAACAAAAAACCAAAAACAAACCCAACAACAATGTGCATGAGCTTTTTAAACAAACAGTATAAAACAAAAATATATTGAAAAAAAATACTGAAGAGCAATAATGTCAGTTTGAAGACTAAGGTACTCCTTAGATTTAGACTATATTAATGTCAGCCCCTTGCTAAGCATCTGGGAGCTGGACAATAAATAGAGTTGACAGTAGAATTGATGCCTTTGAGTAGTAGTATTGGAGAAGAGTACTAAATATCCCATGGACTGATAAGAGAAAAGACAGCTATTTCTTAGGGAAAGTGTATCCAGAGTGCTTCTGGGACATAAGAATGTCAATGCTTCATCTCTAATACAATGTATATGTTCCTAGGAACATGTTTTTTGAGAAGGAATATCATACTTGAAAGGTGGCAGTTTACTGAAAAAAGAAGATCCTTAACAAGACATGGTGACTCCAGCAATGGGCTAAAGTGTATCAGAGACAAGGAGGATGGCACAGGATAAGACAATGTTCAGTTCTTTTGTCTATAGGGTCACATTGAGCTATGAGTCATGCTTGACTCAAAGGCACCTAACAACAACAAATACATGTGCATGTGGGGGGTGGGGTGGGAACACACAGAATCACTCTATCAGAAAGAACTGACTGACAAAGAATATCTTTAAAAAGTAGCATATAGGAACCCATAATAATGAAGAAGGAAGTTGAAGCTTCATTGAAGGCATTGGCAAGTAATAAAGTCCCAGAAATTGATGTGATGCCAATTGACTAGTTTCAATCAAGATGCAGTTCTGAATGCACTGAACAGTCTGTATCGACATTTGGAGGATAGCCATCTGGCCAGTGGATTGAAAGAGGCCTATATTTGTTCCCATTCCCAAGAAAGATGATACAACAGAATATGAAAACTACCTAACAATAACATTAATATCACATGCAACCAAAATACTGCTGAAGATCATTTAAAAATGTCTAAACAGTAAATAGACAGGAACTGTCAGAAGTTCAAGCAGGGTTTAGAAGAGACAATGGCACCAGAGATATCATAGTTGACATCAGATGGATCCTGGTTGAAATTAAAGAATACCAGAAGAATGTCTATTTGTGCTTTATTGCCTATGCAAAGGCATTTGACTGTGTGGGTCATAACAACGTGTGGCTAACACTGAGAAGAATGAGAATAGCAGAGCACTTACTTGCGCTCATACAAAACCAATACTTAGACCAGGAGACTGTTGTGCAAACAGCACAAAGAAACTCTATGTGTCTTAAAATTAAGAAGGCAATGCCTCAGGTTTGTTTTTTCTCTATATACCTGTTCAATTTACACGCTGAGCAAATTACTCAGGAAGCTGGACTCTTTGAAGAAGACTGTGACATCAGGATCAGAAGGAGACTCATCAGTAAACAATTTTACACAGATGCAACATAACCTTATTTGCTGAAAGTGAAAAGGATCTGATGCACTTGTTGCATGAGTTCAAGGGATATAGCCTCCATAATGGATTACATATAAATGCCAAAGAAACAAAGATTCTTACCACTGGACCAATAAGCAACATCATGACGGATAGAGAAAAGTTTAAAACTGTCTACAACTTCATCTTACTTGGAAAACTAATACCCTTGGTAACAGCACTCAGGAAATCAGAAGACATATTGCATTGGGAATGTCTACAGTTAGGGAGTTCTCCAAATTTTGATGAGTAATCATGTAAGTTCAAGGGCTGTGGTGCATCTGATTCAGGCCATGGTCTTTCTGATCATTTGCTATGTATCTGAGGGCTGCACAATGAATAAGAATGGCAAAAAAAGAATTGATGTTGCAGTGCTGGAGAAGAGTACTGAACATTCTGTAGATTGCCAAAAGAACAAACAACTATTCTTTAAAAGGGTAGAAGACCCTCTAGGTGCTGCGTGACATGTTGACTTCTGCAATGAGCTCTAATGGGAAGCATGAGGATAGCACAGGATTGGATGAGTTTCAGATCCATTGTTCATAGGATGGCTATCAGTCATACCTTGAAGCTACCTAAACACAACACAACAACAATAAGGATTTGGTTCAAGCTCAAAGATAACAACAACAGAGAGAGAGAGAGAGAGAGAGAACACTAGTTCTCTGGTGGCCTAGTGGTAAGAAGCTCTGCTGCAATCTTAAAGCACGTGTTTCAAGGCCACCAGCTGCTCCACAGGAGAAGGATGGACAATTTCCTCCCATGCATTTAACTGCCTCTGAAAACTCACCAGAATCTAAGCTAGGTGTCAGTTCTGACACTGTTGTACACAACAACAACAACAATGTATTTATGAGCACTGCTTTCCTTATTTTGAACCATCCAGTGTTTCCTTGCTCTGATTTGACGACTTCTGCCTGCTCCAAGTATAGATCTTGCATGAGCACAATCATATGTTCTATGATTCTTATTCTTCTCAAGATTGATCATAATTTGCTGTGATCTACACTATCAGATTCCTTTGCATAGCCAATGAAATACAGAGAGAGACTTTCCTCGGATAGTCGTCTTTCAGCCATGACCCATCTGGCATTGGCTGGGATGTACCTAGTACTACAGTCTCTTCTAAACTCAGCTTGCACTTCTGGCACTTCTCTGTCAATGTACTATTCCAGTCATTTTTGGATAATTTTGCTTTCATGTGATATTAGTAACATGGTTCAATAATTTCTACACTTTTTTGGATCATTTTTTTTTTTAATGAGAATGAATATGGATCTCTTCCAGTCAGTTGGTCAGGTAGTTATCCTCCATATTTCTTAGCACAATCTGATGAGCACATCCAAGGTTGCATCTGTTTGTAAAATATATCATATGGTATTCCCTTGATTCCTTGGAGCTTGTTTTTCCCTAGTCTTCAGAGTAGCTTTATTTTCCTTCTTCATCATAATTTCCTCTTGAACATAAGTTGATTCATGAAATTCTTCTGTGTTAGACAGTTCTTTCTCTTATACTGACTCAGTATACTCCTTTCCACTTCTTTTCACGGATCCTGGATCATTCAGCATTCTATTTTTAGGGTCCTTAAAGATTGCCCTTCAAGGCTTGAATTTATTCTTCAGTTCCTTCAACTTAAGAAATACATCAGGGTTGGGGTAGACCGAGAGAAACTGGATAGATTATGTATACTGAATTGAAACAGATGAGGGAGAGAACAGTTTAAAAGTGCTGTATTGCAAGGTATTATGATTATCACAGGGATCCAGAATTAAGGTTGCATAGTGGAGTGCATTTGGGGAGGGGGTGGGCCAGGGGCAGGGGATTGTATACCAATGAAGAAGAAGTTTAGCTTTTCAAAGAGAGGAACGAACTGGGGGAAGGGGTTTGGAAAAAAGTGCAATGAAGAATGAATGAAAATTCAAAATCTCTGTAAATGTTCATTAAGACTATTAAAATAAAATTTTAAAAAAAATGCTAAGCAAGTTCATCTCTGGATTTTCCAATGCCAGCTATCTATATAAATTCTTTATTTCCTGAAATGTTCGACTATCTCTAGCTCTTTCAGGGGTTAGCTTTTTCATCAGGCCTATGGATCAAACGTCCTTTGTACTTTTTAACTTTAATCAAAACATAGGCAATCCAAACTGTAGAACTCTATCCTAGCCTTGATCCAGCCAATCTCAACTGTGTAGAAAGAAATCTGTTACTTTTAGAGCCAATAGGTTAGTAAGTAAAGCTAGATTTAAAAAAAAAAAAAGCACCAAAACAAACCTTCAAGTTTAAAATTAAATTACCTAATGTTGTTACCTAATGCTGTTGTTTTTGTTATGTGCCATTGAGTTACCTGCAACTCATAGAGACCTTCTGTACAAGGGCTATGAAGCCTGCCCTGATCTGACCCAAACTCCTTGACTCCTACCCCCACTACCCCGATTAGTATATCAATCCATCTTATCTGGGGACTTTCTCTCCTGCATTGTCCTTTGACCCTTTGTAGCACATTGTCCTTCTCCAAGGACCAATCCCTCCTGGACACGCGACCAATGTATATGAGGTAGAGCTTCCAAATACTTGCCTCCAAGGAGAGACTCAGTTTCATCCTCTCCTAGACAGATCTGTTCTTTTTGCAGTTCATAGTATGTCCAAGTTTTTTCTCCATCACCACAACTCAAAGGCATCAATTCTTCCGTCATTCTTAGTCATTGTCCAACCCTTTGATACAAAGCAAGTAATTACGAAGAATATGGTCTGGATCAGATATACCTTAGTCTCTAGGCTGACATCTTTGCTTTTCAGTAATCTGGAGAGGTTGGACAGCACATTTTCTCAGTGCAATTTCTCCTATGATTTCGTGACTGCTTGTGCCGAGAGTTTCCTAATACTAATATTTTTAAAACACCGTGTAAAATAGATATGTCTATGGCTATATTTTAGTCATTAGCAATCTCTACTCCAGGTTCCTTAGTTTTCTGTGTGCATAACGATAAATAATTGATAACTCATTTGGCAAAAAGTGTGAATCAAATATTTTACTTTCTTTGTTTTAAATAACTTTCATCAAAATTAAATTAGTAAATAATGGAAAATTAATAATTTGTAGACAAAATTTCTGTTAATGATTGTCTTGGGGCACTCAGCATTGTCTTCAAGTCCCATTCATATCACAATAGGTATCAAGACGGCTATGGGCTGTACAGCATTGTACTGTGTGGAGATACCATATATCTCTCAATGTCTTCTTAACATAATAAAGTTATCTATCAATTGACATATTTCAGTTAACAGATGCTGCCCTGGATGTGCTCACCAAGTTGTGCCAATAAATCTGGAGAACAACCACTTGGCCAACTGATTGGAAGAGATCTATATTTGCTCCTATCCCAAAGAAAGGTGACCCAAAAGAATGTGGAAACTACAGAAAAATCTCACTGATTTCACGTGCAAGCAAGATTTAACTGAAGATTATAAAAAATGACTGAAACAGCACATCAACAGAGAACTACCAGAAATCCAGGCTGGGTTTAGAAGGGGTCGTGGTACTAGGGATATTGTAGCTAATGTTAGATGGATCTTGGCTGAAAGCAGGGACTACCAGAGGAATGTCTATCTGTGTTTCATTGAATATGCAGAGGCATTTACTGTGTGGATCATAACAAACTGTGGCTGACTCTGAGAAGAATGGGAATCCCAGAACACTTGATCGTGCTAATGTGAAACCTATACTTGGACCAGGAGGCAGTCGTCAGAACAGAGCAAGGGAACAGTGCATGGTTCAAAATTGGGAAGGGCGTATGCCAGGGATGCATCCTATCTCCATACCTTTTCAACCTGTATGCAGAACAGATTATCTGGGAGGCTCTCTATGAGGAGAAATGTGGGGTCAAGATTGGTGGACAATTTATCAACAATCTGTGTTATGCAGATGACACAACCCTGCTTTCTGAGACTGAAGAGGACCTGAAGCACGTGCTACAGATGGTCAAGGACTGCAGCCTACAATATGGATTGAGGCTCAATGTCAAGGAGACAAAGATTCTCACCACTAGACCTATTGGCAGCATTAGGATGGATGGTGAAGAGATTGAGATTATACACAGCTTTAGTTTGCTTGGCTCCATAGTCACCAGTCTTGGCACCAGTAGCCATGAAATTAAAACATGCATTGCCATGGGAAAGTCTGCAGTTAGGGACCTCTCCAAAGTACTGAAGAGCAATGGTGTCTCTCTGGAGACTAAGGTGCGTCTGATACAGGCTCTGGTTTTCCCAATCACTTGTTATGCATCAGAGAGTTGGACAATGACCAAGGAGGATAGAAGGAGAATTGATGCCTTTGAGCTGTGGTGCTGGAGAAGAGTATTGAGAATACCATGGACTACTAGAAAAACAAACAGATTTGTCCTGGAAAGGGTTAAACCGGGTGCTCCTTGGAGGCAAGGATTCTGAGGCTCTGTCTAACATACTTTGGACATGTTTTGAGGAGAGACAGGTCCTTGGAGAAGGACATCATGCTTGGGAGGGTGGAGGGACAGCGCAGGAGGGGAAGGCCCTCTATGAGGTGGATTGATTCAGTGGCTGTGATATTTGGGATGGGAGTGTCAGAGACTGTGCGATTGGCACAGGACAGAGCGGAGTTTAGGGCTGTTGTACATAGGGTCGCTATGAGTCGCAAGCGACTCGACGGCACATAACAACAACAACAACAGCAATAATATATCCCTTGAGCATTATACTATTTTGAGAACTCTCAACAGAGAATCAAACTGACAACAGTGAAACCTGAAAGGTGAGATACTAATCTTAGAGGGCATGGAATTTACTTCAGTGACGAAAGAATGACTCAGAAAAGCAGAGTGAGAATAGCTGTACAACTTAAATATACATAATTATTCCTACTAAATTGTTCATGTACCAGCTACTGAATTTATGTATCTTTTGCTCTGCATAGTCTTAACAACAAGAATAATAAATAAAATGTGTTGTTGTTGTTATGTGCCATAGAGTCGCCTGTGACATATACAACAGCCGTAAACCCTGCTCTATCTTGTGCTAATCCTATTGTCTCTGATAGACCTACCCCCATTACCTCAATCACTGAATCAATCTATCTCATTTAGGGATTAAAATAATTCATGCACAGATAGGAAGATACAGATGGTTGATAAATTAAACCATTAATGTACAATTTCAACCTGCACAATTTTTAAACTGGTGCTTTCAGTAGAGTACAAAAAACAACACAGACCCTGTGTGGGAGGCAGAAACTTTAAGACAATAACAATGAAATTAACTGTTGACTATTTGCTTCCATAAATTAGACAGAAATTGTTAGTATCATAGAAAGAGAACATAAGGCATTATATAGACACTATAGCAGGACAAGTACTTGTCCTTGTACAAACTAGACTTAATTATTACTATGTTCTATATAAATCTTTCACACAATTTAAAATACTTTGGGAAAATTCAATAAGCAATTCTGAGTATGGTAGGCAAATGAAGCTGATAATTAGACAAAATAAACAAAAGATATTTTTATTTTTGTGCCTAATAAGAAAGTAATAAAATGTTCACAGCTTCATTGTTGTCTTGGGCCCTCAAGTTGGAATTCATTGCTGACCCTAAAAGAGGTTTTCAGAGGCTGTAAATCACTCAAAAGAGATTCCCCATCATCATTTTCTCAAGGAATAGCTATTGCATACAAATCACTTACGTTTGTGTTGCAGTGTAATTCTTTACCTGCAGGTTCTAGGGATTCTCACAGATTGAAAGAACTTAAATAAAAGAACACATTCCAAGCTAGAAAATTGACATGTTGTTGTGTGCCTTCAAATCTGAACAACACATAGCTGATCCTCCTGTGGGTTACCCTAGACAATAAATTGCACAGGAGGAGATTGTCCATCTTTCTTCCACAGAGCAGCTGAGGATTCAAACCATATGCCTTTGGGATTTTAGCACAGCTGCTAACTACCACGCTACCAAAGCTCCTGAGAAAAGTGACTTAGATGTATAACCACTCACAACTGAAAGTGGGAATAACTCCAAATTTTGTTTAGAGCCTTACACTTCTCTGAAACAATAATGTTAATGATTGAAGTAAATTTTAAAATATTTATATCTGAGTTTCAGATATATTTTATATTTTGTCTATAGTAGTTTTTCAATAACCCACTAAAGATTAATATTCCAAGTTATAAGGTAAGTCTTTTTCTCCCATGTCATAAAGTTTCATCCCTCTTCTTACTGAAGGAAAATCATTTCACTGATGACCTTGGATCACATCCAAGACTCTTCTTGGATTTTCTTGAAAGGATTGTTTTGGCATGTAAGTATTGATTCTTTAAAATCTTACATTTTCCCTCCTTTTAACCTACAAACATTTCATCCTTTTAGAAATTGTAATGAACATTCTAGCTCACTGTCATGTTTCTTCCTCAGTAGGTCTACTCAGTCCTTAAAACTTGCAAAACCACAGCCATCTAGCTGGCTTCAATTTTACAGTAACCTTCTAATGTGTTTCTAGACTGTGCATCTTTATGGGAGACAATTGTCCACTTTTCTCAAATAAAATCTGGTGGATTTAAATTGCTGACATTTCAGTTAGTGGCCAAATATTGTTACACTCCACTCCACCAGGGCTCTTCATGTCAATGCTTAGTATTACTTTGTGTTTATTCTTCCCTTCAGGACCAAATTTCTTGAAAGAGGAATTAATATTTGCTTGTTTGTTTTTCACAGTGAAGAAGGATATATGAGTGTGCATGTGTGTGTTATATAAGTTATAATTGGTTAAATGGTAAGTTTTATGTTCAAAGACTGAAAATTCAAAGTATAATCCATTCCTTAATGGCTAATTTTAACATTCTTCATCTGAAAGTAATTTTGAATATTAAGTGATATGGTGTGGAGTTCTGTTCTGAGAGGTTTTTTTATGTATTTTCTGAGTTTACAATGTTTGGTGAGTTTCAGTATCTTTGGATAACATCCTACTTTTTCCTCAAATTTTCCAAACGGGAAAAAAAAATGTTCAAATAGTGTTCCGGCACCAGGAACACCAATACATAGATATGGATCACTTCTAGTCAATATGCTAGGTAGTTATCTTGAAAATTTCTTAGTGTAGCAAGTACTGTGCTCCCACTCAAAGAAATAGCACCTGGTCCCACCTCCTGGAGTCCAGGAACTGCTGCTTGGGTACCTACCTACTCCAATCTCTCCATCCTGTGCCAAGAGCACCAATATCACAGGTGAATTAATTTCCTTTTCTCTCTCAGAGGTTGAGCTCTCTTGATCAGTTGACCCTTTCGACATGCCTAGCTGTAGCAGTTACATGAGAGAGAAGGCAGTTAATTCACAGACCATATCTTTCCCCAACTGCAGCAAGTCTCCCCTGGAGTCAAAGGATCACAGAGAAATTTGGCAGGGTGAGCTGCCCTTTCCTCATCTGGAGAAGCGAGTTCTTGAGCTAAGGTTATCAGCCCAAGGGCTTACTAAGGCCTCAGGTATGTAAAACTCTACCAAAATAATGACACAAAAGAAGCAGACTACTTCACACCCTACACAAAACCAAAACAAGATGTCAACTCAAAAAAGTGACCATGTCATTGTATCAATGGATAGAGTACAGCCAGAAAGTCTGATGGAACTTTCTGACACAGAATTCAAAAGAACAATGATTGAATATTTTCAATGAATAAATGACAAACTAGAACAATTACAAGACTCTGAAAGCAAAAACTAAGAGAAATTTAAAAGAAAAAATAAACAAAGATTGTGCATATAAAATAAATGAGGCTTTGCTCTGGAAAAACAGAAAACCACAATCCAGAAAATGAAAATCAATGTTTCAGGTATTGTCAATATGCATGAGAGACATATGAGCATAGTAGAACAGTTAGAACAGAGAACCATGGAATAGAAAATAGAATTCTAAGCACTGATATGCTACAAGAAAAAGCAGAATAAAAAAAGGAAGGAAAAAGAAGAAAACTTCAGACTAGTGTGGGATACCATCAAGAGGAATAATATGCACATAATCAGAGTCCCAGAACAGGAAGAAGCAAGTAAACACAGAGAAAGTTGTGGAAGAATTTCTAGAAGAAAACTTTCCAGGCATAATGAAAAATAAGAGGATATATATTTAAGAAGCTGAGCTAAATCCATATTGTATAGACCTCAAAAGAAAAACATCAAAGCATAACATTGTCAAATTTTCTAGAAACAAATATAAGGAGACAATTCTGAAAGCAGCTAGGGAGAAATGAAGAACAACCTATAAGGGAGAGCATACAAGATTAAATGCCTATTTTTCATCAGAAACCATGTGAGCAAGAAGAAAATGGAATGACATATATCAAACACACAAGGAATAAAGCTGTCAACCAAAAATACTATACCAAGTAAAACTGTCCATCACACATGAAGAGATCAAGGTAATCTTAGAAAAGCAGAATTTAAACCAATTTGGAAAAACAAGTCCAGAATTGGAGGAAATTCTGAGAGACATCCTTCTTATAGAGGTTCCACAGAGTAGGATGGACCTAAGTAACCAGTAGCAAAACCAAAAAGAAATCAACAAAAATATAGCAATAAAATTTTGCCTTTCAATAATTACACTGAATCTGAATGGTTTAAATGCACCAGTGAAGAGAAAAAAAGTAGCAAATTTGATATACGAACAAAACTCATCAGTATGCTGTCTACAAGAGACACATCTGAAAAGTGAAGATAGACTTAAAATAAAATGGTGGGAAAATATATTAAGTAACTGGCAACTAGAATAAGCAGGAGTAGCAGCACTAATGTCTGATAAAATAGATTTTGGCACAAAAGCCATCACAAAGGACACAGAAAGTCACTAAATAATATTTAAAGAGCCAATAGTACAAGAGTATATAAACACATTAACTAACTATGCACCAAATAATAGAGCTAAAAATACACAAAATAAATGTTAACAGAACCGAAAAAAAGAAATAGAAAACACCACTATAGTCGTGGGAGATTTCAATACACCACTCTCAAGAAAAGATAGAACTACCAGAAAGAATCTCAACAAAGATGCTGAAGAATTAAACAACACAATAAACCGACTTGATCTCATAGATACATACAGTCTAATGGACACTCAAAAAGTACAGTATACATTCTCTAACGTGTATAAGACATTCTCCAGAATAGATAACATTTTAGGTCACAAAGAAAGCATCAGTAAGTTAAACAAAACAAAACAAAACAACATATAAATAATACAAAGCATCTTTTCAGATCACAATGCTATAAAACTATAAAATAGTAACAAAAAGATAAAGGAGGAAAAAAATACATTTGGAAGCTGAACAACACCTTCTTTGAACATGAATGGGTACTAGAAGAAACAAAACACCAAATTAAAAGTTTCTTTAAGCAAATGATAATAAAACACAACTTTTCAAAGCCTCAGGGAATCAAAGCAGTAACTAGAGCTCAATTTGTAGCAATAAGCAAAAACATCAAAAGGCAGAAAGAGTTATAATTGACTGTTTAACCCAACACTTTCATCAAGTTGAAAAAGAACAGCAAGAAAATCTAACACCTTCTAAAAACCTGAAATTATAAAAATTATGGCATAAATATATGAAATAGAAAACAGAAAAACAGTTGAAACCATTAAGACCAGGAGTTGGCTTTTTAAAAAGGTAATAAAATTGAATAACCACCAGCAAAACTAACAAGGGAAAAGAAAGAAAAGTCACAAATAATACAAATAAGAGATGGAAGGACCAATGTCGCAACAAAACCAAATAAATACATGGCTAACAATGGAGTATTATGAAAAAAAATATACTCAAACAAATATGAAAATCTAGAGAAAATAGACAAATATTTGGAGAATTAGAACCTATTTAAATGTGGCAGAGACCAAATTGTTGAGAAACCAAATTAGAACACCTGAAAAGATTATAAAAGAAGAAATTGAATAGTTTATAAAACAAATTAAAAAAATTAAAAAGACCCTGGACCAATAGTTTTACTAGTGCATTTATCAAACTTTCAAAGAACTATCACCAATTCTACAAAAAGTATTTAATAGAATCATAAAAGATGGTATTTTCCTAGACTCATTCTATGAAGCAAACATATCCTTGATATCAAAGTCAGGTAAAGACACCACAAAAAGAGAAAACTACAGGCCAATATCTCTCATGAATGTAGACTAAAAACCTTCAATAAAATCCTGGCCTATAGAATATAACAGTACATATAAAAGAATTCAATACCAATACAAATACCAATTCCATTCTTCAACAAGATGGAAAAGGAAATCTCCAATTTCATTTGG
>NW_006399770.1:23525655-23532476 GCF_000299155.1 Elephantulus edwardii
ATGCCTTTGAGCTGTGGTGCTGGAGAAGAGTATTGAGAATACCATGGACTGCTAGGAAAACAAACAGATTTGCCCTAGAAAGGGTTAAACCGGGTAGCTCCTTGGAGGCAAGGATTCTGAGGCTCCGTCTAACTTACTTTGGACATGTTGTGAGGAGAGACCGTTCCTTAGAGGGGGACATCATGCTTGGGAGGGTGGAGGGACAGCACAGGATAGGAAGGCCCTCTATGAGGTGGATTGATTCAGTGACTGGGATAATTGGGATGGGAGTGTCAGAAACAGTGCGATTGGCACAGGACAGAGCAGAGTTTAGGGCTGTTGTACATAGGGTCGCTATGAGTCGCAGGGGACTCGACGGCACATAACAACAACAACATTGAAAAAACTGGAAAACTATCTTCAGAGAACTCAAGCAAGACCCATACCTCACACCATACACAAAACCCAACTCAAACTGAATCAAGGATGTAGAAGTAAAATCAAGAACTTCATCAGATAAATTCATCAGATAAAACTTGGAAGAACTCTAGAAGCCCCAATCCACAATATGAAAGTCTTCCAAGTATCTTGGAAAACTTACATCCAGGAGAGAATAAAATAGATAAATGGGACCTTCTAAGAATAAAATCACTATGCTCATCAAAAAAACTTATACAACAGAGTAATAAAGGAAACCCACAGACTAGAAAAAAATTTGTTAATGACATATCTGATAAGTGACTCATGTCTAAAATTGGTAGATGACTTCACTAACTCAACAAGTAAAAGCTAAACAACCCAGTCACGTGTACAAGATATCAACAGACATTTAACCAAAGACGACATTCAGATAGTGAACAAACACAAGAAGAAATGCTCAAAATCCCTAGAACTGAGAGATGCAAATCAAAACAAGTATGAGATACCTTCTCACCTTAGTCACAATACCAAAGTTCATCAGAACAGCAAACAACAAATGTTGGCTATGTTGTGGAGAAGTTGGAATCCTCATTCACTCTTGGTAGGAGTGTAAAACAGTTTACCCACTATGGAAGGCAGTATGATGTTTTCTCAAAAAGTTGGAAATGGCAATAAAATTTGACCCAGCAATTCTACTACTAGAAATATATTATAAAGAAACTGGGGCTGCCACCCAAACAGATATATGCACACCAATGTTTATTGGTGCATTGTTCACAATAGCAAAGAGATGGAAATAACCCAAGTGTCCATCAACTAATGAATGGATAGAGAAGTTCTGGTATATTCACACAATGGTGATATGCAGTACTGACAAACAAGGAATAAATAATATAAAGCAAGGGTGACCCTGGAGAACATTATGCTGAGTAAAATATCTCAGTCAAAAAAGAACAAATTCTGCATAACCGCACTGTCATAAAACAGTCTTGATATGAGGGTCAGGGGAAACTAAGAAAAGAGGAGATAAAAAATGGACACTACATTGGAAGAAATGAAGGAAGGAACTGTTTAATAATAATATATATGATTAGGCATTATTTGTATGACAATAGTTTAGAATAGAAGTGCATAGCAAAGTGTACTGTGTGGTGTGAGGGGAGGGAGAAAATCATGTAACAATGAATTAATGAACTGGCCCACTGGGGATAGAGAGGAAAAGGTGCAACAACGAATGAATGAAAATTCAAGTTTTCTGTAAACTTTCCTTAAAATCACATTAAAAAAAATTTTAAAAAATAAAACCCATTGAAGGATCAGCTATGTGTTGGTTCTGACTTGATGGCATATAACAGCAGTAGTTAAATGCGAGTTTATGTAAATGAATTTAATTAAGTTGTATGTTGATTTTGATTGCCAATATGAGTACTACTCACAGTGATCCTATGAGCAAAAGGCCTGAAGCCTTTCTATAACTATTATCATTTATCAAAGTTCACAGAATTTCCAGAGACCTGTTGATTAGGAAGTAGACACTCATTGCATCTTAATGCAAGTATGTAATTATGTCTTATTTAAACCAAACAAATAAATCATTTGTAACTCTAAAAAAAAAAAAACAACCAAAAAAAACCAACCAAAAGTACAAATAGACACAGACCCATGCTGTCCATTCTTCAATAAATTTTTTGTTAATATTGATCGAATACCCTCCCCTCTGATTCAATTTCCTGTGTGTTCCACAGAATTTCTAGTACTAATTCTTTCATCTTTTTCACAATAATATTTTAAATTTTTGCCAGCTTTTGAAAGGAAAACAAAAAAATGTAGCTTAGATTGTTATTCACCTTTTTATCTTTAATGCTTGGTGTAGTGTGTGATAGAAAAATATAAGGGGAGTGAAGAGAAATGCTAAAGAGTAGGTAAGCAAGTTTTGAAAGAGTCCAATTATATGAGACTTAACTTGGAATAAAACCGAAGAATAGAAGAGATATAGGGCAGAAACAAAAGCTAATTATCCTTAAAGTCATTAAATTCTAGGAATTTCATATGACTAAAAACACAGGCTTGCCTTAGAAATATTCGCACTTCAGTTTCAAGGCAGCACAATAAAGCTAATATCACAATAATAAATAAAATAGGTCACAAAAAATTGTTTCATTCTCCAGTACATATAGAAGCTATGTTTACACTATATTTTAGTTTTGTAAATGCACAATATCATTATGGAAGTGTGAAATATTACTAAAATACGACAAAGATATCAAATGAAAATATGCTGTGGAAAAAATGGCATTAATAGACTATTTAATCCAGGCCAGTTAGTCACAAATTTTCAGTTTGGGGGAGGGGTATAAAGCATATTCTCTTTGAAATGTAATAAGATAAAATTAGTTTAAACAAGGTATTCCTATAATCTAAAAAACCAAACCCTTATTGCATTGGACTCCATTGGGTTTTTAGAAGCTTTATAACTTGTGGAAGAAGCTTGTGTACCTTTTCCCCCAGGTTGTACATTTGAGCGGCATGACTTTGGGTTGGCAACACAACTCTTTACTACCAGGCCAGTGGAGCTCTAGGATATATATTTGCGAATCCTTGTAAAGCTTAATGAAATAAGAGATAAAATGAGTGGCCATTAAATATGCACAGTAATATATCTATCATGTAGTGCTGAATAAAGTTAGAGTCAATCATTTTGTGTGTGAAATACAATAAAATATTAAAGAAAAAAAGAAAATAATACAGGTTATTCACTCTGGGTCTGAATAGCTCTCCCTGGGGGTTAGATGGCACCGGCCCACCGAACACCTTCCCCCCAATATCTCGTCCCTGTGCCTCACTGAAGACCATGGCCAGGGACAGCAGCCCACCATCCCTGGTTCCAGCCCTGCCACTGTTAAACCCCTCCCCTCCACAAGTGGTCAGATTTCAATTTGAAGTAGGAATCACTGCCCTCCTCCTTTACAAATGGAGAAGGGGCTTTGAGTATAGTGAACAGATCCTTCCTAGATCTAAACAATTCTTGGGAGCAGTAGTCAGGAAATCAAAAGATGTGGTGTATTAAGGAAGTCTGCCATTCCGGATATATTGTTGTTAAATTTCATTGAGTCATAGACAACTCATAGCAACCCTATGAATGAAAGACCTGAACACTTATATAAATTTCACTGGCCTGGCCCCTGAAGAGAGCCTTCAGATCTCTGGGCAGAACTGCCTAGGCTATACAAAGAATTTCATCTAAGCCACTTTTCTCCACCTCCTCCGCTAGTACATCTGTAACACCTCCAAAGCCTTTCTCTTTGTAACTCACAAATTTGTTTTGTGCAGGTTGGCTCCCTCTCCTGTAGGTAACCTTAACACTGAGTTATACTCCAGACCTGAATCCTGAACCTAGTTACAGAGACAAAAGGGAAATATAACTGCCAACTAAGGAAGTGAAGGAGGATAGAGCCTCATGGTTCAGCCAGCCATCCACACTGGACCCACCTTGGCAAACACTTTGAAGTCCAAAGGGCAGAAAATTTCAGGAAAATATCTTCTAACTGAACAAGAAGGCTTGCAGTGCCAACCACCAGTAAGGTGTTAAAGTGGGTTCTCTTTTCTCCTTCACATCAACAACCCTGTTTAGTGTGAAGAAGCCAGAGAGTCTGTGACCCATTCCCAACTGAGAAAATCACAAGTGAACAAAACAATTTCTTTTTTGAAAAAAATAAAATCACCATTGGACTATGCTCACCATCACCCTGTCACTTTTGATCCCCACTGGATCTCTCTGATTTCCTTCACCCACTCTCCTCACCCACCAAACTGTGCCATCCTGAGATTTCATCCCTGTCCATCATCACTCTTCTGTTCCAAATCCTCACCCCTTTGTGTCCCCATGTTTTTCACAATAAAAAAATTATGCTAAGTTAGTGAAGCCAGCAAAAAAATAATAAATACTTATATCATTAACGTTGTTGCTAAGTGCCATTGAGTCGCAGGCAACTCACAGAGACCCTATGAAGGAGAGTCCTCAATGCTTGGGTGCCTTTCATCCTCTCTCCAGGTTCATAGGGTTTCTGGAGGCAAGCTATTATGGAAGTGGATGCCACTCCTTCCAAGCTATATCATTAATACATCTTAAATGTTTAATTTACCAAATAATTATGCTTGATATGCTGTTTCTTATTTTTGTGCACTGATCATATTCTACATGAAAATGTACAGAGTAATTCTCATTTTATCAGCATTATAATCACTGCTAATATCCGTTTACTTAAATATTTTCACTACAGAAGTGAAGCCTTATCTTTCATATCTGTTTCTAATCTTCCCCCCCTGCTTCATCTAATAAATATAGCTGTAAATGAAGCTTTAACAGATATGTCACTATGGAGGTGTCACTCATTTTTATCATCTCAAACTGGTGCAAAGTCATCTTCCAATGGATTATTTTTGTTCTTTTCAATGTTATATTCACTATAAATGCAGCTGCACAATTAATTTCTCCCTCCCTAAGCTCATGTTACTTCAGTTACTTAAAGAAAAATTTCCTGTTCACAAGAGAATTGGGCTGAAACTGTTATTTTTCTGCATTTTGGAGTTTCTATTGAATGACTCCCTTATATCTCATTAACAATCTGTGTGTGCACACTTGGAGGAAAAACTACAACCTTTCAGTGAATCCATCTGGGCCTTGTTCCATTTTTAAATCTAAGGCATTATCCCATTTGACTCTCACTTCATGAAATGTTATACAATTTGGATTTCAACCAGTGAATTATTTCATTAAGAACCAAATTAAAACATACCTTCCCTGCCATATCTTGAGTGTTTTTGTTCACAAGCATGCCGCACAAAGCCTAGTTTTTCTTTCCTCTAGACATTCATTCTGTACTGACTATGGGAAGAGGGGCATAAACATAAAAGAAGAAAGCAAAGTATAAATTAACAAATAAAGTTGGTATAACTTTAATATAGTTGATAAGAAAAATATTAACCACTGTATATTAATTTTATTATGCTGCTGTAACAAATTATCACACATTTAGTTTCTCACTAATGCAACTGTATTACAACACAGTCGTATGGCACCTCTGGTGTAGATTTCATTAGGCTAAAGCCAAGGGATTTGTAGGGAGGAGTTTCTTCCTAAAGTCTCATGGCAAGAATACATTTTCTTCTATTCTCCAGAGTCTCAAGACATGGTGCATTGTTTAAATTACGCATTTTTTTTTCTTCAAAGTCAGCAATCATCAAAGTAGTCCTCCTTATGTTGCCATCTCTATTATGGTTTTTATAGTAGCTGGAAAAGTACTTTACTTTCAATGATCTATGCAATGACATTGTACATACCTGGATAACCTGTATCTCAAGGTCTTTAACCTTACTAACATTTAAAAATCCTTTTGATTTATAAAAAATGTATTTGTAAGTTTCAAGGGTTAATATATAAATATATTTGATAGAATTATCAGGTATTGTTGTATCTGTGACACTTTTAAATGCTGCACAGATTTAAGGCATAGATCAATGGTGAATGATTGTATGAAACACAATGTTAATAAAGGTTTGTCCAAAACAAAGCATACATGACTGAAACACAAGAAAGAAAATATCTCTTAGGCACAAACTCTACACTATCAATTAGAGCCATTAGAAATTAAAAGTTAAAAGTATTATAAAAAATAAGAGTACTGTTATATGTGGAAAAAGAAGAATATTACTAAAAAGCAATGCAAATATAAGTAATAGTTTTGGGTTATGAATTACTGACATAAAAACATAGTTACAATTAATCTCTGTAAATCCTATTTTATTAAAAATATGAGGCATGTCTCACGTGCTACACATCAGAGAGTTGGACAGTGACTAGGGTAGATAGAAAGAGGATTGATGCCTTTGAGCCGTGGTGCTGGAGAAGAGTGTTGAGTATACCATGGACTGCTAGGAGAACAAACAGGTTTGTCCTGGAAAGGGTGAAGCCAGAATGTTCCCTGGAGTCAAGGATTCTGAAGCTTCATCTGACATATTTTAGGCATGTGCAAGGAAGGACTGGTCCTTGGAGAGGGACATCATGTTTGGCAGAGTGGAGGGGCGGCGAAGGAGAGGAAGACCTTTGATGAGATGGATCGATTCTGTGACTAGAGAGGTTGGAATAAGTGCGTTTGAGATGGCTAGGTTGGCACAGGATAGAAAAGTGTATAGAGCTCTTGTACATAGGGTCGCTATGAGTCGCAAGTGACTTGATGGCACATAACAACAAACATTGTCTCAAATGCCAAATAGCTACTACTTTATTTGTGTATCAAAACATTATCATTAATATTATTATATGATGAGTATGTCTTAGTGTATCTATATTTTTTAAATTTATTTATTTATTTTAATGTAGGTTGTTTATTTTTCATTTCAATGAACATCTACAGAGATTTTGG
>NW_006399770.1:23532576-23534013 GCF_000299155.1 Elephantulus edwardii
GAACCCTCATTCACTGTTGGTGGGAGTATCAAATGTGAAACCACTATGGAAGAATGTATGGCATTTTCTCAAAAAGTTGGAAATAGAGATACCATTTGATCAAGCAATTCCTCTACTGGGAATATGCCCTAAAGATAACTGTCACCCAGGCAGATATATGCACACCAATGTTTCTTGTGGCTTTGTTCACAATAGCAAAGTGTTGGGAAAAACCTAAGTGCCCATCAACAAATGAATGGATAGAGAAGCTCTTGTATGTTCACACAATGGAATTCTATACTGCATTGAAAAACAAGGAACTCATGAAATATTATTCAAAATGGGTGACCCTGGAGGACATTATGCTGAGTAAAATATCTCAGTCACAAAAGGATAAATACTGCATAGTGTCAATGTTGTAAAACGGGACTGACATCAGCGTTAGGGTGAGACTGAGAAAAATTGGATAAATTAATTATACTTCATGGAAACAGATAAGGGAGAGAACAGTTTAAAAACGATATATGATTGGGTATTATGGTTATGATAAAATTCCAAAATGAAGGTTGCATAGTGGAGTGTACTTGGTGCGTTTCTGGGGGTTGAGATTGTATACCATGAAGGAACTTTGCATTTACATTTCAAAGAGAAGAGAGACCGGGGTGGGGTAGGGCTGGGGGGACAGTGAGAAAATGCAACAATGAATGGAAATCCAAAATCTCTGTAAATGTTCATTAAAATTAATAAAATAAAATGTTTAAAAATATAATTCACAATGACCAAATGGGATTCATAACAGGTATGCAAGGATAGTTAAAAATAAGAAAACCAATCAGTGTAATTCTCTACATTAACAAAACAAAGAGTAAGAACCACATGATCCTATCAATTGATGCAGAAAAGATCTTGTACAAAATTCAACACACTCTCCTGATTAAAACATTTAGCAAAATAAGAATAAAAGGGAATTTTCTCAACAAGGTAAAAAAGTATATATGGAAACCAAAGAGCTAACTTTATTCTCAATGAAGAGATTTAAGGCATTCCCTTTGACAACAGGAACTAGGCAGAGATGTCCACTATCACCTCTCACTCAATATTGTATTGGAAGTCTAAGAGATATAACTACATCAAGAAAAGGGAATAAGAAGTATCCAAATTGGCTATGAGGAGGTAAAGTTGTCTCTATATGTAGATAGCCAGGCTCTTGGAAAGTTCTCCTTGCCAGAAGGAAGGAGCATGGTGGTGGGAGCACAGGAATCGTGGCAAGCTTTTGGAGTTGACTGCTTTTCCGGGAATGTGTTTGACATGCAGGTTTTCTCTGTCCCCAGAGTGATGCTAGCCAACCTGGGCCTAGGGTTTGAACCAGGAGGCGGCCTTAAGCCCAAAGGGCCCGAGGGCCGTACGTTCAAATTGTCTTCCTGTCAAACATTCTTCTAGGTGGTATAGCACTGGTCT
>NW_006399770.1:23534113-23537345 GCF_000299155.1 Elephantulus edwardii
AGTCTCTCCACAACCTCGCCAGCATTTGTTGCTTGCTGTTCTGTTAAATTTTGCTAGTCTTACTGGAGTGAGATGATATCTCATGGTTGTATTGATTTGCATCTCTCTCTTTTTAATGCTCTTATTCATAGGAATACTGTTTACTAGGACAAATATTTGACTGACATGAGCTACAAGCTGGATTTAACTATTCTAGATTACATTAAATTAAAAGTACACTTAAGAGTGGTAATTGTATGTAATCTCTGAATTTCTTGTTTATGAAAATTATGAAAATCCTACTTAATTTTGGAACCAGTTTAATTTCAGTGTTTTAAAACATATTTAAAGACACATCCTTTGGATTAGCAGAACAACTCTCCATGAATGACACTATACACATATAGACACACAAAAAAAACCAAAACAAACAAATAACAGCTCATGAAATTATTGTGTGGAGTCAGAAACTACTCAGATTGACCTTCCAGAAGGTTTAAAGAGACAATAAATTGCATTGCTGAAGATTGTCCACACTTCTGCAAAGCAACTGGTGGATTTGAACCACCTTTGGGACTACAACGCAGCTACTAACCACCAGAGTGAGAAGGAGATAGCTAGATGATAGCTAGCTAGCTAGATAAACAGAGAGACAGATGATATTTAGCTAGATAGATAAGCACTGGTGGCCTAAGATTAAGAAGCAGTGCTGCAATCCTGAAGGCATGCAGTTCGAGGCAGCCAGCTACTCTGCAGGAAAGGTGGTCAATCTCCTGCCATGCAATTAGCAGCCTCTGAAAACCCACGAAAGAGTTAGTTATGGGTGGATTCTGACTCGACAATACACAACAACAATGTGTGTGTGTGTGTATCTGTGTGTGTATCTGTGTGTGCGCGCACGCGCGTGGCAACCCTATATATAAAAGCTCTGAACCTTGCTCTATCTTGAGCCAGTTGTTTCTGACACACCTACCAACATTACCTCAGTTACTGAGTCAACCCATCTCACCCAGGGTCTTAATCTCTTGTGCTATCCTTCCAACCTTCTAAGCATAATATCCCTCTCCAAGGACTGGGCCTCTTTTTGCCCAAAGTATGCAAGATGGAGCTTCAGAATTCTTGCCTCCCGGAAGCAGCCCATTTTTACCCTCTTCAGGAAGAACCTATTCGTTCTTCTAGCAGTTCATGATATATTCAAAACTCTTCTCCAGTACCACATGGATTCCACTTCTATCATCCTTAGTCATTACTCAGCTTTCTGATATACAACAAGTAATTACAAAGACCATAGACTGAATCAGGCACAACTTAGTCTCCAGACTGACATTGTTGCTCTACAGTACTCTGGAGAGGTGCTTGACAGAAGATTTTTCCAATGGTATTAATTGTTTTTTTTGCTTGGCTACTGGTACCAAGTATGTTGACTGTGGAGTCAAGCTGTTGACATTCTCAATCTCTGCATGGTCTGTCATGATGTTGCCAATTAGCCCAATGGTGAGAATCTCTTTCTTCCTGGTGTTGAGTTTCAATCCATATTGAAGGTTGCAGTCCTTGACTTTCTGCAGAAAATGCCTTAGGTCCTCATTAGTTTCTGGAAGTAAGGTTGAGTCATCTGTATAACACAAGTTGTCGATGAGACTTCCTCTAATCCTGAAGCTACATTTCTCCTCAGAGTCCAACCTCCAGGATAATATATTTTACATATAGATTGAAAAGGCATAGAGCCAGGATGCATCTCTTGTGTGTGTATACACACAAACATTTGTATTGTAATTTGTACAATAGATCAAATGACTTTATCTTGTTGCAGAAGATCATGAAATGCAGTTTTCGATATGGATTCCATGTCAATGTCAGGAAAACATAGATCATTATCACTGGACAGATAGGCAGCATTATAGAGGAAGGAGAGGAAATTGAAACTGTTAACAGCTTCATCTTGCTTGGCACTACCAGTCAAGAAATAAGAAGCCACATTGCACTGGTAAAATCTGCAGTTAGGTTAGGGACCTCTCAAAATTATTGAATAGCAGTGATGCCATTTTGAAGACTAAGGTGCATCTGATTTAGGCCATAATCTTTCTGCGTACTAGTCATGCATCTGAGAGCTGGAGAATAAATAAAGATGGCAGAAAAATAATTGAAACCTTTCTGTGGTGCTGGAGAAGATCACTGAAAATCCCATGGATGGTCAAGACAAAGAACAGACATTTCTTGGAGAGGAATATTGCCTATAGCATCTTTCAGTATTGTGACACAAGGATTAAATTTGTTTTTCCGTTTTCTCAGCTTGAGAAATACAGAGTGAGTTCCTTTTTATTCTCCAATTTCAGCTCTCTTTATATTCCGTTCTAATACATTGCTCTGCCCTTTTTAGCTTCCCTTTGGAATCTTCTGTTACGTTCTTTTACTTAGGCATGTTTTCCCTTTGTTTTGGATTCTCAATGCTCTAGTACAATATTCAGAGTCTCTTCTGACATTCATTTCGAGTTTATGTTTTGTTTCTCCTTTGTCTTTGTATGACCTTTTGCTCTTATTGAGGATGATATCCTTGATATCATTTCATAACTCATCCTGTCTTCAATTATTGGTGCATAATACCTCAAACTGAGTCTTGGAATGGTCTTGAAATTAAGGTGGAATTTATTCAAGATCATATCTTGGTTCCTGTGGACTTATTTTCATTTTCTTCAGCCTCCATTTGAACTTACATGTGAGTAATTGATGGTCTGACCCACAGTATGTCCTGGCCTAGTTTTGACTGTCAATAATTGAACTTCTCCAATGATCTCTCACATAGATGTAGTCAATCTGATTGCTATGCAGCTCATCAGGTGAAATCCATGTGTAAAGTCAACTTTTGTTTCTTTTAAAAAAGGTATTTGCAATGAATAAATCACTATAAATAAATAAAAATCAATCGTTCTATTTCCAGCTTCATATCTATTACCAAGTGCATATTTTCCAACTACTGTTCCTTCTTCACTGTTTCCTACTTTTGAATTCAAGTCACCAATTATCATTAACACATTCTGATTGCATGTTTGGGGAATTTCTGATTGCAATATTTGGTAAAATTTTTCAATTTCTTCCTCTTTGGCTCTAGATATAGGAGCATATATTTGAATAAAAGTCATGTTATCAGGTCTTCCTTGTATGTGTATGGATATTCTCCTATCATTCACACCACTCTATTTCAGGATAGAACTTGAAATTGACTTTCTTACTATGCATGCAACACCATTCTTCTTCT
>NW_006399770.1:23556512-23558379 GCF_000299155.1 Elephantulus edwardii
ATCAAGTGTTCTGGGATTCCCATTCTTCTGAGAGTCAGCCACAGTTTGTTATGATCCACACAGTCAAATGCCTTTGTGTAATCAAGGATGCTTTAGGCAGAATAATAAATCATCCAGTAAGTATTAAAATAAGATGGAAAGAATATACTGTGTCATCATATCAAAATGAATTGGCAGACACAGAAAAATTTCATGAAGCACCAAGAGCCTATGGTGATGAAAGAAGACGTTCAATCTGCTTTGAAGGAAATGGCAAAATATAAGGCACCAGGAATAGATAGTATACCAACTGATATATATCTATATTTGTTCCCATCCCAAAGAAAGGTGACCGAGCAGAGTGTGGAAAAAATAGAACAATATCAATGATTTCACATGCAAGCAAGTTTCTACTGAATATTATCCAAAAAATGATTGGAACAAAGGAATATTACATGGTTTAAAATTAAGAAATACATGTGTCAGAATTGCAACCTTTCTCCAAACATATTCATTTGAATACTGAACAAATTATTCAAGAAGCTAGACTCTAAAGTAAAACATGGGATCAGGATTGGAGGAAGAATCACCAGTAACTTTCAGTAAGAAGATGACACAAACTTGTTTGCTGAAAGTGAGGACTTACCATGTGCTGTAGAAGACTAAACCTTGCAGCCTTCTATTTGGACTGCAACTTAAAGTCAGGAAGACAAAATTTGTCACCACTTTACTGATAGACAAAATCATGACAGAGAAACTGTCAACAACTTCATCTTACTTCGATCCACAATCAACAACCTTTGTACCAGCAGTCAGGAAATTAGAAGTATTTCACTTGGAAAGTCCAGTCAGGACCTCTATACATTATTGAGAAGCAGTAATATTTGCTTTAAGATTAAAGTTATTCAGGTCATGTCACTTGCTATTCGTCTGAGAGCTAGACAATGAATAAGGATGACAGAAGAAGAATCTATTGTGAGAATGAAACAGGATAGGACAGGGTTTAAATCTACCATTGATAGGGTTGCTATGAGTTGTACTGAAGTCAAAAGAACCTAACAATAACAACAATAACATGTCTATTCATAATTATATTTTTATAGACCAAAAGTCATGGACTCCCAAAAGAACTAACAAATAAATGTTGGAGAAAGTTAAACTAAGATGCCACTTAGAGGCAAGAAAGGTGAAACTTAGTTTTACATATTTTGGACATGTTTTTTGAGAGGAACCCTCCTTTGGAAAAAGACATCATGCTTAGAAATATGAAGGGACAGTGGAAGAGAAAACCATCAACAAGATGGACTGATACAGTGACTGTAACAAGGGGATTAATTGTATGATATGTTGAAAAGGCACAGGACTTGGCAGGGTTTAGATCTTTTGTTCATAGGCTTGTTATGACTTTTAGTTGACTTAAGGGGACCTAAAAACAGCAGAAATAGATGTATTTACCATTAGAAAATAATATCAGAAAATTTTTATATTTTTATTAAATTTCATTTGAGACTTTCATTAGCTCAAAATTCTAATGAAATACATCACTTGGGTTATTCAAGGATCTAGATCTTGCTTAAGTTTACCAATACATGGATACCAGAGCTTATAATCATTCACTACATTGTGAAAATTTTAGTTTATGTGCTGTCATAGGCAGCATCATGATAGATGGAGAAAAGATTAAAGTTGTTAATTATTTCATCTTGCTTAGTTCCACAATCAACACTTTGGAACCAGAGGTCAGGAAATAAAAAAATTAGTCACTTTAGAAAAGTCTGTTGTCAGGGATTTCTCCAGAGTGCTAAAGAGCAATACCATCAGCCTGGAGACCAAGTGTTACTGTTCCAGCCCATGGTCTTCTCAATTGCTTGATATGCTTCTGAAAGCT
>NW_006399770.1:23558934-23560525 GCF_000299155.1 Elephantulus edwardii
AAACAAATAATAAATATAATGTTTTCTAATTTGGGGTTGCTAAAGATTTGTATGGGTAAAGAAGGGAAAATTTACATTACTTTCAATTACAAATTACCTTTTTTCTTGATATGTCATAATTACCAAGTGAATTTCTAATTGAGTATCAAATTCTAGCCCTTGGAAATACTGTCTAGATATATGATTGTTTGCAGAGTTAGACCTTTATACATGAAGTATAGCAGTCACATCTTATTTATTCCTATGTAAAAATGAGTTATTGATCCTCATATCTATTTATAAGTTAGTATTATAGTTACAAAATCAACATTCAGTGAGTTTCTAATTCAGATTTGCAGATACATTAGACATGAAATGTTTAAGTCTAATCAAATGAGAATAGCTTAAAATTTCCATCGCTAGTTCATATTTTTTAAAAGATATTTTTCCTTATACTATACAATACAATCTGTATTTCTGAAACTTATAATAGCATCTAAAGAGAAAACTTTGTTACAATTATATATTCTGTAGTACAAAGTCCTCACTATTTCTTCTTGTTGACCCTTAATATGTCCTTTGCTGAGCATTAAATTTCTCTCTATATTTTAATTGTTTATTTGTGTATTTCCAAAATGCTGAGGTGTGGGGAGCCATGCCAAGGACTGTCATTATCAGTTGCTTCTAGACCTTGTAAATAACTGCTTATGCAAGGCTACAGACAGATGATCTTTATAAAGTCCTTATGCAACTGTGTATATGGGATGCTTAGTCATTATTATGTAACCATTGAGTAATGTAGCAAGATAATGCTGATGGCATAATAAATTTAAGGGACAGATATTATTAGATCTGATATACTGCCTTGGGAAAAAAAAAAGAAAATTTTGCAGACTGATAATGTAAGTTACTGATATTTCAAGATGACATAGTCAAGGTATAAGAGGTTATTTGTTAAACCTTTATTCTCTGTTTCTCACAGCCTGGCACAGCTTTACCCTGGTAGGGAAAACTGTCACTATGAACAACCTTAGCCAACCTTCCTTTAAGAAACTGGGAGAATGAAAAACCCCATTGAATACTAAGCATTCCCACCTCTTCTTGATGTTCTCTAATAATTTTAACTTAAAATAATCATCTGAGCATATTTCATCAAACAATAATTGCTTTGATGTTCATTTTTTTATTTTGGCTAAGCATGAAACCCAGCCTTCAGTAGGACAACTTTAAGAGTACACTGACATAAACAGTGGAAACACAGTCGCAATTATACAAGTAAAGGGATAAGCATTTCTACACTCTCAAAAAGAGCATTGTGATCACATGGCTGAGTACAATAGACTTCTAATATCATCTCTCTTTGGTTTTTCCTACTAAAATTAATTCAACATTCTAATTTTAGAGTATTGTTGATTGCCTTCAAATTGAGTACGACTATAGCGACTTTATTAACAAAACGCCTGAAGCATCTTTACAACTATTGACCTTCATCAAAGTTCATATAGTTTCCAGAGGCATGTTGTTTAATAAGTGGATGTTAATCTGAAATACTGTATTTTTCACGACATTATTTTGATAACTTCTTTGAAAATAGACAGACTTAAGGTCAAAT
>NW_006399770.1:23561186-23569966 GCF_000299155.1 Elephantulus edwardii
ATTCCATTTCTTTCTTAACAATGTCCAATTTTACTACCTTCATGCTTCTCACATTCCACGTTCCAATCACTAGTTTCTCCTTACAGCTTTCTCTGGGTTTCCATTTCTAAGATCTCAGTTTCAATTGCCATGTCTGTTATTCCAATTGATAGTCTAAGTGTGCTCTATTGTACTTAGGCTTTTCTAAGGCCTATAATTTCGGAAATGAATGGTCAATCCTTCTTGGTAATCGGTCTCAATTTTAAAATATACATAATAGCATAGGCTATACAAGCATTCTATAGAAAAGAGCAGATGAAAGACATTTACCAGTTAGAAGAAGACCATTATTCAATGTTGCTGCCCAACCTGCTACACGTTTGGTTGTGTTTTTTTGTTTGTTTGTTTGTTTTGTGGGGTTTGTTTTTGTTTTGTTTTTTAAATCGACCTTTCCCTACTCCACCACCAACACTTCTTACTTGTTTTCTTCTTTAGCTTTATTTTTCTTTAATAATTTTAATGAGCATTTACAGAGATTTTGGATTTCCATTCATCCATTTCTTCACTTCTCTCCTGCCCAGCCCTCTCACCCCACCCCCCAGTTCACTCCTCTCTTTCAAAAGTAAAAGAAACACTCACTTCCTGGGACACAATCCCCCCACACCCCTCCTGCTGCCCCAAGTACATCCCACTATGCAAGGTTAATTGTGGACTCTTGTGATAACCATAATACCATATCATACATCGCTTTAAAATTATTCATTCCTTCTTACTTTTCCCTACAACATTCAATAACTTTCTTCCATTGACCAGTCCCCAGTGTGATGGTATAAGTCTCAAGCCATCAGGATTTCTTTCAAAACCATCTCAGGAACAGGTTTGAGGCTTTGACCACCAATGAGCATAGATCAAATGAGCTCTGGGAGAATATCAAGAAAATCGTCCATGAAGAATGCAAAAGGTCATTTCAAAGGCTGAAGAAGAAGAAAAGATCAAGACGGATGTCTGTTGAGTCTCTGATTATTGCATTAGAAAGCCAAGAAGCCAAAGCTAAAGGAAGAAATCAAAAGCTGAACAGAAAATTTCAAATGGCAGCTCAGGAAGACAAAGCAAGACACTATAAGGAAATGTGCAGAAAGCTGGAGTTAGAAAACCAAAAGGGCTGGACTCACTCAGCGTTTCTTAAGCAGAAGGAGCCGAAAAACAAATTCAAGCCACGGATGACAATACTTAAAGATAGTTTGGGTAGAATGTTAAATGATCAGGGAAGTATCAAAAGAAGATGGAAGGAGTACACAGAGTCACTGTATCAGAAGGAATTGGCTGACACAGAGGAATTTCATGAAATAACATATCAGCAAGAGCCTATGGTGATGAAGGAGGAAGTTCAAATTGTTCTGAAGGAATTGGCAAAAAACAAGGCTCCAGGAGTTGACAGCATACCAATTGATTTATTTCAACAAACAGATGCTGCCCTGGATGTGCTCACTAAGTTGTGCCAGGAAATCTGGAAAACAGCCAGCTGGCCAACTGACTGGAAGAGATCGATATTTGCTCCCATTCCAAAGAAAGGTGACCCAACAGAGTGTGGAAATTATCAAACAATCTCATTGATATCACATGCAAGCAAGATTCTGCTGAAAATTATCCAAAAACGTTTGGAACAATATGTCAACAGAGAACTGCCAGATGTGCAGCCTGGATTTAGAAGAGGTCGTGGTACTAGGGATATTATAGCTAGTGTTAGATGGATCTTGGCAGAAAGCAGAGAATACCAGAAGAATGTCTATCTGTGCTTCATTGACTATACAAAGGCTTTTGACTGTGTGGATCACAACTAGCTATGGCTGACTCTGAGAAGAATGGGAATCCCAGAAAATTTGATTGTGCTAATGCAAAACCTATACTTGGACCAAGAGACAGTCATCAGAACAGAGCAAGGAGACACTATATGGTTCAAAATCAAGAAGGGGGTCCATCAGGGATGTATTGTGTCTCCATACCTTTTCAATCTGTATGCAGAACAGATCATCCAAGACGATGGACTGTATGAGGAAGAATGTGGTTTCAGGATTTGTGGAAGAATCATCAACAACTTGTGTTATGTGGATGACACAACCCTGCTTGCTGAAACTGAGGAGGATCTGATGTGCTTGCTGCAGAAGGTCAAGGACTACAGTCTTCAGTATGCATTGAAGGTCAACATCAAGAAGACAAAGATTCTAACCACTGGGCCAATTGGCAGCCTCAGTATGGATGGTGAAGAGATTGAGATAGTTAACGGTTTTAGTTAACTTGGTTCCACAGTCAACACTCTTGGTAATAGCAGCCAGGAAATAGAGACGAATTACTTGGGAAAGTCGGCTGTGAGGGACATCTCAAGAGTACTGAAGAGCAATGACGTGAGGATGGAGGCTAAGGTGCTCCTGATCCAGTCTTTGCAATTATGTGCTATGCATTGGAGAGTTGGACTGTAAATAGGGATGATAGAATTGATGCCTTTGAGCTGTGATGCTAGAGGAGAGTGTTGAATATACCATGGACTGCTAGGAGAATAAACAGGTTTGTCCTGGAGAGGGCGAAGCCAGAATATTCCCTGGAGTCAAGGATTCTGAAGCTTTGACATACTTTGGTCATGTTGCAAGGAGGGACTGGTCCTTAGAGAGGGACATCATGTTTGGGAGAGTGGATGGACAGCACAGGAGAAGAAGACCCTTGATGAGATGCATCAATTCTGTCAGTGGAGTGGTGGGAATGAATGCATTTGAGATGGCTAGGCTGGGACAGGATAGAAAGACGTTTAGGGCTCTTGTACATATGGTGGCTATGAGTTGCAAGCAACTCTATGGCAAATAACAACAATAACAACTTTGAAAATAATCTATTTGCATAAATTCAAATTTACATTTGTTACTGTTAAGGATATGGAATTAGAATATGGAATAGTTAAAAAAATATTCAGCAAAAATAAAGCTAATTTGTTAGCTGTTTTGTGAGAATTAACTTTACTACCTATAATCCTTCTTGACTATATAAAATCCTTCTTCTTAGAGGCAGAACAATAAAGGCACACAGAAAATTTTAAAAGGTTGTTACATCTTTCAGTGTTGTTGTTTTTTTATAAAAGTATAAAATTGAAAAGGAATACTTAAAAATATAGAATAAAGCCTAAATAAGAAAAATATATGTCCAACTTACATGAAAACTTAGGGATATCTCTGACAGGTTTTCAGAGGTAATTAATTGCACAGGAGGGGATTTCCTATCCTTCTCCCAGAAAGCAGCTGGTGGCCTCAAACTAAGTGCTTTTAGCATTGAGACACAGCTTCTTGCTACCTGGCTAGTAAATAACTAACTACAGAAAGGTAAGTACATTTGTCCTTTAAAAGCTCAGTTTGGAGAGAAATTTTTTTTTAAAAGCAGCATTACTTGAAAATATGATATTGAAGCCTATATATAGCACACGTAACTATGATTTAATTTTGTTTTTAAATAAATAATTATGCTTCAATATGGACTGAGGCTCAATGTCAAGAAGACAAAAATTCTCACCACCGGACCAATTGGTAGCATCAGGATGGATGGCAAAGAGATTGAGAGTGTTCACAGCTTCAGTTTGCTCGGCTCCACGGTCAACACTGTTGGCACCAGTAGCCAGGAAGTCAAAAAACGTATTGCGATGGGTCAGTCTGCTGTTAGGGACCTCTCTAAAGTACTCAAGAGCAATGGTGTCTCTCTGGAGACTAAGGTCCGCCTGATACAGGCCATGGTTTTTGCAATCACTTGTTATGCATCAGAGAGTTGGACAATGACTAGGGAGGATAGAAGGAGAATTGACGCCTTTGAGCTGTGGTGCTGGAGAAGAGTATTGAATGTACCATGGACTCCCAAGAAAACAAACAGATTCATCCTAGAGAGGGTTAAACCAGGCTGCTCCTTGGAGGCAAGGATTCTGGGGCTTCATCTGACATACTTTGGACATGTTGTAAGGAGAGACAGGTCTTTAGAGAGGGACATTATGCTGGATAGAGTAGAGGGACAGCGCAGGAGGGGAAGACCCTCTGTGGATTGATTCAGTGACTGGTGTAATCGGGATGGGTGTGTCAGAGGCAATAAGATTGGCACAGGATAGAGCATGGTTTAGGGCTGTTGTGCATAGGGTCGCTATGAGTCGTAAATGACTGGACAGCACATAACAACAACATATTTTTAAAAGGAGAAACTAAAACAAAAAATGCAGTAAGATTACATTTACAAGTAAAAATCCTCCTCAAAAAATATGATCAGAAATTCATTTATTAACCAATCATAAGTTTGTTAACAGAGAGATTATAATAGATTGTCTGAAACAAATGAGATGATGTCAGAAGTAGCACTGAAGTCATGGAGATTGGAATTACCAGAGGGAAGGGAAAGTTAACATTTCATTCTCTGGTTAAGTAGCTACTAAATGAGTACAATCGTTTTTTATTTTTCTTTATAGGCACATCTAAGCAGACATAATAAAGACTATGACGTTTTTCTTACAAATTACCTGAATGATGATTGATTACGATGAAAAAGATGCAAGACTTTCCCAGTGTTCAAGTGGACACTATAGAAAATAGTTGATCTGCATCCTGACTGAGACTATCATTAGGGATGGAACGTAATCTAAACGGGATATATTTGTGCAGTTACAGAGCAGTCAACAAACTTATTATAATATCTAACACCAACAGTGGGTGGAAAATTCTCAAAACTACCCTGAGATTCATAATTAATTAGAATAATGGACAAAAACTTTGAGAATTATTATATATGATATACATAGTTGTTGTTGATTGCCTTTGAGTAGAGCATGACTAATAGCGACCTTATGAACAAAAGCCCTGAAGGCTCATTAAAACTATTAATGTTTATCAAAGGTCAAAGGGTTTCTGGAGGCGTGTTATTTAGGAAGTGGATACCACTCCTGCTTCCAGACCTGTTATGTTATTGATGTTATGTGCCATTGAGATGCCTGTTACGTACAGCAACGATACACATTATTATTTGCGTATCACACAGCTAAGCAGGGTTCCGTCATCTGCATAACGCAGATTGTTGATAGATCTTCCACCAGTCCTGACCCCACATTTCTTCTCATAGAGCCCAGCCTCCCAGATAATATGTTCTACATACAGGTCGAAAAGGTATGGAGACAAGACACATCTCTGGCATATGCCCTTCCCAATTTTGAACCATGCAGTGTATCCTTGCTCTGTTCTGACAATTGCCTCTTAGTCCAAGGACAGGTGTGCATTAGCACAATCAAGCGTTCTGGAATCCCCATTCTTCTCAGAGTCAGTCACAGTTTGTTATAATCCACACAGTTAAACACCTTTGCATAATCAATGAAACACAGATATACATTCTTCTGGTATTCCCTGCTTTCAGCCAAGATCCACCTAACATTAGCTAAAATATCCCTAGTACCACGACCCCTTCTGAATCCAGCCTGGACTTCTGGCAGTTCTCTCCTGATTTGCTGTTTCAGTCATTTTTGGATAATCTTCAGTAGAATCTTGATTGCATGTAAAATCAATGATATTGTTCTATAGTTTCCACACTCTGTTGGAAGACCCTTCTTTGGAATCAGAATAAATATAGATCTCTTCCAGTCAGTTGGCCAAGTGGTTGTTCTCCAGATTTCTTGGCACAACTTGGTTAGCAATGTTCAAGGCAGCATCTGTTAGCTGAAATATGTCAATTAGTATACTATCTGTTCCTGGGGCCTTATTTTTTTGCTATTTCCTTCAAAGCAGCTTGAACTTCTTCCTTCATCACCATATGGCTCTTGTCATATGATGTTTCTGAAATTCTTCTGTGTCTGCCAATTCCTTTTGATACAGTAACTCAGTATATTCTTTCTGTCTTCTTTTAATACTTCCTGGATCATTTAATATTCTGCCTAAAGCATCCTTGATTATAGCAACTCTATGTTGTTGAAACTGAGGAGAACCTGAAGCGCTTGCTGCAGAGGGTCGAGGACTGCAGCCTTCAATATGGATTGAGGGTCAATATCAAGAAGACAAAGATTCTCACCACTGGGCCAATTGGCAGCATCAGGGTGGATAGTAAAGAGATTGAGACTGTTCACAGCTTTAGTCTTCTTGGCTCCACAGTCAACGCTCTTGACACCAGCAGCCAGGAAGTGAAAAGACATATTGTGATGGGAAAGGCTGCTGTTAGGGACCTCTCCAAAGTGCTGAAGAGTAATAGTGTCACTCTGGAGACTAAGGTGCCTCCGACACAGACCATGGTTTTGCAATCACTTGTTATGCATCAGAGTGTTGGACAATGACCAGGGAGGATAGAAGGATTATTGATGCTTTTGAGCTGTGGTGCTTGACAAGAGCATTGAGTGTACCATGGACTGTGAAGAAAACAAAGAGATTCATCCTGGAGAGGGTTAAACCAGTCTGCTCCTTGGAGGTAAAGATTCTGAGGCTTCGTCTGACATACCCTGGACATGTTGTGAGGAGGGACTGGTCCTTGAAGAGGGACATCATGCTTGGTAGGGTGGAGGGACAGCACAGGAGGGGGAGACCCCCTATGTGGTGGATTAATTCAGTGACTGGGGTAATCCGGATGGGTTTATTGGAGACAGTGATTGGTACAGGACAGAGTGGAGTTTAGGGCTGTTGTACATAGGGTCACTATGATGAGTTGCAAACGACTTGATGGCACATAACAACAACAGGTTGTTGATGAGTCTTTCTCCAATTTTGATGCCACATACCTCCTCCAAAAGCACTGCTTCCCTAGTGATCTGTTCTGCATATAGATTGTAAAAGGTATGGAGATAAGATGCATCCCTGACACACCCTTTCCTGATTTTTGAACCATGCAACGCTTCGCTGCTCTGTTCTGAGGACTGTATCCCTCTCCAAGTTTAGGTTTCGCATAAGTAAAATCAACTTCTGGGATTCCCATTTTTCTCAAAGTTTTGTGATCCACACATATATACAAATTGTAGACATACACAATTTTACTGTATACCATTTATTTTATTTATTTATTATGTTATTTTATTATATACATATTATACAGCAATTTTTACAAATATGTACAAATTATGTATATATTTATATATAAACATAGGGAGCACTGGTGGCCTAGGGGCAATAATCTTCACTTCAATCCAGAGGTATGAATGTATGGCCACCAGCTACTCCACGGGATAAGGATGAGCAATCCCCTTCCATGCTGTTAACTACCTCTGAAACCCACCAGATGGTCAGCTATGGGTCACGTTCAACTTGAAAGTACAAAACAAAACATATATACACCATATATACACATATATAGATATAAAGACATATTTGATTTGTTGTTATGTGCTATTGAGTTGATTAAAACTCATAGTGACTTTATGAATAAAAGATATGAAACCTGTTCTATCTTGTGCCATCCTCACCTGGAACAAAGAGAGCATTGCAGCAGTCAATGTGTTAATCCACCTGGTGGAGGGTCTTCCTCTTCTTCACTGACCCTCCACCCTTCTCGATATCAAGGAATAGCCGTTCCAAGGAAGTGCTCCTCATAGCAACATGTCCAAAGTATGTGAGGCAAAGTCTCATCATTGTTAGATTCCAAAAGCACTCTGGCTGCACCCTTTCCAAGATATATTTGTTTGTTCTCTTGGTCATCCATGGGATGTTCAGTTTCTCTTCCCCAATACCACAGCTCAAATGTGTCAATTATTTTTTTTTCTGTCATCCTTATTCATTGTCCAGCTCTCTCATGGATAGCACGTGATCAGAAGATTGTGGCCTGAATCAGATGTGCCTTCATCCTAAACTGACACCATTACTCCTCAATAATTTGGAGAGTTTCCTACCTGAAGATTTTCCCAGTGCAATGCATCTCTTGTTTCCTGATTGCTGGTACCAAGAGTTTTATTTGTGGATCCAAGCAAGATGAACCTGTTGACAGCTTGAATCTCTCCATCCATCACAATGTTTCCTATTGGTCCAGTGGTAAGAATTTTTTATTTTCCTGACATTGAGACAAAATCAATATTGAAGACTGCATTCCTTGATTTTGTGCAACAAGTGCTTCAAGTTCTCCTCACTTTCAGTAAGCAAGGTTGTGTCATCTGCATAATGCAGGTTATTGATGAGTATCCTTCCAACTCTGATGCATTCTTCTCTTCATACAGTCCAGCTTCTCAGATAATTTGCCCAGCATACTGACTGAGTAGGTATGAAGAGAGAATACAACCTTGCCACACTCCTTTTTCAATTTTAAACCATGCTATGTTTCCCTGCTCCATTTGCAGAAGAGCCTCATGGTCCTGGTAAAGGTTCCACATGAGCACAATTAAGTGATTTGGGATCCCCATTCCTCTCAATGTCAGCCACAACTTGTTATGATAAACATAGTAAAATTATTTTGCATAGTCAATAAAGCACAAATAGATATTTTTCTGATATTTCTTCCTTTCAGCCATGGTTTATCTAACATCAGCAATGATATCACTGGTGCCACAGCCTCTTCTAAATTCTTTTTGAACTTCAAGTAGTTCTCTAGCTATGTGCAGTGCTAACAATTTTTGAATGTTCTTCAGCAGTATTTTGCTTGCATGTGATATTAATGATATTGTTTTATAGTTTTCATATTTAATTGGATTACTTTTCTTAGGAATGGGAATAAATATGGATATTTTCAAATCCATTGGCCAGAAAGATGCCCTTCAATTTTCCTGAAATAGACTGATGAGTGCATCAAAAGCTGCATTTGTTAATTGAAAGACATCAATTGGTAGCCCATTGATC
>NW_006399770.1:23571723-23572888 GCF_000299155.1 Elephantulus edwardii
TTGGGTCATCTTATTTTGGAATGGGAATAAATACAGATCACTTCTAGTCAATTGTCCAAGTAGTTTTCCTCCAGATTTCATGGTATAACCGGTGAGCACATCCAAGGCAGCATCTGTGTGTTGAAATCGCAGTCAATCGCTCTCTGTATCTCTCTCTTTCTCTCCCCCCACCCCCCGCCACCCCCGGTGACTTAGCGGTTACAGATTGTGCTATCAATGTAAAAGGTAAGTGATTTTATTTCAATCTTCCAGGAGCTCTGCAGGAGAAAAAGGGGCAGTCTACTCCCATTCCTCCCATATAATTTACTGCCTCTGAAAAGCTGCTGGGAGATTAGCTGGGTCATCAGTTCTGACATGATCACACACACATGGAGTTTATGTGTATATGCAGTCTTTGAGAGTCCCATCAGAACCTGGGAGGAAAGATCAGACTTCTTTTTTTTTTTGCAAGATTAAACTCTTTCCAATGCAATGTACCACACCATAAGAATCACCTTTGTGGGGAGATGTTTTGATAAACTAATGCAATACTGGAAATGCTCACTCATGTTTGCCAAAAAAATTAAGCCTATTTTAATTTTTTTACTTGTTACCATGGAGCCTTCTATGGAGAAGAAAAAGAAGGTTCCTGCAGTGCCAGAAATCCTTAAGATAAAGAAAAGGCATTTCACAGTATTAAAGGTCAGTCACTTGAGAAAGAGGTTTGCCAGAATATCCTTCAAAAGGCATGAAGGATGCCTATATTCAAAAAGGCTAAGTTCTATCACGCAGAATATAGGCGTATGTACAGAACTGAGATTAGAAAGGCTTGGGTGGAAAGAAAAGCTGGCAACTTGTATGTACTTGTAGAATTCAAACTGGCATTTGTCATCAGAATCAGAATAATCAAAGGTAAGACTCCAAAAGTTCATAAGGTGTTGCAATTTATTTGCCTTCACCAGATCTTCAATAAAACCTTTGTTAAACTCAACAAAGTTTCAATTAGCATGCTGATAATTTTGGAACCATATATTGCATATGGGTACCCAACCCTGAAATGTGTCAATGAACTGACCTATAAGCTTTGCTGTTGTTGTTAGGTACGATTAAGTCGAGTACAACTTATAGTGACCATATGAACAAAAGATCTGAACCGTGCTCTATCCCCACCATCCTCACATTTCCT
>NW_006399770.1:23574621-23576833 GCF_000299155.1 Elephantulus edwardii
GTGTGTTGGATGCAGTGTGATTGACACAAGATAGAGCAGAGTTTAGGGCTGTTGTACACAGGGTCGCTATGGGTCTCAAGTGGCTCCACGGCACATAACAACAACAACAACAACAAAAACAACACTATTGGCCTTTGATTAAAAAAGCAAATAACTTCTTGTGGTCCTTCAAATTATCTTCTCCAAAGGCTAGAATGAAGAAATGACAATCCATTTTGTAGAAAGTAGAGATGCCACAAACTAGGACGACTAGATCAACAGAAATTTTGGAAGAATGAAACATGATTGTTACTTAATTAATCAAAAACTGCTTTCAGATTGGGAAGAAAAAAAGGATTTTGTGGTATTTTTAATCTTTTCTTACTAGTTTATCATTAATGTAAATTTTGTTACATTCATTTACATTTTGTTTTGTACAAACTTTTATTTATTTATGTCATTTATGTATATTGTGGCGTTTTTCCCCCTTACCATCATCTTACTAATAACTACATTCTTAAAAGTGTGTAAACCAGCTACATCATACCACATGCCACAATAGCCCCCTTCGAGATCATCAATTTCTGATTTGCCCAAGGTGGGAACAAGGAAGAAGGATGAGTAGGTGGAAAACATGGACTTGGTGATAGAAATGAGGCCAAAGATAGAATGATAGAATTCTGTACAATCAATGATTTAGTCATTGCTAATACCTTTTATAAGAAACATAAGTGTAGGCTATACACATGGATTTCACCTGATGGTATGCACAGGAATCATCAGATCAATTATATCTGTGGAAGGAATAGTTGGATAAGTACAATATCAGCTGTGAAAAGTAGACCAATTGTTGATTGTTGAAAAGACCATTAACTACTCAGATGTAAATTCAACCTAAAAATTAAAAAAAGGTTAAATCAAATCCACAGGAACCAAAATTTGACCGTAAGTCCATCATAACTGAATTTCAAAACCACCTCAGGAATGGCCTTTTAGTACTAGTGAGCAATGACCAGATGATCTGTGGGAGAAAATCAAGAATATCATCCAGGAAGAATGCAAAAGGTTATTACACAGACAGAGGAAGAAGAATAAACCAAGGAGAATGTCAGAAGAGACTTTAAATATTGCACTAGAGTGCTGAGAAGTAAAAGCAAAGGAAAGATATCAGGAAGTTAAGGCACTGAACAGAAGATTTCATTTGGCAGTATGGGAAGGCAGAGTATTGTAAAGAAATGTACAAAAAGCTGAAGTCAGGAAATCCAAAGAGACAAACTTGCTCAGCATTTTTTAAGCTCAAGGAACTAAGGAACAAATTCAAGCCTCAAGTTGCAATACTTATGGATGTTATGGGCAGAATATCGGATGATCAAGGAAACATTAAAAGAAGATGGAAGGAGTACACAGTCATTGTAACAAAAGTAATTGACACAGAACAATTTCAGTAAACAACATATGATCAAGATGCAATGGTGATAAAGGAGGAAGTACAAACTGCTATAAAGGGATTGGCAAAAACTAATGCTCCAGGAACTGATTATACACCAATCGACTTATTTCAACAAATACTGCCCTGGATGTGCTCATCAGATTGTGCCAAGAAATCTGGTGGAAATCTGGCCAACTGACTGGAAAAGAAGCGTGTTTATTCCTGTCCCCCAAAAAGGTGATCCAATAGAGTGTAGGGGTTAACAAACAATATCAATAATATCACAAAAAAACCAATTTGCTGTTTAAGATAATTGAGAAATGACTGGAATGAGACTTAGTGGCAAAAAGCTGCACTGAAATCCCCAAAGATGAACTGCTGCCGAAAACCTGCCAGAGGGTCAGTTATGGGAAGTTCCAACTGTATGGTACACAACACACACAACAACACATCAGAAATACAAGCTGAGTGTAGAAGAGGCTATGAAACTAGAGACATTATTGCCAATGTCAGATGAATCTTGACTGAAAGCAAGAAGTACCAGAGGAATATCTTTCTGTGCTTCATTTACTATGCATAGGCATTTGACTGGGTAGATCACAATAAATTGCAACTAACCTTGAGAAGAATGGTAATCCCAGAACATTTGATTGTGCTCATGTGAAACCTATACTTGGACCAGGAAGTAGTTGTCATAACAGAGCAAGGAAGCACTTCATGGTTCAAAATTAGAAAAGAAGTGTGTCAAGGATGAGTCCAGTCTCCTTATATTTTCAATCTGTATCTTGAACAGATCATTCTGGA
>NW_006399770.1:23577293-23592401 GCF_000299155.1 Elephantulus edwardii
TGGTGCCATGGACCACCAGGGGAACAAATAGGTCTTAGAGAAGATGAAAGCAAGTTTCTCTTTCCAGGGAATACCTTTAAAGCTGCATCCCACATACTTTGGGCATGTGGCTAGGAGAAACCAGTTCTTGAAGAAGAACATCAGGCTTAAAATTGTGGAGGAATATCACAGGAGAGGAAGAGTCTGGAGGATAATGAGATTAGATGTGTTGGAGTCAGTGAGACTGGCTCACAGTAGGGCAGGGTTTAGCGTTATTGACCATAGCGTCATTATGAGTGATGGTGGACACAATGGCACATAACAACAACAATAACATCAAGCCAGTAATCTTTGAGAACAGGAATGTCCTTTTTGCTGAAGAATCCTCTGTTCAACTTTGAAACTTTAAAGATCTGTATCCACAGAGAGAGTCCAGTCCAGAACAAGCCGCCTGGTTGCTGCAATGGACCCTAGCTCACAGCATGGATTATCTTCTCTTCACCTAGTTGAGTTCTAGGCAACTCACCCCTCAGGTGACTATCAGCTGCAAGCTCAAGAGCCTGCACTTCTCCCTGCACTCCAGACCTGATGGTGTTCTTATTCAGCCCTACTCCACTTATGGGGTCAAGTCAACAAGCGAAGATTCCTCAGAACTCCTTTCTCTTCAAACCAACAACCTTTCTCTAGTCAGTTATACATCTGTGTATGCTAGGTAGTTAACACTTAAGGGAAACCTCCAATCTCAACCTATTTTCCCATTGTTGTATTCCTCCCACTTCCGCTCCTTAGTACCAGGTGTTTGCTATTAGTTAGCATACACCAATCTTGAATATTTGAAGTAGGTTTTGATGGGCATCAAATTTACGATGACTCAGAAGGCAGACAGCTGTTCCAGTGTAAAAAAAGATATATAATCTCTTTCTTTCCTTTGATGGTTATCAACTTCACAATGAGCCAAAAAACTTGTTCCAATTTAAAAAATATAGTCTCATCTTTCCTTTTTTATTTTTGTTTCTCTCCTTTCCAGTTTGTCTTCTTTAATCTCTTCAATCAAAACTCCAATATGCATCTACAAATTCACTGAAATGCAGATTTCCGAGTATTAGGTAGGTAGGACTTAATTTTTCCCCTAGATCAAGCACCAACACTCACTACCAGATTCTAATGTTAAAAAGCTTATATCTCCAGGACAGATCTTCCCTTTTAATACTTCCAATAAAGTATTGGCCAAAGTTATAATTACATGCTTTCTAAATTTACAATATTAAATGTTTATTTGTATTGTCCAATTTTTCATCCCTCTCTGCTTTCTAAAAATTGTTTTGCATATAACCACTCACACTAATTGCAGTTTATCCAGGCACACTGTGCCCCACACAACCCCTCCAACACATTGTACTTAATACAATACAATTAACTAAAACTTATCCATGCCTATTATCACACTGTCCTCCTAAGAACCCTATTCTGTCTACTGCCCAATCTCCACCAACCTTGTTATTATCTTTCCTTCCCCTTTTTTGCTTTCATGAAATAATTCATTTACATTGTGTTATATACAATCTTTAATTTATACTGTTTCATACAATAATTTATTTACATTGTATTTTATATAATTAATTATCATTGATCTTTGTCTATTATTATACCTGTAATTTAAAAATCCAAACAACTACTTTGAAAATAGTTGCTGATCAGTTGAGATCCATGTTGTTTTATTATGTGCCATTGAGTCACCTACAAGCCATAGTGACCCTACATAATATATTACTTCCGTATTATAAATAAAAGTGATCCAATATAAAGTAGGAATCTCATAATAATATTAACACTAAAATCATTAATTATTAAAATTATGCTGAAGATCATGCAAAAAAACATACAGTTGAAAAGTCAAAATTGATTCAGAAAAGATTCTGGACCATGGGCTATGATTATTAACATTAGATGGAGCTTGATTTAAGCAGAAAAAAACATGGAAACATTGTTATTTCTGGACTGTACAAAACATTACATTATACTGGTAGATGACAAAGAAGGTCTGGAGGTCTAGTGGTAAGAAGGTGCATTGCAATCTCAAAAGCATGTGGTTTGGATCTATCAATATCTTTCTCTTTCACTGATTTTCTACCTTTCCAAATGTGATATTTAGTTCCAAGGAAGAGCTTCCCCTAGAAATATGTCCAAGGTAGGAGAGAGAATATTTTATCGTGTTTGTGTAAAAAGAACAAGAACCACATAGGAAGTGCTATATTTGACCTTTACCAACTTCACAGGGGGAAACTCTCCCTTCCCACAGTATCAATAGCATAAAACCAATTCCTATGAGGTTAGATGTGACCCCAGGCTCTCCTACCTCCATCTACTCATCTCAACATCAATCTTAATGCTTGACTGGGTCCAATATCTTATATAGTCACTCAGGCCACATAGTAACATTTTAGGGGAGTTAAAAGTTTATAATTCAGATTACTCACAAAATACAGTCAAGACAGCTCCCAAAATGTGCACTCAGGAACCTCAGCCTTGATTCTCATGGCTCTAAGTGTTCATAAGTTCTCAGTCCTGCCAAAATTGGCTTCCTCATACCCCAAAATCCCATCTCATCTCCAATTCTCCAGGTCTGCTATCACTGCTGCTGCCATCCTCCAGCAAGTCCTACATTTCACTGTATTAGAGGAGGTCTCTCTTCTCTTGCTAAGCAAATAATTTCATCTCTTCTGGTGCAGGCAGAATTCCTTCTGATGGGAGAAGCATTATCATTCACTGCAGCTAGAGCTGTGCAACTTGTTGGCTAGACTGAACAATCTTGTAAAATATTGAGACTCGCCAATCCCCTTGAGGAATAGTACATGGAAAATCCCTTTGTGCATAGGACAGCTTGCTTTAGTTGCATAGTCTTGAACCTCCACGTAGTCTTCTACTCTTTGTTGTTGTTAAGTGCCATTGAGTTTTGCATGATTTATAGTGATCTTATGAACAAAAAATGTGAACCCTGTTCTATCCTGTGCCATCCTCATACTTCCTGACACAGAGCAATTTCAGCAGTCACCATATCAATTAATCTGGTTGAGGATCTTACTCTACTTTGCCAGCCCTCCACCCTTAAGAGCATTATGTCCTTCTCTAAGGAATAGCACCTCCAAGCCACATGTCCAAAGTATTTGAGGAGAAGCCTCATCATTCTTGCCTCCAAAGAGTACTCGGCTTCACCCTCTCCAAGACATGTCTGTCTGCTCATTCTCTTGGCCATCCACAGGATGTTCAGTGTTCTTTTGTCATCATTACTCATCGGTCAGCTCTCAGATGAATAGCTAGCACTCAGAAAGACCATGGCCTGAATTAGACACACCTTAGTCTTCAAACTGACATCACTATTCTTCAATAACTTGGAAAGAACCCTAACTGCAGATTTTTCCAATGCAAAGTGTCTCCTTATTTCCTTACTGCTGGTACCAAGTGTGTTAATTGTAGATCCAAGCAAGATGCAGCTGTTAACAGTTTCAATCTCCTCACTATCCATCATGATGCTGCCTATCAGTCCAGTGGTAAGAATCTTTGTTTTCTTGACATTGAGATAAAATGCATACCGAAGGCTGCATTTCATGATCTTCTGCAACAAGTTCTTCAAGTCCTCCTCACTTTAAGCAAGGAAAACTGTGTCATCTGAATAATGAAGGGGTTTTTTTGTTGTTTTGGCTTGTTTTGTTTTTTTATAATGCAGGTTATTGATGGGTCTTCCTTCAATTCTGATGTCACACGACTCTTCAAGGAGTCCAACTTCTCAGATAATTTGCTCAGCATACAGATTTAATAGGAATGGAGAGAATATACCCCTGCACATTCCCATCCCCTTGCCAAACCACGTAGTGCTCCCCTGCTCTGTTTACACAGCAGCCTCCAGGTCCAGGTAGAGGTTCAACATGATTACAATTAAGTGCTCTGGGATTCCTATTCTTCTCAATGTCTGCTACAATTTGTTATGATCCAGAAAGTCAAATATCTTTGCATAGTCAATAAAGCACAAACTAACTTTCTTTTGGTATTTCTTAATTTCAGCCAGGATCTGTCTGACATCAGCAATGATATCCCTGGTGCCATGGCCTCTTTAAATCCTGCTTGAACTTCTAACATTTCTTTATCTGTGTATTGTTCCAGCCATTTTTGAATGATCTTCAGCAGTATTTTGCTTGCACATGATATCAATGGTATTGTTCAATAATTTCCACATTCAGCTGAATCACCTTTCTTGGGAATGGGAATAAATATGGTCCTTTCCAACCCGTTGGCCAGATAGCTGTCCTCCAAATTTCCTGACATAAACTGGTGAGTGCATCAAAGACTTCATCTGTTAATTGAAACAAGTCAATTGATATTCTATTGATTACTGGGGCCCAATTTTTTGCAGTGCCTTCCATGCAGCTGCTATTTCCTCCTTTATTACCATTGGCTCCTGTTCATAGGGTACTTCCTGAAATATTAATTGTAAATAAATTCTTTCTGGTAAAGTGACTCTGTGCATTATAGTTGTTTTTGTTGTTGTTAAGTGCCGTCGAGTCATAGGTAACTCATAGCAACTCCATGAATGAAAGTCCTCCACACCTAAATTACTTTCATCCTTTCTCCAGGTTCATAAAGTTTCCAGATGCAAGCTATTCATGGAAGTAGATGCCACTCCTTCTTCTAAGCTTGTTTTAACTAGAGAGCACCACCAAACACTGTCCACCATGGGTAAACATTATTGCATTTGACATGTCAGTGTCACAGTGTTCAGCTTCTCCTCAGTTTAAGGATGTGGGCCACCCATCCACTTTTGAAGAGAAAAAAAAACAGTAATACACAGCAAAAAGGACCCCAGAAACTCCCCTTGTCTTGACTGCCACCAAGTCGAACCACCATAGAGATGCCAGCCATCCCACCAGTCAGCCAGCCGACTTCCAGAGTGGAGGGAGACTCCAGTGTGCATTACAGTAACATATAAAATAGTAACTTTATCCTTACGATGTACAACAGTTATTTTTGTGAAAATATGTTATTAGTAACTTCACTTATCATATTTTAATCTCTCTCATTTTAGATAACTAATTTCCAATTTGTCCATCCCTATCATACCAAACAGTAAAGAGACTGAGATTGTTAACAGCTTCAGTTTGGTTTGCTCATCAAACCATAATCAATACTATTGGTACCAGCAGTCAGGAAATCAAAAGACAAATTGCATTGAGAATATCTGCCATCAGGACCTCTCCAAAGTACTGAAATGCAATGACATCAGTTTGAAAACTAAGGCTCACCTGATTCAGTCCATGGCCTTCATAATTCTTGATATTCAAAAGAAATCTGGACAATGACTAAGGATAATAGAAGGAGAACTGATATCTTTGAGTTTGTGGTACTGGAGAAGAATATATATTATGGACTTCTAGGAAAATGAACAGCTTCATCCTGGAGAGGGTAAGCCAGGCTGCTCCTTGGAGACAATGATTCTGAAGTTCCATCTGACGTGCTTTGAGAGTGTTACAAGGAGGAACCATTTCTTGGACAGCGGAATCATACTTGAAAGGGTAGAAAACACAAAAAAAGGGAAGATCCTCGATAAGATAGATTGATTCAATGACTGGAGTAATAGGAGTAGGTGTGTCAGAGACATGAGGTTGGTTCAAGATAGATCAGGGTTCAGAGCTGTTGTACACAGAGTCACTATAAGTTGCAAGTAACTTGACAGCACATAAAAACATCATACTAATACGCTAAGGAAAGAAACATGTTCATTTCTCTGAAGAATCTTCTATTCCAGTCAAAACTTTCTGCATCTGTATCCACAAGCAATGTTCAGTCAAGAGCCAAATATCACACTGCAGCCATCAACACTAGGTAACAGTATGCAACATTTTCTTGGGTTCTAATCAATACATCTCAAACCATCCAAGCCTATGTCAACTGCAAATTCAAGAGTCCATACTTCTCCTGTATTACATACTGACTGGTCCCTTCACTCAATCTTAGACCCCTCATGGTATCAGGTCAACAAGATTAGGGTCTACATGACTCCTTGTTTCTGAAAGTCAGCATCCATTTTGTGGTTATCCATGTGCATGGCAGGTCAACAATGCTGATGTAGCCCATTCAAGCTCAAACTGTCTCTTCATTGCTCCATGTCTCATAATTTCACTTCATTGGATCCAGGTTGTCACAAGTGAGCATACTTATCAGTATGCTTTATCTTCAAGTCATGGAAAAGGGCTCTGATGGATACTTCTTGATCTTATTTTGAAAGATCAAAGTTTCAAAGTGTTTCTATCTCTCTCTTTTTCCTTTAATTCTCCCAAATATACACAAAAGTCTAATCTCCTCAGAGTACTGGGTGAGGACTATTCCTCTTTCCATTCTATGCCCCATACTTATATTCCGATCTACTGCTTTTAATAAGCATTTCTCCTGGGAAAATCTTTGCCTTTTAGTATCCAATTAGGTTCAGGGCAGATTACAAACTTTCAAGACTTATAGTATCTAGTAATCACTAGGGGGAAGGATTGAACTCCACTTCTGAAATAACAGGGGTAAAAAAATCCTATGTACAACAGAGCACACTTAGTTAGGATAGACTAGCAGATATGGCACCAGAGGAAGAGAACCTTCGTACAGGGAATTATAAAGGAGGAGAACAGTTGCAAACAGACATTACTGATTGGAACATGGAATGTGAGAAATGTGAGTGTAGGAAAATTGGAGATTGTCAAGGAAGAAATGGAATGAATAAATATTGACATACTAGGCATTGAAAAAATGAAATGAGTTGCCATGGGGCATTTTGAATCAGATAAGCATATGATCTGCTATACTGGAAATGAAAAGATGAGGGAAAAGCCAGTCACTTTCATAATTAAAAAGATCATTTCTAGACCTATCTTAATATAAAATGTTGTGAGTGGAAGAATAATATCCATTTGCATGCAAGGAAGACTTATTAATACCACGATCATTCCAATATATGCACAAACAACCAGGGCCAAAGAGGAGGTGATAGATGACCTTTTAACCAACTTTTGCAGTTGAGAATGAATAAACATGTAACAAAGATACTTTGATAATAATGGGTGACTGGAATGAAAACTTCAGAACAGGGAAGAGGAATCAGTAGTCAGAAAGTATGGACTTGGTGACAGAAATGAGCTGAGAGATAGAATAATAGAATTTTGTACAATCAATGGCATAGTCATTGCAAACACCTTTTATAAGAAACAAAATAGAGCCTCTACACATGGCCTTCACCTGATGGTCTACACAGGAATCAGATTGACTATGTATGCAGGGGAAGAAAAAAAAAATCACTGGAGAAGCTCAATATGCGATGTGAAAAGTAGGCCAGGTGCTGATTGTGGGACAGTCCATCAACTACATATATGCAGGTTCAAACTGACTCTAAAGAAAAGCAAATCAAATCCACAGAACCAAAGTTTGACCTCAAGTCTATCCCACTAGAATTGAAAGTTCATGTCAGGAACAGTATTGAAGCCATGAGCAGTAAGGAGCAAAGTAACGAGTGAAGTGGGAGGATATCAAGAATATCATTCATGAAGAATGCAAAAAGTCATTACAAAAACAGAGGAGAAAGTAAAGACCAAGATATATGTCAGAAGAGACTCTAAATATTACACTACAATGCTGAAAAGCCAAAGAAAAGGGAGAAAATCAAGAAGTTAAGGAGTTGAACAGAAGATTTCAAAAGCCCGCTCGAGAAGAAAAAAAAAAAAAGAAGATATTATAATAAAATGTGCAAGGAAGCTGAAGGCGGAATATTGAATAATCCAGGAAGCATCAAAAAAATGGAAGGAGTACACAGAGGCACTATGTAAAAAAGAATTGACTGACACAGAAGAATTTCATGAAACAATATATGATTAAGAGCCTATGGTGATGAAAGAGGAAGTCCAAGCGGAAGAAATTGGAAAAAAAGTAGGCCCCAGGAATTGAAAGACTACCAAATGAAATGTTTCAGCAAACAGATACTGCCCTGAATGTGCTCATCAGGTTATGCTAATAAATTTAGAGAACAACTACCTGGCGAAGGGACTAGAAGAAATCTGTATTTATTCCCATTCCAAAAGAAAGGTGCTCCAACAGAGTGTGAAAATTATCAAATAATATCAATACCACACACAAGAAAGATTCCACTGAAGATTATGCAGAAACACTTGGAACAGTACATCAGTAGAGAACTGCCAGATGTGCACGCAGGCTGCGTTTAGAAGAGGCTGTGGCACTGGGTACATCGTAGTTAATGTTAGATTGATCTTTGCTGAAAGCAGAAAGTATCAGAGAAATCTGTTTCATTGATAATGCAAAGAAATTTTACTGTGTGGATCAGAGCAAATTGTGGGTAATCTTGAGAAGAATGGGGATCTCAGAACACTTAATTGTGCTTGTGTAAAACCTATACGTGGGCCAGGAAGCAGTAGTAGAACAAAACAGAGAAACACAGCATGGTTTAGGATCAGGAAAAGTGTGTGTCAAGGTTGCATCCTATCCCCATAACTTTTCAATCTATATTCAGAACAGACCATTAGGAAGGCTGGAATTTATGATGAGGAATGTGCCATCAGGATTAAAAGAAGACTCATCAACAACCTGTGATATGCAGATGACACAAACTTGCTTGTTGAACCTGAGGAGGACATGAGACATTTGCTCTAGAAGATAACAAGTCTTCAATATGAATTGAAGCTCAATATCAAGAAAACAAAGATTCTCAAGACTGAGCCAATTGACAGTTTCAAGATGCACGAAGAAGAGATTGAGATTGTTAATAATTTCAGCCTCCTTGTTTACACACACACACACACACACACACACACACACACACACACACACACTTGGTACTAGCAGATAGCAAATCGAAAGATAAATTTCGTTAGAAAAATCTCCTGTCAGGCATCTCTCTAGAGTACTGAAAAGCAAAAATATCAGTCTGGAAACAAAATTACTCCTGATCCAGGCCATGATCTTCACAGTTACTTCTTATGCATCATAAATCTGGATAATAACTAAGGTTGACAAAAGAATGATAGATGCTTTTTAGTTGTGATGCTGGAGAAAAGTGTTGAAAATACCATGAACTGCCAGGAGAATAAACTGGTCTGTCCTGGAGAGGGTGAAACCAGGCTGCTTCCTGGAGGAAAGGATTTTGATGCTCTTTCTTACATATTTGACACATTTGACCAGGAGGGACCAGTTCTAGGAGAGAAACATCATGTTTGGAAGGGTGAAGGGGCAGCACGGGAAAGGAAGACCCAGAATGAGATAGGTTGACTCAGTGTCTGGAGAGAGTGAATTAGGTCTGTCAAAGACAATTAGATAAACTCAGAGCTGATGTTCATACGGTTATTATGAGTCACAGGTGACTTGATGGCATATAACAAAACCAAAATAATCATTTATATCATACATCTTAACTTTGTTTTGTTGTTATGTGCTATCAATTCAACTCTGACTCATAGTGACAACAGCTCTAAACTCCACTCTGTATTGGGCCAATTTCATTGTTTCTGACACACCTTCCCTCATTACCCCAGTCACTGAGTCAGTCCATCTAACTGAGGACTTTCCTCTCTTGTTCTGTCCCTCCACCTTTCTAAGCATGAGTTCCATCTCCAAGGACTGGTCCTTTCTGGCCATTGCCTCCAGGGTGCAGCCTGCATTCATCCCCTCCAAGATGGACTAACCTGTTTGTTCTCTTAACAGTCCATTGTATATTCAGCACTCTTTTCTATTACCACGAGTCAAAGACATTGATTTTTCTTCTATTATCCTTGTTATTGTCCAGCTCTCTGATCCATACATAGTAAGTAATTGTGAAGACCATGGTCTAGATCAGGAAGAACTTAGTCTTTAGACTGACATCATTGTTTTTCAGCACTCTGGATAGGTCTCTGACAAAAGATTTTTCCAATTCAATTCATCTTTTGATTTCCTGTACGCTGGTACCAAGAATGTTGATTGTGGAGCTAGAAAAGCTGAAGTTCTTAAAAATCGAAATCTTTTTACCACCTATTATGATGCTGTCAATTGGCACAGTGGTGAGAATCTTTGTTTTCTTAATGTTGAACTTCAATCCATATTAAAAGCTGCAGTCCTTGATCTTCTGAAGTAAATGACTCAAATCCTCCTCAGGTTAGGCAAGCAAGATTGTATAATTTGCATAATACAAGTTATTAATTATCTTATAATTTAATAAACAAAGCCTTAATTATTTATACACTGTATCTTAACACTAGAGAAAAACAATACTCATAAAGTTAAAATCAAGAACCTTAACATATAAACCTTTCAAGATTTTAAGAGGTTCAACTTCAAATTCCACTCTCAGGTGATTTTACCCACACGTGTTCATATGACCTGGGGCATGTGACCTATTTCAGGCCAAAAAAAAGCTTCTCTTTACATTTAACTCAAACTCCTAATTTCTTATAAAATCCCATATTTTCCATGAATCTGGAGCCACTGAATCTAATCCCACTACTTCTGACTCCAATCTGGTGGGAGAAGAATTCTTATTCTCTTCATCTAGAACTGTGCAGTTTACTGGTGAGATTAGCCAATCCTCTTGTAGATTGTTGAGACCTGCAAATCTCATTGCGTAATGGGATATAGCAACACACCTCATTCATACTGTCTTGTCTCTCCATGTAGTCATCAACACTAGAAAAGCTATTCTGAGAGACAAACTCCACAGTTTGCATCCAAGAAGCACTCTGGCTCTACTTTCTACAAGATATATTGTTTGTTCTTTTGGCAGTACAAGAAATACTCAGGACTCTTCCCTTGCACCACAAGTAGACCTAAAAATAGCAAAAATTGTGAGGTTGGTGCAGAAATGAGATTTGTTGTTGTTCTTTCATACATAGGGTTGCTATGATGTTCTTGATAGCACCTATGGTGTTAACCTAAAGTTGGCTTTTTTATCCATTATGTTAGCTCCTTCTGGTCTCCAGTTACTCTAAGTGCAGACTCATCAAGTGCAAACATCTAAATGCAAAACATCAGCAGCTGTGGAACAAGGCTAAGAAATACAGTGCTTCCCACACTGAGCAACAAGACTTGAGAGAGACTGGAGCAAGACCCTGGTCAGAGTGAGACCCTGGAGTTGAGACAGTGGTGGAGTGACTGTGGCATTGCTGTGGAGAAACTGGCAAAGTTTAACTAGAGTAGCCTTGAGATAAAGGCCATAGTTAAAAGTTTTTCTATGCTTGCTTGATAATTAAGGAGAGTGTGATTTAAAGCTACTCTGAGGAAAACCTTGCTGAATGACTGAGAAAACCAGAGGCTTTTTTAATGTGTTGCTGAACTGAAAACTGGAGCCTTGGACTAATTAAGAAATTTTGTGTTGGCTGGACTAAAATCTAATTTGTATTGTGTGATACTCTTTTCCTCCCTCATTCTCAAGTTTATTTTTCTAGTAAGACTCATTCTTGGTACCACAACTGCAAGTAAAGTCTGTGAGTCAACAACAAATAAACAAACCAACCTTTTTCTGTTGGTGTGGCTCTCGGAGGGGCACCATGGAACAGGGCTATGGTTCTTTACTGTTTTCTACTCTGAGCTCCTAAGGGGCTCTGATAGTCTCACTCCTTCTCTTCCTTTTGGAGAAGTTCATGATCCTGTGTCTTTTGTCCCATTTTCTGCTCTTTAGGCAGCACCTAATACCAGTAGGATATAAAAGTGTACGCTGTTCGCTCCCCTTTTTTGGTATTATCCAAGGAAAAATGATAGGAGAAAACAGATATCCTGGCACTTACTTAGAATCTTTGTATTATTAACAATAGAATCTAAACTACTACTATTATTTTACTGATGTTTTTCTGTTGTTGTTAGGTGCATTTGAGTAGAGTGCGACCCATAGCAATCCTTTGCACAGTAGATCTGAACCCTGTCCTATCCTGTGCCATCCTCATACTTCCTGACACATTAGAGTTCATTATGGCAGTCATCTTGTCAATTAGCTGGGTCAAAAGTCATCCTCTTCTTTGCCAACCCTCCACTTTTTGGAGTATTATGCCCATTTCCAAGAAATAGCCCCTGATAGTAACATGCCTGAAGGTGAAACCTCATTATCCTTGCCCACAAAAATCACTCTGGCTGCACCCTCTCCAACATATATTTGTTTGTTCTTCTAGCAGTCTTTCAGCATTCTTTCCCAACACTACAGCTTGAAGTCATCAATACTTATTCTATCGTTTTTATTAATTGTCCAGCTTTCAGATGCATAACAAGTGATTGGAAAGACCATGACCCAAGTGAGACATGCCTTAGTCCTCAAACTGACATTATTATTATTCCTCAATAATTTGGAGAGGTCCCTAAGTGTAGAATTTCCCAGTGCAATATTTCTCCTAATTTCCTGACTGCTGATACCAAGGGTGTTAATTGTGGATCCAAGCAAGATGAAATTGTTGACCATTTCAATCTATTCTCTAGCTACCATGATGTTTCCTATATGTCCAGTCGTAGGAATCTTTGTTTTCTTGACACAGAGATTCACTCCATATTGAATATTGTATTCTTTGATCAGCAACAAGTGCATCATTCTTCTAATATAGAATATTACCTTAAATCTCCTTATAAATAAATGTTCTATTTTTGTGAAATGTTTGGCTTGGTTTTGTTTCTTATGGTATTTGCTTATATATATAAAATACAATAATAATATTGTTTTTAAAACCATGTTAATAAAAAGATACATTTTTTTACTGGCACAATAAATTATTATTAATTATTTAGTGTAATTTTCATATTTTGCTTTCTAACTTTATTTATTTGTTTATTTAAGTGATTATGTTGTGAAAGAGTAGTGCCTTCTCAATTAGGAAAAAGAGTGGTACTTTAGAAATGATGATAATTTAAAGGATAGAATCTGTTTTGATAATACTTAAGTTTCACCCCAGAGTACTGTTATTTGACACTCTTTTACTAGTTCATTTTTGTCTTTTATATTATCTTTATATTCCATTTAATATATTGCATTGCATGCAATCTAAATATAAAAGGAAAATAATCTTCACTACAGCTCACAACATTTTGAACTATAGATCTATTTTCTACAAAGGAGCTCCCAGTTAGTCTGGAATCTATGGGAAATCTGAAAAGACATCTATAAAGAAATTGGTTGCTTGATCTATGCCTCAAGGACAGAATGGATATTATTCAGCAAGCCAAAGCAGACATGAATGGATGCTCTCATAAACAAAGTGCTGGAGGCTAGCTACATCATCGGCAGCTTTATTTCCTAAATTCCTCTTTTGCTGTTCTAGATCCAGTACATCACATGATATATAGCCTTTCTGGAACATCAGTGAAGGTACTGATTACAACCAAAGAACATGTTAATCAGCAAAACTGACAGATGTGTTTCTATATTCTCCTTCTTCACTTTCCCTCTTTCTCTCTTTTTGATATCTCAAGTGTTCATCACTGAATTTATCCTAGCATATAATTCTGCCCTTTCTCTGGTTCATTAAAAAGCAAAGCTATACAAATATGGAAAGCACACACATGGTTTATATTAAAAGAAATGCTTTGTATACCAAGCTAAATAACATGAGGATTTATTTTGTCATAAATAATTTATAGTAAATTTTATAGTATATAAACTAAAATAGTAACCATTTATAATTCGTTATTACATACACTTTGATATGTGCAGGAACTCTGTTGGTCTAGTATGTAGAGAGTTGTACTGCTTACACAAAAGTGGAACCTGTCTGGAGATTGAAATCCAAAAGCTGCTCTGAGGTATATGGATAGTCTCCTCTCATGTAGTTACAGCTTCTAAAAACTCATTGGAGAATCCCGTACTAATTGGTTCCAACTTGACAGCAATAAGAATTTATGTATAACTGATCTTTCTTACCAGGGTATAAAAGGCTTGAAAATAAGTTATGGGTCTGAGCTTATTTTTTTTTTTCAAAAAGAAATGTCAGGTGTTAATAAGAGAAAAAAAGTATGAAACACATACCAAATTTGTATATTTGTCTATATACATAAACTGTACCTAGAAATCCAGTTTTGCTTGAGAGTAAAAATGAGTAGTCATTAGAATAAAAAAATGCTAGGCATAAAAATATCTATACAATTGTGCAGGAAATTGAACTCAAATTGGTTGAATTATTTGTAAAGTATGAAACAAAAATGCAGAGGATTTTCTAAAGTGACAAAAATGATAAGGATAGCATTACTTCAAATTCTGGTCCTTCTGTGCATAGGACCTTTTGGGACTGCACAGGGTGGATGCTCATAAACCAGCTTTATTGTTAAGGTACTGTTTTGAATATTGAAGTAAAGACTGTTGTTGTTGCTGTTAAGTGCCATCCAGTCGCAGGCAACTCATAGCGACCCTATGAAGGAGAGTCCTCGACACTTGGGTGCTTTTCATTCTCTCTCCAGGTTCATAGGGTTTCCGGAGACAACCTATGATGAAGTGGATGCCACTCCTCCTTCCACACTTGTTTTAATCAGGGAGCTCCACCCCACTCTCTGTCCACACTGGGTAGCCAATCATTAACACATTTGACACATCAGTGTCACAGGGAGTAAAGATTAGAAAGGTATAAATTTTAGAATATTGATTTAGTAATGATATTAAAGATAAACTAAAGAAAATATAGACTAGGGAAGATAAAGGAATTATAAACTACTGAAATAATGAAAATAGTTTAAAATATTGCTGAGAATAAGAAGTATTAAAAGTATTATGATATTTATTATGATGAAAACGCCCACAGTAACTGAAAATGTCAAGCAGCTAAAAAAATAAAGATTGGAATTGATTCAAAGATAAATAAAATTTTTAATACTGTGTCACTAGCAGAGAATATAAATATAAGTTAAGGATAAAAAATAAAAAGCAACCATTTTGGGAGAATATTGGAATGAAAATATTGGGTTGTTGTTGTTGTTGTTGTTGTAGCAAAGTAAAATTAAGTAAAAAATACAAGCTCGATAAGAATATGGGTTCATGTTGTTGTTGTTGTTATGTGCCATCAAGTCGTTTTCGACTCATAGCGACCCTATGCACAACAGCTCTAAACCCTGCTCTATCCTGCGCCAACCGCACCTCATCTGACACACCCATCC
>NW_006399770.1:23594961-23598681 GCF_000299155.1 Elephantulus edwardii
GACTCAAAATGCCCCATGCCAGTCCATCTCATCTCTCCAACGCCTAATATGTCAATATTTATGCATTCCATTTCTTTCTTAACAATTTCTAATTTTCCTTCATACATGGCTCTCACATTCCATGTACCAATCACTAGGGTCTGCTTACAGCTGTTCCTCCTCCCTTGTGTTTCCATACTTGATGGTTTTACCTAGTTTGCCCTTTTTGTTAAGCTGCGTGTGTTCTGTTGTGCATAGGGTTTTCAGAGGCCTGCTGTTCATAGTGTAGGAAAATTTGTAAAGAGTTAAATATTTTTAAACAATTAGAGTTATACAATTTGAAGGAGGGAATGATCTTTCTCTTTAGGATATATTATAAAAAGTAAGTGCTTATAATCAATGGAATGTATTTTTCTCAGATTATTTCATATCTTGAGTCTCTGAAGGTCAGAATTAAAGGTATAAATATAAGTGAAATATCTAGCTAAGAGAAACTAAACAAGAACCAGTATCAACTCTAACCTTATAGGAGCAACACTTAAACCTCCGTAGACACAAAAAAAATGCCACTATGAAAAAATAAAACCATAAAGAATAAATAGAGTTATAAATGGAAAGAATTTAGGGATGCAAAATAATTTCCATACAGTTGAGAGATTAAAAAAAGATCATCTCATAAAAAGATCGTAAACTTTTTTAGTGGATTAATGTTTCTATGTGTTAGTAAGAAGTCTTAGATGAAATATGAAAATAGTAAAATGATTGAGAAGCATAAACAAGAGGTGTGATAATGCAGAATGTTCAGCGTATATAATCTAAGTGACTCCTAGTGGGAAATTGGGCACATTGGGTAATAGGAAATGAATGATAAGAAAGTGTAAGATTCAATAAACAATATTAAAAAAAAGAAGGAAAGTATTGAAAAGAAACATAGAGGTAGAAAGTGCGAAAAATGGGTGAACTAAAGAATTGAATGTTTAAAGATTTTTATAACACCAAGAAGCTTTGTAAGAGAAAGTTAAAGAAGAAAGGTAGGAAAGCAGGAAAGGGCAGAGGAAGGTAAAATAAAAAGAGGAAGAGGAGGATGAGAAGAAAAGCCAAAAGTGAGAAAAAGAGTGTTAAGGGGTGTGTTTAAAGTGAATATTACCAGATTTCTAGACTGTAGAAACCAGATTAAGAATTTTTAATGTTCTATAAGCTTAAAAGATGCCAAAAGTGAATTAATTAAATATATTTTATTTCTGTTAGTATGCTAGTCTAGAGTTGGAACATCTGGAATAATTTTTTTTTCTTAATTATTTTCATTAAAATGTATTCTTAACTTTAGTTAATGTCTGTCTATTTTTTCTTGTTTCTTTAAGTTCTATATACACAAATTATATTTTTATTCTGAAGCTTCTTAAATAAATTATACTTAGCAGAATTTTACTGCAATCTAAGAGACAGGCCTTTTTTTGTAGGAAGCTTTGAATTACCAAGAAGGTAGCTTTGACCATTATATTTTAAAAATACAAATCAGAGTTCAGAATTTATTGTGTTTTCAAATGAATACAAGAAGGAATCATTCTCTGGACAATTTCTTCCAGTTTGCAAAAGTATCTAAACATCTGTAATTCTTATTAGGATACACAGACTTGTAATTACTCACATGTGTTGTTTGGAAAATGAATTTGTCGATAATAATTCAATATAACCAAGGTCACATAGGCTGCTGGAAATACAAGTCTATTTTCTGACACCCTTACTCTGAAAACAGTTAAAAATATCTCTCTACTTATTTGCCTTGCAATTTCATATGAGTAGGTGTCATGTATGTAAAACAGTACTCTTATTGAAAAGTGGTAATAGAAGCTATGGTAGCTTTTAAGTAAGGGACTGTGCTGCCAACACAAAAGTATATAATTCAAGTCCTCCAACTGCTCCTCAGAATAAAGATTAGCAATCTCGTTCAGCGATATTTATTGCCTTTGGAAACAACACTGAAGATTCAATGTTTCAACTTTATCATACACAACAACTTCAATATGACAAAGAACACATCAGGATATTAGAGATATACAAATCTACTTTTTTAAAAAATTTAGGTTGTTTATTTTTCATTTCAATGAACATCTACAGAGATTTTGGAATTCCATTCATTCATTGTTGCACCCTTCTCCCCGCACAAACCCCTCCTCCCTCCCCCCCCATTTGCTCCTCTCCTTGAAAAGCAAAAGAAAAACTCCCTCATTGGTACACAATCCACCTCCCCAAACCCCACCCCCTAGCCCCAAATATAATCCACTCTACAACCCTCATTGCATACTCCTACGATAAAAATAATGCCCTAAAATATAATACTTTTAGACTATTCTCTCCCCCATAGACTTCAATGCCGTAAATCTACTTTCTGATACTCTGAAAATAGTTAAGAAACATCTACTTATTTGCTTTTGTTGTTAAGGGTGGAATATATGAAAACAATACTCTCAATGAAAGTAGTCATAGTTACTAAAAAGCAACAACCGAAGTACAAGTTACCTCACAGTCAATTCTGGCTTCTGATGACTCCAGTGTGCTAGAGAGTAAAATGGCTTCACAACATTCTCAAGTCTGTGATCTTTCAGAAGCAAATAATCAGGTCTGCCTTCTGAGAAGCCTCTGGGTTCAAGAAGTGAATGTATTTTGGTTAGTACCTGAAAGTTAACCATTTCTGTCATTTAGTGTGCTGTAGATAATATAATATGCATGAATTTACTTCTATGGATCTATCTTTATAAACACTTTGGGAAGAATCACCAAGGGCTGTGACTTTGTTTTGATTTTGTAAATATTTAACATAAACTTAAAAAGTGAATACCAAAGATCTATTAAAATTTAAAATAGTGTTCAGACACCAATATTTCTTGGGAAGTATCCTTCCCAAAGTCATTGCCCTTGGGTTAATTTTAATCTTAATTACTCTTTATTGAGAGAGAGTGCGTGTGTGGTGGTGGTGGTGGTGGTGGTGGTGGTGGTGGTGGTGGTGTTATGTGCTGTTGAGTAGCCTGCAATCCATAGCAACAGCTCTGAAGCCTAATCTGTCCTGAGCCAGTCTCACTGATTCCAATACACCAATTCTCTTTGCCCCAGTTCTGTATCAATCCACTTCATCTGGAGTCCTCCTCCCTTGAACTGTCCCTCCAACTAACTGAGCATGATGTCATTCTCCAAGAACTCGTCCCTCTTGGCCACTTGCCCAAGATATGTGAGAAGGAGCTTCAAAGTCCTTGGCTTCAAGGAGAAATTTGGTTTCACCCTCTTCAAAACAGACTTATTTGTTTTCTCAGGGGTCCATGATATATTCAAGACTCTTCTCCAGCACCACAACGTGAAGGCACCAATTATTCTTCTGTCATCCTTAATCATTATCCAGTTATATGATACATAGCAAATAACTGTAAAGACCATAGACTGGATTAGGTGCACCTTAGTCTCTAAAGTGACAATGTTGTTTTGCAATATTCTAGAGAAGTCCCTGACAGCACATTTTCCCAGTACGTGTTTTGATTTCCTGACTGTTGGTGCCAAAAGTGTTGAAAATATAAATACAAATATATATCTCTCTCCTGAATTCAATAAAAAATGAAGCATATTCTTCAACGAGATGGAAAAGGCAATCTCCAATTTCATATGGAATGGGGAAAAGCCCCGAATAAGCAAAGCACTCCTTAAGAATAGAAGAACGGTAGGAGGTATCTCACTCCCTGATTTCAAATCCTA
>NW_006399770.1:23600576-23614837 GCF_000299155.1 Elephantulus edwardii
AAATTTTATTAGTTTTAATGAACATTTACAGAGATTTTGGGTTTTCATTCATTCATTGTTGCACTGTTTTCTCCACCCTCCTCCCCAGTTTGTTCTTCTTCCCCCTGCCATCCGAATGTCTGTTTTAATTGTCCTATTGCCACAGTGCTTGTCAAAGTCAGTTCTGATTAATCTCCTTTGTCAATGTGTCCCTGGCCATTCCCTATCACTCCTCCCTGAGAGAGACTTCACCATGATTCATAAGGAAAAGGGGATGGCGTATTCTCTTACCTACTTCCTGCTGAAAAGGGACGCTGTGGATTTACTGAAAAATTCTAAGGTAAGAATTTAGTGTGTTTTGAAAGCCACATAAAATCAGGTAACTTAATAGAATTTGTGAACAAGAATTGAAGTTAGAGATCACAAATGTATCATTTCATGTTCATTTGTGTAATATTTTTTACTTTGTGTTTCACTTAAGGCTTACTGTTTATACACCTGGAAAAATGTACACAGCCTAACAGGGTAAATACATTTATCAAAGCTGTTTAAATTAGCCCATTAATGAATCCCTTTATTTTTAATAAATTATGGCAAGAAAAGAAAGAAGTAAGCTGTAGCATTTCCACTGTAGTCAAATTAAAAGAAGTTGCAGTTACTATATTTAAAAAGCATAAGGATTATTTTCTGTCAAGTGTATGCCTAGCTTCAAGTCACCCATATTTTCAGTAACTGTAAAATAGAAAAAAAATGCCCTTCACAAAGAAACAAGGACTGTCAAAATAAGCTGCCCTAGGTACCCTGCATTAGTTCTAAGTCTTTTAACTTACTGTGCCTCAACTGTCTCTGGAGCTAAGTTTGTTTTTTGTTCACCCTGATTTAGTTCTACCCTCAGGCATTTTTTCCTCCAAGTTTCTCTCAGTGGTCACAATCAATTGATATTTATATTGACACTATACTTGCTTGCAGTTTGGTTCTATAATCCTTCCTTGTGAATTTAACTATTTTAAAGTTATCTATTTTATTTGTTTTTTATTTTTAAAAGTTATTTTATTTATAAGCAATTCTGTTACCTATTCTTAAAATTATTACATGAAGAACATATATTTCTATGCAAACAGTAGTATCAAAGTGATTATATATTAAAAAAAATTTGCTCTTTTTTCTATTGTATTGCATGTATAAACATATAATTAAAAGATGCAAATTTCTAACTTTTCCTGTAAGAAAATAAGAATTTCATTTTAAGAGCCAGGAGGCGTGCTACAACAATATGATAGAGATATTACATATAATATATATATCATACCTTGTTTTTGTTGTTATATGCTGTCGAGTTGCTTGTGATTCATAACAACCCAAAGAACAATAGCTCTGAACCCTACTCTATACTGAATCAGTCTCTCTGACTCCAACAAATATCCCATTGCCCCAGTAACCGTGTCAATCCATGAGTGTTGCAGACCAGGGGCAAAGTATTTTTAAAAGTATTAATAATGAGACAGAACACCAGGAATGTAAGAGAAAAACAGAAGTAAAGCAGGAGGCAAACAATTCTCGAACCACTGAAGGGAACTGCCTGCCGATTCCAGCTTTCCTGCCTTTATTGAAAATTGCCAGGAAGTAAATCACAAATAGAATCTAATACAAGTGAAGCTAAGCTTTCTCTATTGACAATCTGCTTGACTCAGGAGGAAGGGGCAATGCAAAAATTCTGTAAATGCTTAAGGATTGTCTTAGTGCTTTAGGATTAATTCCAGCTGATATCAACCTCCCTCATAACCTGAAGTAGTGTTCTGTTAATTACAAAATTTGGCTTTCATATTTTCCTCCTTTAGTTTTTATTATGATTTTGTTATAATCTATGTTACTATCTTCTGTTCACTGATTCATTCTTGCCCATCTTTGTTTTCTCCATTTTTCACATATAATCAAACAGAGCAAATCAAGCATAATAAAATTTAACAAAAACAGAGATATTTCCTAATAAATCACGGTGGAATCTCTCTCAGGGAAGAGTGATAGGAAATGGCAAAGGATACGCTGACAAAGGAGATTAATTAGAACCGGTTTTGACAAGGACTGTGGCAATATAACAATAGAAACAGGCTCAAAAGGAATATTCAACCTGACTCCTTTTGATAATATGGAGATTTTTTGAGGGTTGTTGTTTGTTTTTTTTTTTTTAATTTTACTCTATTATCCTTAATTTGCTCTGTTTGGAGTAAAGCCTAGACAAAAACATAAAGAAATATTTGTATAACTACTTTCATGTGAAAATAGAATTAATTAATTATTTCCACTTAGTTTCAAAACACTCACACATGGAAGCAGGAGTGGCATCCACTTCCAAAATAGCTTACCTTCCAAAGAGCTTGCATCCAGGAACTCTATGAACTTGGAGAAATAATGAACATTATACACATATTCAGGTCTTTTGTTCATAGGGTCACTATGAGCTATCTATGACTCAATGGCACTTAACAACAACAGCACCATCATAGAGAGAGCTCTGTGGGCCTGGTGGATAGAAAGTTATGCTACAATGTCAAAAGTGGGTGATTTTAATCTGCAGCCCTCAGGACTCGTTTTAATTTTTTTTTTTTCAGTCAAACATTCTTTTAAGTGGTATAGCATTGGTTTGTCTATTTGCTCTACAGAGGTAACTCATGGTTGCTGTGATGCTAAATACTGTGACACTGATGGGTCAGATGCAATAATGGTTATCTATGGTGGACAATGTTTGGTGGAGCTCCTCAATTAAAACAAGCTTGGAAGCAGGAGTGGCATCCACTTCTGGAATGGCTTGCATCCAAAATAACTTGCCTCCGGAAACTCTATGAACTTGGAGAAACGATGAAAGTTATACAAGTGTTCAGGTCTTTTGTTCATAGGGTCACTAAGAGTTGTCTATAACTCTCAACGGCACTTAACAATAACAATATTAAATTATGATAATTGTAACATTTTTTAAAATGAGGAAAAACCATAGTGTTTATGTCATTGAATTATAAATGTGAAGATTGCTGAGATCACAAATGTTTTGTTATATATACAAATATATCAGTTGCAAATAATGTAAGTTAAGTATGATCTCTGCTTTTCAACACAAAGTGTTAGTTCCACTTCTAGCATAAATGAAAGCAAAATCAGTTATAAAATTTTCAATTTTTAATCCAAAATAAAATGCATTGAATTCAGGTCTTATCCAATTCCTGGTGACCATCCAATGGATTTTCAAGCCTATAAATCAAATGCAAAAAAAATGTATTTATCTTTCTCCTGAAAAGCCCCTGCCTGATAAATTTGAACCATGTAAGAGGCAGGGCCTTTGCGTTAGCAATGTAATTTCCTAAGAACTAAACGACAAGACTATATCAACTATTAGGAGAAATATAAACCTTCATAATGTTTAATTATAAAAATGTTGCACAATTACAATTAAACAATAAAAGAAGAATGTATTGCAACATAATTTTCCCAATAAACAAAAATGATGTTCACATAGTTACATTCAACCTGTGTAAAATCTGTTCTATATAAAGGTAAATATTACATTTTTGCATAATGTTCTGGTGCATTATCATATATTTAAAGAAGTGAAGATAAAATATTGACAACTATGACCCTTTATCAATTCTTCTTGTTGTTGTTATGTGCCACAGAGTCGCCTGCAACTCATAACAGCCCTATGTACAGCAGCTCTGAACCCTGCCCTGTCTTGAGCCAGTTTCACTAATTCTGACACTCAATCCTCATTGCCCCATTTACTGTATCAATCTATCTTCTCCAATGTCTTCCTTTCCTGTGCTGACCCTCCACCCTTCCAAGTATGATGTCCTTCTCAAAGGAGTGGTTTCTACTTACCACATGCCCAAATTATGTGAGAAAGAGCTTCAAAATCTTAGCTACTGAGTAGAACCTTGGTTTCACACTCTCCAAGAGAGAGCTATTTGTTTTCTTGGTAGCCCAAGACATTCCAAGATCCTTCCCCATCACCACAACTTGAAAGCATCATTTTTTCTTCTGCCATTCTTAGTTATTGTCCAGCTCTCTGAAGCACAAGTAATTGTAAAGTCTATGGCCTGGATTAGATACACTTTAGTTTCTAAACTGACATCTTTACTTTTCAACATTTCCTGACTGCCGGTGTTAAGAGTGCTGATTGTGAAGTCGAACAAGCTGTAATTGTTAGCAACCTCAATCCCTTTTCTATCTATCATGGTGCTTATTAGTTGGCCCTGTGGTGAGAATCTTTGTCTTCCTGATGTTGAGTTTCAATCCATATTGAAGGCTACAGTCTTGACCTTCTGTAGCAAGTGCTTCAGTTCCTCCTCAGTTTCATCAAGGTTGTTGTTTTCTGCATAACATAGGTTGTTGATGAGTCTTCCTCCAATTTTGACGCCATATTCCTTCTCGTAAAGCTCTGCTTCCTATATAATCTGTTCTGCATATAGATGACAAGGTATGGAGACAAGAATCATCTCTGACACACTCCTCTCCTAATTTTGAACCATGAAATGTTTCCCAGTTCTGTTCTAAGGACTGCTTTCTGCTCCAAGTATAGATTTTGCATAAAGACAATGAAGTGTTCTGGCGTTTTCCATTTTCCTCAAGGCTAGTCACAATTTGTCGTGATCCACACAGTCAAATGCCTTTGAATAATCAATAAAACACAGATAAACATTCTTCTGGTACACTTTGCTTTCTGTCAAAATCTATCTGACATTGGCAATACTATCTCTAGTGTCATGTCTTCCTCTAAACACAGCTTGTATTTTTGGTATTTCTCTGTCAATGTATTGTTCCAGTTGTTTCAGCAAGATTTTGCCAGTGTGTGATATTAGCAATATTTTTCAATAACATTCATACTCTGGGTCACCCTTTTTTTGGAATGGGAATAAACATGAATTCCTTCCAGTCAGTTTGTCAAGTAGTTGTCCTCCAGATTTCTTGGCACAACTTGCTGAGCACATCCAGGGAAGCATCTGTTTGTTGGTATTCCATCAATTCCTTGGGTGGTTTTTGTTTGTTTGTTTGTTTGTTGTTTTGTTTTGTTTTTCCATGTCCTTTAGAACAGCCCAAACTTTCTCATTCATCACCATTGCCTCTTCATAATATGTTGTTTCTAGAATTTTTTCTGTTAGTCAATTCTTTTTGGTACACTCTGTATAATCCTTCAATCTTTAATGCTTCCTGAATTAGTTAATATTCTGCTCATAGCATCCTTAAGCATTGCAACTCATGGCTTGAATTTGTTTTTAGTTCCTTTAGCTTAAGAAATGCTGAGCTTGCTGGGCCCTATTCATTTTCCAACTTCATCTCCTTGCATATTCCTCTATAATACTTTGTTTTGTCTTCCTGAGCTGCCCTTTGCAGTTTTCTATCAGTTCCTTAACTTCTTGATTTTTTTCCATTTGCTTTGGCTTCTCAGTACTCTAATGTAATATTCAGAGTCTCTTCTGACATCCATTTTTGGGCTTTTCTTCTTCTTCCTTCTTTGTAGTGACTTTTTGCATTTTTTTCATGAACAATGTTCTTGATATCTTCCCACAGCTCATTTGGTTCATTCATTAGTGTTAAAGGCCTCAAACCTATTCCAGAGTTTGTTTTTTAAATCCCAAGAGAATAGACCCAAGATCAAATTTTTATTCCTGTGATTAATGATTTAACCTTCTTTAGCTTCAATATGAATTTGCATATAAATAGTTCCACAATTAGCGCCTTGCCTAGCTTTCATTGCTGATATTAAACTTCTCCAATGATTCCTTTCACAGATATAATGAAAGAAAGGCTTATTAATAAGTATGAATATCATTCAAATATATATGCTATTGAGTAAAGCCAAAGAGGATAGAATTAAAGATATATTCCAACTTTTGCAATCTGAAATTGTCCAAACACACAGTCAAAATACATTAATAATTGTTAATGACTAGAATGCAAAAGTTGAAAACAATGATGAAAAAGTTATACTCAAAAAATGTGGTCTTGCCAGGAGAAAGGAGGTTGGACATCAAAAGATTGAAATCTGTTTTTTCAATGATAGAAATCATTGCAAGTACTATTTTAAAAAGGCACAAAAAGCAACTTTACAAAAAGCCTCACCTGATTAACTGCGTAGGAATAAAATTTACTACATCTGTTGAAAAAAATCATTGGAGAAACTAAATATCAGCAATTGTAATCACACCAGATGCTGACTATGGAATAGATCATCAATAGGTAATGTGGAAATTCAAATCAAAGCCAAAGAAAATTCAAATTAGTCCACAAAAACCAAAATACTACTTTAAATGTGCCCCACCTGAATAGATATGGACAATGAACACCAGTAAATGAAGGCCAGATGAGTTATAGGATGATATCAAATATATCATCCTTTAAAAAAGAAAAAAAGTGCCATTATAAAGACAGAAGGAAGAAAAGACCAAAATAGATGTTTAAGGAGACTTTGACGTTTTCACTACAGTGTCCAGAAGTCAAGACAAAGGGGATAAATATGTAAATATAATAAAAGAACAGAAGATTTCAAAGGCAGCTAGAGAATCAAAAACAAAGCATTATAATAGAATCTCAGAGACCTAGGGTTGGAGATTTAAAAAAATATGAACTCATTTGACATTTCTAAAGTTAAAACAGAAAAAAAAGCCCAACAATTTAATGCCTAGAGTTGCAATACTGAGAGATGCTAAGGGCAAAATACTGAATGATCCAAGAAGCATCTGAAGAAGATGAAAGGAATACAGAGAATTACTCTAGCAAAAGGACTTGTTTACTTTGAAAATTTTCAAGAAATATCAAATGAATAAGAGCCAATAGTAATGAAGCATTAAATTCAAGCTGCACTGAAAATATCAGCAAATAATAAAGATAAATATTGTGTAAGACCATTATTGTAGAATGAATACAAGGACCCATGGAGGGGACAGGATCGGGGGAGTGGCTTAATTATAGAGTCACACAATTTGATGGTTGGAAAAAGAGGTGGGTAAAGAAAAAAGGGAGAATTTCGTTGTGAAAAACAATGTATACAAACTTTGTGAACTTTGTAAGTTTACCAGTATAAAATAATAATAATAATAACAATAATAATAATAAATAACACCCCAGGATTCAGTGAGATATCAATTGACATTTTTCAACTGACAGGTGCAGCCCTGGACATGCTTACCAATCTATGAAATTTAGAACCAAGAAATTTAGAACACAACTATGTGGCCAACTGACTGGAAGAAATACATATTTTTTCCCTATCCAAGAAGGGCAGTCCAACAGAATGTGGAAACTATTGAAAAGTATCTTTAATATCACATGCAAGCAAAATATTACTGAAGATAATTGATAAATGGCTGAAATAGTATATTAACAGCTGCCAGAAGTTCAATTTGGATTCAAATGAAGCCATGTTGTTGTTGTTAAGTGCCTTGAGTCACAGGCAACTCATAGTGAGTCTATGAAGGAGAGTCCTTGACGCTTGGGTGCCTTTCATCCTCTCTCCAGGTTCATAGAGTTTCTGGAGGCAAGCTATTCTGGAAGTGGATGCCACTCCTCCTTCCAAGATTGTTTCAATCAGGAAGCTCCATCCCACTCTCTGTCCGCATTGGGTAGCCAACCATTAACGCATTTGACACACCAGTGTAACGGTGTTCAGCCTCACCCAGATGAAGCCATAGTACAAGGAATATCATTGCTGAGCTCAGATGGATCCTAGTGGAAAGTAGAAAATATGAGAGATGTCAGTTTCTGTTTTATTGACTACATTTAAGAATGAATCAAAATAAAGTATGGCTAACATGGAGAAGTTGATAATCCAGAATACTGAATTGTGCTCATGTGAAACCTATAACTAGTCAAGAAACTATTTTCCAAACAAAGCAACAGAATACTACTTGGTTAAAATTAGGATAGGTGTACATCAGGGTTTTATCATTTCCCCATATCTATTTAATCTGTATGCTAAGCAAATCATTAGAGCTGAATTCTATTAAGAAGAATATTGCACCAGAAAGGGAGCAAGATTAATCAACAACCTTGCTTGCTCAAAAAGACAAGGATTTAAAGCACTTAAAAACTCAAAGATCACAACTTTAAATATATATTAAATCTCAACATCAAGAAGACAAAAATTCTCACCACTAGAACAATTAAAAAACATCATGATACATGGTGAAAAGGTTTAAATTGTCAATTATTTCATCTTACTTGAATCCACAGTCAACACGCTTGGTACCAGTAGTCAGATTAGAAGATGTGTTGCATTGGTAAAGTCCTGTCAGGAATCTCTCCAAATTACTGAAGAGCAATCATGTTAATTTGAAAACTAAAGTGCATCTGATTCAGGTCATGAGAGCTGGACAGTGAATAAGGATGACAGAAGAAGAACTGATGCTTTTGAGTTGTGGTGTTGGAGAAGGGGGCTGTACAACCCATGGACTGGGGTGAGAGGTAGGTGAAGAAAGCCAAGAAATCAGTTAAGTCTCAGGAAAAGTGAAGCTAGAATATTCCTTGAAGACAAGGATTACAAAGCTTCACCTCACATATTTTGAGCATGTTGTTAAGAAAGGCTATTCCTTAGAAAGTGATATCATGCTGGGCAAAGTCGAGAGCCAAAGAAAGGGTTGAAACAGTGACTGGAGCAGTTGCCATAGTTATGCTGATGCTGATGAGGGTGGTACTGGATAGGACAGGGTTCAGATCTATTGTTCATAGGATTACTATGAGTTGTACTCAACTTGATGGCACCTAACAGTAATTGCAATTCTTTCCAAGATATGCAATAAAATTTAGAGGTATGTTTAATATATGTTTATAAATTATGTGAATATTTGAGGATAATATTGTTTGAAGATAGCAATAGGCTTATATTATGGATTTATTCTGATTTTATTTTGTTATGATATATCATCAAGCCAGAATTGACATATAGATGACCCTCTGGCAGGTTTTCAGAGGCAGTAAATTGCACCAGGGAAGATTTCCCATATTTCTACTGCAGAGCATCTGTTGCATTCATACCTTATGCATTTGAGTTGGAAATTACCGCCTCTCCCCAAAGAGCCTTTTTTTAATTCAATTGTACTCCCTACAGAAAGTGCAACCCTTATTCAAAAATTTTGATTGAGTCTGATCAACTCTACAGAAAAAAAGTAAACATTCTCTGTAAGTTTTCCAAAATGATAAATGTCCTCTCATGTGCTATCCTCATCATATCTGACTCAGATGAGCCCACTGACACAATGACTATGTAAATCTGTCTTATAGATTTTCACCTTTTTTGTTGACCTTCCACCTTTCCAAGCATCATGTGTCTCTAAGAAATAGCAACAAGCCCCAAGTATATAAGACAAATTTTTGTCATCTTTGCTTCCAAATAGTATATCAAAAATTACTGACCTTTTTTTTCTATAGTCAAACTCTTAATCACTGTGTTATCAGAGGTCCTTTCATTTTAACAACTAAGAAACCGGGAAAGGGAGAAGCCGTAGAAGGAGAGAATGACCCTCAAGAAGATGGATTGATAAAATAACTTTTAACAATGGGCTCCAGCAGGTCAAAGACCCTGAGGATTGGGCAGGAGGGGGCAAGGCTCTAATCCATTCTTCATAGGTTCCTATGAGTCATAGACAATTCAATAGCACTTAATAAAAGCCTCAAACTTTAGTCTTAAAATACAATGTAGTTTTAGTTCTAAACATGCATGAGAAAGTCAAGTAGTTCTGTGATAATAACTGTGATAGAAACGTTGGAATTTAATGATTTCTTTAGAACTGAATGACTCAGACATAGACTTATGTAGCATACTGTGAGTGCTTTCAATTGTACAAAACAAAATTCTTCTCTTATGAAACTATGAATTAAATTATATCTCAACTCCTGAGAATGTTTAATTTCTTAAACTATTGCATTCTAATGCCTTCCTTTCACACACTCTGTACTTGCATAAAATTAATATAAAATCTGCTGACATCAATTCAAGAATTTCAGGGTAATTTACTGACTAGGAATAGGTATTCTGGAGTTACCCTGGGGATATATGAAGATATTTTATTAAAAAAAACAAAAACAAAACACAACCTTTCAATTATTAGCTGAAACTATGTTACAAGCTGATTTATCTCCACTTCAATTTTAATAATCTTGGATGATGCAAATAGATGCTAACTTAAAGTTGTGTAACTTATTTCCACTCAAAATACTCAAAGAACATCAGAAGAAAACTTAAGCACTTTACTAAAAAAATCCATCATTAGACATTTTACGGAGTATAGTCAGCCTGACACGTTTGAGAATTCCGCAAATTAGAGTTCACAATTATTGTTGATTTAATTGCTTGCTTGTTTTTAATTATATTGTATCAAGAACTGGAGGAAAAAATTGTGGCTGAGAGCAAGTCACCCAAAGACACATTGAGTGACTAGTTGTACTGTGTTACTATAATAGCAACAAGTTGCTTTTAATGCACCAAAATTTCTTTTCTCACGGATTAGAAGGCTAGAAATCTAAAGCTAATCTGCTGGTTTTTGGTAAAGATTTTCTTACTCTCTTGGCTCTGGGATAGTTATTTGTCTCTTTTAAGTGTGTGGTTTTTATTTCCTGGAGATCTCCACGTGGACTGGAATAGATTTCTCATCTCTCTTGGATTCTCTATTCTTTCTATATCTCAAAAAGAGATTGATTTAATTTACACTTTTGGCAACTACTCTATCATTGTCAAAGTAAAGAGAATTCACTCAGTAAAGGATGATATTCATACATACAGGAGTTAGTATTTACAATATATATTTTAAAATTTTTAGGATTTTTTAAAATTTTCTACTTGTTTATTTACAAAATTTGAATACACTGTTTTCAAGAATAAATTTTTTCAATTTACCCTATCCCCTCCACTCAACAAATTGTACAACCCCAGGATAAATCCCCTTGCCCTTACACCTCCTCATGCCTCTGCTTCCAACCTCTCCTACCCCTCTTGCATCCTTTTATTATCATTTTATGATAATGGTTTTATATTTGCCCTTGTGGGACTGAGTTAGTTCACATAGTATAATGCTATGCCATCACTCTCAAGTTAGGTAATAGTTTACAAAATCGTTCCTGCATGTTACATAGTATTCCATTGTGTGAATGTACTATAATTTCTCCATTCATTTATGGTTGGACATTTGGGCTGTTTCCATGTTCTTGTGATGGTGAATAATACTGCTATGAACACTGGTGTACAAATCTCTTATTTGAGCCTCAGTTCACATTTTCTCACGGTTTATTCCAAATAGTAGAATAGCTGGGTCAAGCAAAATTTCTACGCTTGACTTCTTGGGGAAGCACCCAATTGCCGTCCAGAATGATTGTACCACTTTACAATCCTATCAAAAATGTATAAGAGTTCCTTTCTTGTCACGTCCTCTCCAACAGTTATTATTTGCTGTCCTGTTCAACTACCACTGTTACTGGAGTGAGATGGTACCTCATTGTGGTTTTTATTTACATCTATCTTATTGCCAGTGATTATATTTTAGAGGATATAACTCAAAGTAGTCTCCAGTGGCTTAGTTGTAAGAAGGTATGCTGCCAACTCAAAGGCAGGAAGTTCAAATGCACAAGCTCCATGAGAGAAAGATAGGTAATCTCCTCCCATGCAATTTATAGCCTCTGAAAATCCACTGTCTGGTAAAGATATAATTTGGTTCTGACTTGTTGGTACATAATAACATCAATTCACAGGGAACACTGGTGGTGTGATCCACAAGAATTTGGGGTTCTAACCTGAAACTGATTTATACTAGTGGTTCAAATCTACCAGCAGCCCCATGAAAGAAACATGGATCATTTCCTCCCATTACCACGTATATCCTCAGATGGAGTCTATACTCTCTGATGGAGAGTTGCTATAATTCAGAATTAAATCCAAAACAGTTAATGAGTCATTCAATTAAAGTAGTTTCTATTTTGAGGATATACCTTTCCTCAATAGTATTTTGATTGTCCTTTAACTTGAGAGCCCCATCATCTGACAGTATGTCTTCCTCTAGGGTTTTCAAGGTCCTATTGCTTCTTGGATACACAGACCCACTGTACCAAAAATAACTGATATATGTATATTCACTGCAAGAGTAGAATATTGTCAAGAACCAATAATTCTGAAGAAAGAAATTATGGTTATCCTGAAATTATTGGCAAAAAATAAGGTAGAGGAATTGACCCTTCATGTATTTCAGAAAAACTGGTTAGTCTATGCCAAGAATATGGAAAATAACTGATTAGCTAACAAATTGAAAATGATCCATGTTGTTAGTTTTTTTAAAAAAAGGTGATTCAACACAATTTAGAAATAATTGAATAGTACAATTTTAATGTATCACAAATAGTAATATAATATTTAATATAACACATAAGTAAAATTTTGATGAAGATATTTAGAAATGGCTGCAGAAGTGCTCCAATAGGAACTGACAGAAATTCAGCTAGTGGTTTGAACACTTTTGGCAACACAACTAGGTTACCAGAGCAAAAACCTAAAGATAATACTAACAAACTGAGTTCTACAAAAGAGTTTTCCCAACAATGCAAAGATTATTCAATATTTAAAATTCAATCAATGTAGTTGAAGATATAAAAGAAAACCTTATCTTTTAAAGTTAAGAAAAGACTGAATTATTCAATGTGTCAAGATCATGATTCATTAAAAAATAATACAATTTCCTGTTACAAGAAAAAAAAATACAAACTAAAAGTGAAACCATCATTTCATATAATCCATTTTCCATTATGTTAACTCCATAGCCTTATACAGTGAGCACCCAGAAAACACATGCAAAAATAGCACATAAATATAAAAAGAACACTCACATGAATATATTTATTGAACTGTGGTGGTACAGTCCTTAGGGAGTTGCACTACTTACTTAAAGGCTTTGCATCTCTGGCAGTTTGAATTCACAAACTCTCTGAGGGAAAAGATGGACAATCTCTTCAAATGCAATTGACAGCCCCAGAAACTCCATGAGTTGGCTCAGACTCCACAGTATGAGGTTTTTTAAAATTATAATTAATTTACTTAACACTGAATAATTTGCTTGTGAATTTTACAATTAAAAATGAAAATAATGAGATTTGCTCTTAAAATAATTATGTAAATAATCTTCACAATCATATTTTTGCAAAGATTTAGGCTGCAATTTTAGTAAATTTTTATAACTGAATAAATGAATTGCGAATAAATGAATAAATGGTATGAAATGCTGCCCAATTCTTGCCATTATCTAAATATCTACATTTAAAAGGATAGCAATAGATTGAAAGAGATGGAGAGACCATATGACATAAGTATGATTTATTATTGCTGCTGCTGTGTGCCACTGAGCAGAACTGACGCATAGCTGACCCTCCTGGGGGTTTCCAGAGGCTGAGTGGATATGGTCCATGTTTCTCCCACTGAGATTCACTTAGTAAGGGAAAATATTTTGGAATTAAGTAATCTTGTAATAAAGCAAACCTTTTTTGTCCTCTATTGTAAGAAAGAATAAAAGATGTTTGAAAATGTAGAGAACGTTTATATATGGGTGTGTGTTTAGAAATTTACTAATAGTTCAGAGTAAAGAGTCTCTATGATGTTCTACCATTTTATAGTTTCCAAAAATTTATAACTTAATTATCTTTCAAGTTCTTTTTATAGGATGATGCCAATCTGCATCAACTACTATTTTAAGTTAACAAAATTCTTTAATTGTAGCTATAACTTATCCATTAAAGTTTTAATACCTTCTTTTTGGTAAAAAAAATTTAAATATTATAACTACAAGGGATCAATATATGAAATTCTTGCTTCAAAAGTGGAATAAGAATTAGTTTATTTCACAGGTTGTTAAAACATCAAAAGAAACAAATTTTTATTACATTTTAAACAAAAATATGCAATTTATTCTACTAATTGGGAATTGGAGAATGTACAAATGTATATTGTATGATTTGTATGTAGTAAATCAAACATAGCAAGATAAGTGAATGGTTATACTGTGCATATTTGCCTTTTTTTTACTTTACATTGTTTTTCATACAAAATTCATATACATTGTGTTTCATTCAGGTACTTAGTATTTCACATATTTTTTTATTCACATTGTGATTTCTATGATCATTCTCATACACTATGATTATAAAATAAATCACCATTGATCTACATCCACTGTCACCCCATCTTTTCAGGTTCCTCCAAGATCTATCCTAATTTTTTTAAGGCCATCCCTCTGTGTGATCTAAGTATGTAATTTTGTGCTGGATGT
>NW_006399770.1:23617977-23622887 GCF_000299155.1 Elephantulus edwardii
AAACATGCTGTTCAAAATACTTTTTTATGAATATGAAAGAATCTACCATCATGTTATTCAATAATGACTTAAACACTTTGTTATTGGTTTTGTTGGATTCCATTAAGTAATTGCTATTCTCAGTGACTCTGTGACAAAGGATATGAACCTTGCCCTGTCCTGCATCATCTTCCTGACGTCTGTCCCTCTCAAATCCTCTGTGGCAGACACTGTGTCAAGCCATTTCATTGAGGATCTTTCCCTCTTTCACTGACCATCTACCTTTCTTAACCTGATCTTTCTCTCCAAAGACTGACTGTTCTTGAAAATAGGTCCAAAGAAAGTGAGAGGAACTTTTATCATGATGCCTCATGGGCCAGTGGTAGGAACCTTTGTTTTCTTGATGTTGAGATATAATTTATAGTGAATGTTGTAGTCTTTGGTCTTCTTCAGCAAACATTTCAGGTCTTCATCACTTTTAGCAAGCAAGGATGCAGGTTGTTGATAAGTATTCCTCTATCCTTAAGTCGCAGTCTTCTTCACAGAGTATAGCTTCACAAATAATTTGCTCAGCATGCACCTTGAATAAGAATAGGAAAAGGGTACATCCCTGATGTATACCCTTCCTGATTTTAGAATATACAGTGTTCCTTTGTTCTGTTTGGACAGTAGATACTTGGTCTAGGTAAAGATTTTATAGAAGCAAAATAAGTGTCCTCAAGTTCTCTTTCTTCTCAGTGTTAGACTTAGTTTGTGATCCACACAGTAGAATGCCTTTTCATAGTCAATAAAACACAGATAAAAGTTCTTTTAATATTTTCTGCTCTCAGCCAGGACATCAGTAATGATATCTGTGGTGCCATGGCCTCTTCAATACCCAGCTTGAACCTCTGGCTGTTCTCTCTCAATGTACTGTTTCAACCTTCTTTGAATGATCTTCAGCAATATTTGATTGCATGTAATATTAGTGATATTGTTTGATAATTTCCACAGTCTGTTGTATCATATTTCTTGGGAATGTGAACAAATAAAGATCTATTCATCCAGGAAACTGTTTCCAAATTTTCTGGCATAGACTGGGCAAACATGTTTAGAATTGCATATGTTAGCTATAACATGTTAATTTATATCCTAATCTAAACCTGAAATTTTATTGTTTTTGTTTGTTTTTGGGGTTATTTTGTTTGTTTGGTTTTCCCCTCAGTTTCTTTAACACAGTTTGAACTTCTTTTTTTGTTACTATTGGTTCTAGTTCATAGCTCTAGTTCATAGTTCCTAGTCCCTCTAGACATTTTTCAGTGTTAATCATTCATTTTTTAGTATAGTGCTTCTGTGTATCCCTTCCATCTTTTTTTTCCTCCCTGGGTCATCCAAGATATTACCCATGGCATCTTTCAGTATTGTAACTCAAAACTTTAATTTAGTTTTCAGTACCTTCTGCTTGAGAAATGCTGAGCAAGCTCTTAACGTTTTATTCTCTGACTCCGTCACTTTGCACATTTCATTATAATACTTTGCTTTGTCTTTTCTAGATGTGTTTTGAAATCTATTCAGCTCTTTTACTTTGGTTTCTCATCCTTTTTCTCAGCTTCAAAATGTTCTAATGCAATTTTCATAGTTTCTTCTCATACCCATTTTGATTTTTTTCTTTTTCCTCTATGTAATAACCTATTGCTCTTGTCATGTATTTCCTTTGTTTCATCCCACAGCTCCTCAATCATTGTTGATCAACGTTTCAAAACTGTTCTTAGGATGATTCTTTTAAGTCAGGTGTGGAAGACTCAAGAACTTCCCTTAAGGATACATTTAAATATCAAATTTTCTTTTTAACATTAATGTCCAATATTGTTCTTATTAGGTTATATAGAGTCAATTCTGATCATATTGCCTGATCCTGTACCTTCTTTACAATGTTTACTAAGTTTAGGCCTATTATTAAAGCCACTATGCTCATCCATTTCATCAATAATATTACTCTTTTTCAAAAGATCTTCTACATTATCAAGTATGTCTTTGTCAAATAATTGATCCCTCCTAAAAATATGCTCAAAGTGAGGGAGATGAAGTCTTACAATCTCTGCTCATAAAGTTTATTTGTACTTCATTCAAGACAATTTTGTTTTTCTTCTAGTAGTCCATAACATACTCAATATTCTTTGTCAACATCACAGTTGTGTAGCATCACTTCTCCTTCCTTCTTCTTTAGTAATTGTATAAATTTTATATACCTATGCATCATGACCTGAGTTAGATTTACCTTAGTTTTCAAAAGTCATGCTCACTTTTCAATAGGAGTGCTATGAATTGGAGTTGACTTAATTGTGGTAGATTTATCAATGTCCCATAGAACTCAGTTATAATGTGCATCAAACTGGTGATTATGCAATCGTCAAGTCAAGTTGTCCTTGAGTAAGTTCGATGTGGTTCTTCCATGAAAAAATTAAAGTATGGTTTTTGCCTGAAGTCCATAGCTAGTATTTGGAAGACAGAATATATGAGAAAATATATGAAATACGTTGTTGTTCTGTTCTGTTGAGTCAGAAGCAATTCATAGCCGACACGCTAGTGGGTTTTCAGAGGCAGTTAATAGTACAGGAGGAGACTGTCCATCCTTCTTTCTTAAGAAATATGTATATACGCACTAGGATTGACCACCTACATACACATCTCTTCATATTTACTCATTATTCATTATATCTTCATATAAGACAATGTTGTTTTTGAGCATCAAATTGGAACCAACGCAGTGCTGACCCAGAGTCTGGTTTTCAGAGTCAGTTAATTGCTCAGGAGGAGATTGTTCATCCTTCATCTGAGCAACTGCTGAATTCCAACTGCACACATTTGGGATTACAGTGCAAGTTCTTACCACCAGAGCTCCCTAGGACATTAATATACAACAAAAAAAAATTAAGTACATTTTAAAATGGTTTAGAAACACTGAATCTGACTCTGTAATAGTAACTGTTGTTACTGTTTGCCATCAAGTCATTGGCGACTCATAGCTTCCTTATGCATAATAGCTCTGGACTATATCCTGTCCTGAGCCAATCTCGCTGTCCCTGACACACTTGTCCCTATTACCTCAGTTACTGTGCCAATCCCTCTCATCCAGGGACTTCCTTTCAATTATTGTCTCTCCATCCTCCCAGCATGAAGTCCTTTGCAAAGTACTGGTCTCTCTTGTCAATATGCCCAAAATATGTAAGATGGACCTTCAAAATACTTGTCTCCAAAGAGCAACTTAGTTTCAGCCTCTCTAAGACAGATCTGTTTGTTCTCTTGGCAATCCATGTTATGTTCAATACTCTTCCCTAGCACCACAACTCAAAGGCATAAATTCTCTTTCTGTTGTCTTTATTCATTGTGCAACTTTCTAATGCATAGCAAATAATTATGAAAATCATGGCCATGATTTGGCAGATCTAGACTGGCATCTTTGCCCTTCAGCCTTTTGACAAGTTCCTTACAGCAAGCTTTTCTAATCTAATCCATCTCTTAGTTTCCTGGCTGCTGGTGCCAAGAGAGTTGCTGTGGACCCAAGCAAATTGAATCATTTCTCCATCATGGTACTGTCAATTGGTCCAGTAGTGAAAATATTTGTTTTCCTTATATTGATCTATAATCCAAATTGAAAACTACTGTCCTTGACCTCCTGTAGCAAATGCTTCAGGGCCTTCTCAGTTTCAGTAAACAAGATTTGGTCATAAGCTTAACACAAGTTATCAATGAGTCCTCTTCCAATTCTGATGCCACATTCCTCCTCACAAAAATCAGCGTCTCAAATGATCTCTTCCACAAATAGATTTAAAAGATATGGAGGAAGGATGAAACCGTGATGTACTTTTTTCCTGATTTTGAACTATGCAATGCTTCCTTGCTCTATTCTGACGACTATTTCTTGATTCAATTATAGGTTTCGCATGGGCACAATCAAGTGTTCTGGATTTTTTCCTTTCTTTTCAAGATTAGCTACAATTTGTTGTGATCCAAATAGTCAATTGCCTTTGTATAGTCAATGAAACACAGATAGGCATTCTTCTGGGTACTCCCTAGGTGCTGTAAAATACAACTTATCGCAACACTGAAAAAAAAAGATCTAAACTCTGTTCTATCCTGTGCCATCCTCACACTTCCTGACACACAGGAACCCACTGCATCAGTTAACTCATCAATACACCTGGTCAAGGTTCTTCCTCTCCTTTGCCAACCCTCCACCTTTCCCAGCATTATGTACCTTTCCAAGGAACAGCCCTTCCTAGAAAAATGTCCAAAGTACGTAAGACAAAGCCTAATCATTCTTGCCTCCAAAGAGCACTCCAGCTGACCCTCTCCAAGACGTATCTGTTTATTCTTTTGGCAATCCACAAGATGTTCAGGTCTCTTCTTTAACATCACAGCTCAAAGGCATCAATTATTCTTCTGTCATTCGTATTGTCCAGCACTCAGATGCATAGCAAATGATCAGAAAGACTATGGCTTGAATGAGACACATCTCGGTCCCCAAATTTACATCATTCATTTTCAATAATTTGGAGAAAAAAAATTAAAAAAAAAATAATTTGGAGATGTCTCTAACTGAAGAATTTCCTAGTGTAATGCATCTCCTTATTTCCTGAATGCTGGTAACAAGGGTGTAAATTGTGCATCATCAGAATCGAAAGTATCTAATACCTTGGATATTGTAAAAAAAATTAAGCAATTGTCAACTTACAGAAAAATTGCTGATTAAATTCACTCAGAAGTGCCTGAAAAGAATGTCTTGGTAATCTAATTTCTCCTAAGTCATACCACTTAAAAAGGTAAGAGGAAGAGAAGAGGAGACAAGAGAAGAGAAGAGAAGAGGAGAGGAGAGGAGAGGAGAGGAGAGGGGAAGGGAAGGGAAGGGAAGAGAAGAGAAGAGAAGAGAAGAGAAGAGAAGAGAAGAGAAG
>NW_006399770.1:23622987-23644266 GCF_000299155.1 Elephantulus edwardii
GAAGAGAAGAGAAGAGAAGAGAAGAGAAGAGAAGAGAAGAGAAGAGAAGAGAAGAGAAGAGAAGAGAAGAGAAGAGAAGAGAAGAGGAGATGACGGAGACTGCTGTTATTAGATGCTATCGAGTAAAGTAATACCCATAGTGACCCTAAGAAGAAAAGATCTGAACCCTGTCGTATCCCATGCTATCCTCACAATTTCTGACATTCTTGAGCCCATTTCTACAGTCACTGTGTCAATTGATCTGCTTGAAAATCTTCCTCTTTTTGCCAGCCCTCCACCTTTCTAATCATAACCTTCTTTTGAAGCTACATCTCACATACGTGGGTATGAGGCCAGGAGAGACCAATCCTTGGAGAAGGACTAAGAGTGAAGGTACAGGCAGAAAAGGAAGCCCCCAAATGAGAAGAGTTGATACAGTAACTGGGGCAATAGGGGTTGGTGTGTTGGAATCAGTGAGACAGGCTCAGGACAGAGCAGGCTTCAGAGCTTCTGTAGAGTCGCTATAGGTTGCAGGCAATTCAAGGGCATGTAACAACAACAAAAATAGCTACATATTTTGAATTGATAAATTTATCCTAAGAAACATTTTATTTTATTCTTTCTGCTCTCATCTTTTTCTTAGATCTTAATGTTAGTAAGGTTCAAATTTTCTTTGTTTAACAATAGATAAATATTCAAAATTACAGCACCATATAACCAAAAACCTTTTGCACCCTCCTTTCCAATGTCTATATTTTCATTTCTTTTTCTTGGTGGTTTTAAGATTGAATTCTAGTAAGGCAACTCTAGTGCCTTTTCCAGTCTATCATAAGCAACTTAATGGCTTGATATGAAAACACTTAATTTTTATCTTTCTTTGCAATTGACAGATTATGTAATCTACTAACAATGTAATTGTTAACAGTACATAGCTCAGGATGTTGTACATGCACCATTCAAAAATAATCGAAGGATAAATAGCAAATAACAATGAACTCTAATATATTTTAGAAGAATTAAAGATTTAAAATAGTTTAAAAATAATATTAAGTTAAATTTTCATCTATTCATTAAAAACAGAATAATGATGGTGTTAATCCAATGAGTTTGTTGTCTTATTGTGTTTTTTTTTTTAAATTTTCATTGTTATGATGCAATTACTCCATTTTCAGTTAATCGGTAAAAGATTTCAGAAAAAACGTTCACATATTTTTTAAGAAATTAAGTTATTCATGTTTTAGTATTTTTATAGAAAGAGAGGATAGGTATTTTAAATATTGTGTGTGTGTTGATATATTCATGTTAATTTTGTCTTATGCTATAAACTAATACTTTTCATTTTTCTGTTATAAGAAATATTAAGCATTCTTCCCCCAACAGTTTAATAGCTTCCCTCTAATTCTACTGTTGACGTATTTTGGTAAATAACTATATTTTTCTTATCTGTCCAGCTCTGGGGGTGTGGAGGGAAATGGGTTTATTCAGATAAAATGCAAACTTTTAATTTAAAAAGTCATCTTTTTTTAATCTAGAGAAGTTCTATTTTATTATTCAGTTTGGAAAATGTACACAGCTTTCCACTATCATATCAACAATTAAGTATTTTGATCTGACTGAAGGAGTAATTAATTTTCAAGAAAAAATAACTATGGAATCAGAGGCTGTAAATCAAACAGAAAGATATTTCCCACATTTCTTCTATGCTTCAGCTGGTGAATTTGAGCTGTCAAATAATCTGGTTCAAATCCCATGTCTGTTCCTCATTAATTGTCAAATTTGGGATATGTTGCTTAACATTCTTAGTTTTCTCAATTCTTAGCTTTTTCTTTGGGTAAAATAAAATTTATTTCCTTTTCTAAAAAAAAATGCTTCCAACCTTTTTGAAGCATTGACTCCATGTATCAGTTTATATATTCTGCAAAGGTGACTTGTAGCACAAAAAGATTTTTTGTAAACTAAAAAAAACAAACCCAGTAACGAGGGGAATGTATTTTAGATTGAGTTCAGCATCGGGCTGGCTCTATCACTTCTTTTGGTCATCATTTTTTTACTATGATTGGCATATCTGATATAACAATTTCCATCCTATTTGTGATTGGCTGTATTTTTTTTATCCCTCCCAAAAGCACAGCCTTTGACCCTATGCTTTGTCCAACAATTGTGCTTCTCAAGAGTAGCTAAGCATTTTCATGAGGAAAGAACAGAAAGGTTAGGAAAAAAAGTCAATCATCTCTAGTTATATTGCATTCCCTACTGACCCAAAGATGTATAGAAAATAACATTTAGAGATTTTTGCATAAATGCTACTATGTTTATTGATGTTCAAATGGAAATGTGTTATCTGGTCTAGTCTAATCAATTTCATTTCTCATAATTCTATTTCTTATAATTCAAAAAAGGGGAGTTTTGATGGCATAACTTGTAGGGAGTAACTGTGCTAATCCAAAGGTCATGCCTCTCTGAAGGTTTGAATCTGGGGAAGAAAGATGAACAATATTTTTTCTATGTGATTATTATGCTGAGTGAACTAACTCAGTCCCATAAGGCCAAATACTGTACAAGACCATTATTGTAGAAATATAAAGAGAACTAATAAAATATGTATGAGAATCCAAAAAGTGTAGAAGAGTGAGGATTGGTAGGGGAGAAATCAAAGGGTAACACAATTTAACGGGTGAAGGGAAGGATGAGTAAAGAAAATGGAAAGGATCTGGTGGGGATCTGGACAGACAGGATAATGGTGGACATATTTCAATGTTGATTAATGTTATAAAATATAATGAATGAAATGATTATATGAAACAATGTGAATAAAGGATAGTGTAAGAGACACTTTACAAACTTTGTAAGCAAACTGATTTAAAATAAAAATTTCTTCTTTATTTAATAAAAAATAAAGTTGATTACTTGAAAAAATTAAACAACACTCACTGGATGTTTGTTTTGTGTTGCTTCCTATGCAATGACAGTGTGTGACAGTATAACTAAAAGTGTATACTAAGTGACTAAGTTATTATGAATTCGGGTATGGAAATGGAATAGACCTTTAAAATATAATCACACATAGTTACTAAAATAATTTTACAGACATTCATATATTTTTTTAGAAATTAGTATATGAAAAACATTGTTTATCCATGAATAGACTAGAATGCTTAGACATTTTCTCTTAATGTTGACTAACTCATTTATACATAAAGGCATATTTTTCTTAATTACTACATATAAATGTGCTAGTAATGTAAGAGAAATAGTAAATTTGCATGTATTCCTATATTTAATCTCTCTCCTCATTTCCAGAGAGTCAGAATTGACTTTTCTCTGACCTTCCATTGAGTTTCTGGGGCTATAAATTATACAGGGGGAGATTACTCAGTGTTTTCTCCCATGATCTAATTTATTTGTAGTATTTATATTTTCCACTTATTGACAGCTCAATCCAAGTAACAGTTAAAATAAAAAGTACAGTAAAAAAGTTCCAACACTTGGCATGTACGAATATACTTTCAACAATATCTACATCTACTATTATTTTCTACCCTAAATATATCAAGATATTTACATTATTTGCAATGGTAAATAGAACTCAAATGATTCACTGCAATAAATGTAGTAATTCACTGCAATGAATGATTAAACTCGAAATAGTTTCTTTTTTGTCAAAAAAACTGATATTTTTTACCAAGGTTTTCATATAATGGCATTTCTTTTTGGTGCATAGAGAACCAAAAATTCAACCAAAATTTGGTTGAAGAATACTTACTACAACACCGTTGTAATTGATAAAATAAATTCCTTCACTAATGTTAGGGGAAGGAGAGGAGGAAAAGTCCTACTCACTTTGTTTGGGAGCTGATCTAAAATGCATCAGCTGTCAACTGTGCAGTCTCTGTGTGACAGTTCAATACCTCCTTATCTTCTGAGAATGGCATTGTGGATCTCTGAGTAAACTGTGCTCGTATGCAAACTGTCAAAGAGAGCCTGACACACCATTAGTACTGACCTCCATGATGACAATCACAACATGAAACCAAACAGCACAGCTAATTTTCATTAGAGTTCAAATTAATCTCCAAATCTTTCCATCCAGCACTGTGCAAAGCAAGTCCCAGGAAGAAGATATTTGATGAACTGTGTGATAGACTGACAAAACCCTAATGCTTAGAAATCCACATAAAACTCTGCGTTCTAAAAGGCTCAATGCAATTCTTTTTATAACACAGGCAAAATGCAGCCTTTGCGACCAACAGTGGAATTAAATTAGTTTGTGGTACCTCACAGCAAGGATTACAAATTGTCCAATCTCAGCAGCGCTGCTGCTTTAATTTCCTTCCAGCTCAGATGCTTCAGAAGAGCACCACTGCCACAAGCGGCACACGGGTACGGTATGACTTGCCAAGCTCTCTGGTGTTTTCTTTGCCCAGCTGCTCCCTGACCTCACTTAAGCATGGAGCACATTGGGAAGTGTGTAACACGTGACCTGTTGTATAAAAAAGGCAGCCAGTGAACAAGACTAGCAAGTGTCATATTGAAACACTGTGCAATGATGCAAATGAACCAATTTTCTGGCTTCTGCTCTGCAAATTTCAAGAAGTCATACAGCTAGGTTATTTGGAGGAAACAATCCTCTCACTAACCTTGTGGTATTATAATTCCACAATGCCTTTCCTTTTCCATAAAAAAATGAAATGTGTGACCTCTGATCCTGACAAAGCTTGCTTGTTAAAACTCCCAATATGTGAGGCAGCAACTTGCCGTGTCATATGTGATTTCCTGAATATTTCTTTGTCTCTACCTAGGGGGAAACAGGTTTTAAAGATTAAAAAAAATATTTCACATATTTAAAACACGTCTTTCTTTATATTAATAAGTAAATCAATGTCTTATGTGGTTCAGCATTCCTCAGTAGATTGTGCAGGGAAAAACTGGAAGAACATTAACTCTTGGTGGTAGCCACAACCCCCTTGGGAGTATGTCCACTTCAGTGGATCAAAAGGTAGCCTGCTTAGCAGCTCTGGCTATGCAAAAGAGACCACAGTGCCTATTGGAAAGCAATCTCATGCACTGAGTCATAACTATGGGTTTCTGAACGGTGAGAGGTGCCAAGAAACTCAGAAGCTCGCCATTTGAAATGGAGTAGCTCATTTTGTGCAAAGCCTCTGGACAGCTGGCGAAGGAAAGTGGCAGTTCTACAAACGGTGGCAGGCTCTGGAGACAGTGACTACATTAACAACACTGATGTATATACAGTGACTCATTTTTTCCCCTTTCAACCAAGCTCACATAAATAGTAACAGCATTGGCAATAATAATGAGGCTGAGATATGGAACATCAATGATATATTTTTAATTTTCTCAAAGTTGGGACATTTGTCATAACCTAATGAAAGCTGCATGGCATAGCAGGAAAAACATGGGGCTTTGAAATCAGATAAGCCTACAATTAAATTTTGGTTTTGACCCTTACTAGTTTGTGACTTTGAAATGGTTACTTAAAATCTTTTAGTCTCAGTTTCTTCTCTGTGAAATAGTGATAATAACACACAAATTACTTGGCTGAGATATGGATTAGACATAATATATATGATAATGGAGGGACATTATCACTACCTTATTGAGGGCTAATTATAGATTTGGTTTGGCAGGGCTAAGCCTCCTGACAGAGCTATATTCAGCTAGAAGCTAGAACTGAAATTTAGATTAATGGGTAATAGTTTGATAAGGCTATTTTGACTTTAATTTTATGATTTCAATGCTTAGATTCCCTCAAAGCAGGATTATCTAAGCCAAGTATAATTCAAATCCTTTATCTACTCAATTTTCTTTTCCTCATGAAATTGAAACAAATTAGTTAATGTCAGATATCTACCACAGAGGGGAGCACAAGATTGCTTCATTTCCTTTTGCTGTTGCTTCTTTGCCTCAAGAGGGAATCCACACATAGCTGATCTTCCAGAAGATTTTCAGTAGCAAATGACAAAGGAGGAGATTTTCATCTTTCATTTGCAGGGCAGCTGGTGTATTTGAACTACCTGCCTTTTAGATTGCAGGACAGCTTCTTACCACAAGGCCACCAGAAATTCTTTTTCTTTGTTAAGTACTACTCATTTTTTTTTACTCATTCTCCCCACATGTCACTGAGCAGAGTTGCCCACAGACGTGTTGGGGTTTTGGTTTTATCATTTTCTAGAGAGCTGTTGTATTGTTTTGGTTTTTCTTCAAAATCTTTACGGATGAAAATTAGCAAGGCTTTCTTTGTTTGATTGGTTAAAAGTGTCAACTCTTTTATTAGGCACTAAGTACTTAAACATAGCACCTCTAGGACTCTTATTAGTTCCCTTTCAAAGGAATAAATAAAAGGGTAGAGCAGGGCTCTGAGAATGAATTCACTTCTCTTTTTCACTCTCAAGTCTTTGTTGTTGTTGTTATTTGCCATAACTGGACTAAGACTCATAGTTACCATATGCACAATAGCTCTAAACCTTGCTCTGCCCTGAGCCAGTTTCACTCTCTCTGGCACACCTATCTTCATTACCTCAGTTACTGTGTCAATCCATCTCATCTGAGATATTCCTCTACTCAGCTGTCCCTCCGTCTTTCAAAGTACGATATCCTTCTCCAAGAACTGATTCATCCTGGCAACATACTCAAAGTATGTAAGATGGAGCTTCAATATCCTTGCTTCCAAGGAGCAATTTGGTTTCACCCTCTCCAAGACATATCTTTGCTCCTTCACAGTTCATGGTATGTTCAAAGCCCTTCTCCAGCACCACAACTCAAAATCACCAATTCTTCTTCTGTCATCTTTGCTCATTGTCCAGCTCTCTGATGAATAGCAAGTAATTGTAAAGACCATGGCCTGGATCATGTGGACCTTAGTCTCTAGACTGACATCATTGCTCTTCAGCACTCTGAAGAAGTCCCTGATAGCAAGTTTTCCAAATGCAATTTGTATTTTGATTTCCTGACTGCTAGTGTCAAGAGTGTTGATTGTGGAATTTAGCAAGCTAAAATTATTAACAGTCTCAATCTCTTCTCCATCTGTCATGCTGCTGTCTGTTGCCCCAGTATTGAGAATATTCATTTTCTCAATATTGATCTTCCATCCACATTGCAGACTATTGTCTCCTAATCCTCTGCACCAAAAGCTTCAGGCCCTCATTAGTTTTAGCAAACAAGGTTTTTTCATCTACATAATGCAGATTGTTAATGACTCTTCCTCCAATGTTGATGTCACATTCTTCCTAATAAAATTCAGCCTCTTGAAAGATCTACTTCACATAAAAAATGGAAAATATATGGAAACAGGATGCATCCCTGATGCCTTTCCTATTTTTGAACCATGCAGCACTTCCTTTCTTTGTTCTGACGATTGCCTCCTGGTTCCTTAGAACTTCATATTCTCCTATTGGAACCTCTCATGGAATTCAAAATACTAGAAATCTGTGTCTCGCAAAAAAAAAAAAATGCTATACTATTAAAAAGAAGTACAACCTTGAAAAAGTCTAGAATAGATGGATTAATTATAAGAAGATGTGCTGAAATCCCAAAAGCATGCAATTCTAATCCACCAGCTTCTCCGTGTGTTAAGGATAAGCCATCTCCTCCTGTGTTATTAACTGCCTCTGAAAACCTGTCAGAGTGTCAGTTACGGGTCAGTTCCAACTTCACAGTGTTCAACAGCAGCAACAACAACTCTAAACATTAAGAAAAAAGAAGATAATATTTTCATTTTCCTCAACCTTTGTTCTTCAAGCCTTTACTCACCACAGTAGTGATTAGGCCACCAGTGCTCCCTAAATATTTTAGAGATTTTCTTAGGAAATAAATTAAGAAGTCAAGTTGATTTCTAAGGTTCAAATTCATTTCCTTCAAGATGAAAATGACTAATAATGACACTCTGCTGTGTTTTAGAGGTTGTAAATTGCACAGATGTCTATACTATTAGACATTTTTCGATCATCTGCATAATGACGTTTTTCTCCAAACCTGACGCCACATTTTTAATCATAGAGTCCCATGGGGCATATTTAAAAACAAAACAATTGATAATAAATATGCACATCAGTTAACGTGTTAGTCAGCAAAACAGTATGATTTTTTGAAAAGAAGTCATCTCTGAAATAGATGTAAAGGGCCAGGTCATACAAGTGTTTGTTATTGTTATTAGGTGCAGACAGGTCATCTTCAATTGATAGTGACTCTATGCACAATAGCTCTGAACCCTGTCCTACCATGAGCCAATCTCACTGTTTCTAACACCTACCACCATTACCCTATTTACTGTGACAATCCATTTTATCAAGGATCTTCCTGGCCTTGGCTGTCCCTCCACCTTTACAAGATTGATGTCCTTATCCAAGCACTGGTCGCTCCTGTCAACTTTACCAAAGTATGTGAGGTGGAGTGGTTTCACACTCTCCAGGACAGACCTGTTTTTTTCCCTTGGCACTCTGTAGGATGTTCAATACTTTTCTCCAGCACCACAACTGGGAAACATCGATTCTTCTGTCATCCTTAGTCATAGTCCAGTCTCTGACACATAGCAAGTATTTATGAAGACCCGGCTTGTATCAGGAATACCTTAGTCTCTGACATTGTTGATCTTCTGACATGATTGGGATGAGGTCTCGGTCAGCAGGTTTTCCCAGGGTAATTCAACTTCAGATTTCCAGATTGCTAGTGCAAAGACTGTTGATTGTGGAACCAAGCAAGCTGAAATTGTTAGCAATCCCCATCTCTTCTTCTCCCTCTGCCATGGTGCTGCCAATTGGCTGAGAGGTGAGGCTCTTTTATTCTTGATATTGAGCTTCAATTCCTCTTGAAGAGTGCAGTTCTTGAACTTCTACAAGAATATACCTCAGGTCCTCCTCAGTTTTGGCAAGCAAGCTTATGTTATTTGCACATGTAGATTGTTGATGACTCTTCCTCCAATCCTGATGCCACATTCTTCTTGATAAATTTCAGCCTCTTGAATGATCTGTTTTGCATATAGATTGAAAAGGTCTGGTGATAGAGTGCATATTTGATGCACACCTTTCTTGATTTTGAACCATACAGTGTTTCCTTTCTCTGATGACTGCTTTTGTCTCATATTAAGATAAAACAAAATATAAAGGCTTGAAACAGTGTGCTGGATATGCTGAAAAATCCTCAGAAAATCAGTGCTGCTAAAATTACACAATTATGAAGGAAAAGGTTAAGAGAAAGAGACAAGAAATAATGTAGACATATAATAAGCATAATGGAAAGGCATACCCCTTTGAACAGGAAATGGGGTCAATCACATGACCTCCACCTTGACCACTGCCTGAATTGCCTAGTAATGTTCTAAGAGCAAACACGCAAAACACAAAGTCAGTGGAATAGAACAAAAAACAAACAAAAAAAGCAAGGAAAAAAACTAAAACAGTGCAGTGTTCAAAATCAGTAAGGGAATGCGTTAAAAATACCTTTTCAATCTATATGCAGAACAGATTATTAGAAAGACTGGGCTTTGTGAGAAGGAATGTAGCATCCAGATTGGAGTAAGATTCATAAATTATCTATGTTAGGCAGACGAAACAACTTTGCTTGCTGAAATTGAGGAGGACCTAAAGTGCTTGCTACAGAAGGTAAGTAAGGACTGTAGTCTTCAATATGTATTGAAGCTCAACATCAACAAGACAACGATTCTCACTATTGAGTCAGTTGGCAGAACAATGAAAGATGAAGAAAAGCTTGAGGTTTTAACAGTTACAGCTTTCTCGGCTCAACAATCAAAACTCTTGGCAGCAGCAATCATGAAATCAAAAGATGAATTGCATTAGATAAATCTGTTTTCAGGGACCTTTTCAGAGTACTGAGAAGCAATAATGCCAGTCTAGAATCTAAGATGCACCTGATCCAGTTCATGGTCTTTGCAATTACTTGCTATTCATCAGAGGACTATATAATAACTCAGAATAACAGAAGAATTGAAGCTTTTGAATTGTGGTTCTGGAGAAGAGTTTTGAACATATCAAGGACTGACAGGAAAACAAATAAATCTGTCTGGGAGAGAGTGAAACAAAGTTTCTCCCTGGAAGCTAGGGTTTTGAAGCTCTGTTTTACATACCTTGGACTTGTTGCCAGAATGAACTGATCCATGGAGGAAAAACATCATGTTCAGAAAGATGGAGGGACAGACAACACAGGAGGGGAAGACCCCAAATGAGATGGATTGATACCGTAACTGGGACAATGGGGGGAGGTGTTTCAAAGTCAGTGAGACTAGCTCAGCACAGGGAAGGTTTCAGAGCTGCTGTACATATGGTTACTATGAGTTGTAGGTGACTCAATGGCACATAACAACAAAAAAACAACAACAAAATACAAACTTATTACCATTAAATCAAAGTCAACTCACTGCCAACCTTCAGTGGGTTTTCACATCCTATGTGTCTTTCGCAGGAAGATTTGCAACTCTTGCTCTCCTGGAGTGGCTGGTAAATTTCAATAACTAAAGGAACACATTTAGGCTAGCATTGCTACTCTTTATAAACCACACAAGCAGAGCGCCCTAAAGTAAATACTTTTTTTCTCTCTCCTCTCTCTATCATGCTTTTAGAGGCTAGAAGATGGATCCAGGGGATCAACTCGGGGTATGATTTCATTTTTGTTTCTTGCAGCTTCTGAAAAATACTGACAAACCTTGACATTCTTGGACTTGTATACAATTCTGTCTCCATCATTAAAAGACTTCTTTAAAATATGGGTATCTATGTCTACTCGGCTCCACGATCAACACTCTTGGCACCAGCAGTCAGGAAATTTTAAAATAGTATTGCGATGGGAAAGTCTGCTGTTAATGACCTTTCTAAATTACTCAAGAGCAACGGCGTGTCTCTAGAGACTAAGGTGCACCTGATAAAGGCCATGGTCTTTGCAATCACTTGTTATGCATCAGACAGTTGGACAATGACTAGGGAGGACAGAAGGAGAATTGATGCCTTTGAGCTGTGGTGTTGGAGAAGAGTATTGAATGTATCATGGACTGCCAAGAAAACAAACAGATTCATCCTGGAGAGGGTTAAACCAAGCTACTCCTTGGAGGCAAGGATTCTGGGGCTTCGTCTGACATACTTTAGGCATGTTGCAAGGAGGGACAGGTCCTTCAAGAAGGACATCATGCTTGGGAGGGTGGAGGGACAGCGCAAGAGGGGAAGACCCTCTATGAGGTGGATTGATTCAGTGACTAGGGTAATCAAGATGGGTGTGTCAGATGCAGTGCGATTGGCACAGGATAGAGGAGGGTTTAGGGTTGTTGTACATAGGGTCGCTATGAGTCGCAAACTACTCGACGGCACATAACAACAACATGTCTACTCTGTTCTTTTGCTAAGACATTTCTAAGGGGGGATTATATATAGGATCCACTCTAGTTCATTCCATTCCACTCTACTCCATTCCTTGCCATTAAGTTGCTGTCATGGTTTAATGGTAAGGAATTGTGCTGCCAATGCAAATGTATGTGGTTGAAATATACCAGCTGCTCTGTGAGAGAAAAATGAAACATCTGTTGTTGTTGCTTGCAACTCATCGTGAAACTATGCATAATAGCTATGAACTCTGTCATATCCTGTGCCAATCTCATTGTCTCTGACACATCTATTCTCATTACCCTCGTTACTCTGTCAGTCCATCTCCTTCAGGGTCTTCCCCTCTTACCCTGTACTCCATCTTTCCAAGCATGATGCCGTTCGCCAATCAACACACTTGGCACCTGTTGTCAGGAAATCAGAAGTTGAATTGCTTTTGGGCAATCTACTGTCAGGTGGTTGTTGTTGTTGCTGTTGTTATGTGCCATCGAGTCACCTGTGACTCATTGCGACCCTATGAATAATAGCCCTAAACACTACTCTAAACCTTGCCAATCTTATTGTCTCTGACATGTCTATATCCCCATTACCCTGGTGATTCAATCAATCCATCTCATCGAGTGTCTTCCTCTCCTGCACTGTCCCTCCACCTTCTCAAACATGATGTCCCTCTCCAAGGACTGATCCCGCCTTGCAACATGTCCAAAGTATGTCAGACAGAGCATCCTTGCCACCAAGGACCAGTCTGGCTTCACCCTCCCTAGAATGAACTTGTTTGTTCTCCTAGCAGTTCATGGTATATTTAATACTCTTCTTCAACACCAAAGCTCAAAGGCATCAATTCTCCTTCTGCCATCCCCAGTCATTGTCCAGCTCTCTGATGCATAGTAAGTAATTACAAAGACCATGGCCTGCGTCAGGCACACCTTAGCCTCCAGACTGACATCGTTGCTGTTCAGTGCTTTGGAGAGGTCTCTGACATCAGACAATCAGAATGCAATGTGTCTTTTAATTTCCTGGCTGCTGGTACCAAGAGTGTTGACTGTAGAGCCAAGTAAACTGAAGCTGTTAACAATCTCAATCTCTTCATCATCCATCATGATGCTACTAATCAGCCCAGTGGTGAGAATCTTTGTTTTTTTGACATTGAGCTTCAATCCATATTGAAGGACGCAATCCTTGACCTTCTGCAACAAGCACTTCAGGTCTTCTTCAGTTTCAGCAAGCAGGGTTGTGTCCTCTGCATAAAGAAGATTGTCAATGAGCTTACCGCCAATCTTGATGCCACAGTTCTACTCACAGAGTCCAGCCTTCTGGATAATCTGTTCTGCATATAGATTGAAAAGGTCCCTGACATACACCCTTCCCAGTTTTGAACCATGCAGAGTTTCCTTTCTCGGTTCAGATGACTGCCTCTTGGTCCAGGTATAGGTTTTGTGAAAGTACAAACAAGTGTTCTGGGATTCCCCTTCTTCTCAGGGTCAGCCACAGTTTGTTGTGATCCACACAGTCAAATGCCTTTGCATAGTCAATGAAACACAGATAGACATTCCTCTGGTACTCTCTGCTTTCAGCCAAGATCCATTTGGCATTAGCTCTAATATCCTTAGTGCTTCTAAATCCAGCCTGCACCTCAGGCAGTTCTCTGTTGATGTGCTGTCCCAGTCATTTTTGGATAATCTTCAGCAGAAACTTGCTTGCATGTGCAAGCAAATGATACTATTCAATAATTTTCGCACTCTGTCAGATCAATTTTCTTTGGAATGGAAACAAATATAGATCTCTTCCAATAAGTAGGCCAGGTGGTTTTTCTCCAAATTTCTTGGCAAAACTTGGTGAGCACATCCAGGGCAGCATGTGTTCCTCTCCTAAATTCGGAATGTCACAATGTCAGTCTAGAGACTAGTTCCTTCCTCCTCTGAAAACCTGCTGGAGGTTTAGCTATAGGTAAGTATCAACTTGATGGCACATAACAAACAACAACTACTCCATTCATATAAATCCTGTTTGAAAAAAGAGAATAATACAACAATGTCTTATTGTTTATAATAATAATAATTTTATAAATATCATTATATAATATATGTTAACATATAATATTACATAATATAATAATTATTTATAATTATAATAAAACAACAGTGTTTTATTGAGTAAAGGCATTTGACTGTGTGGATCATAACAAACTATGGCTAACATTGAGAAGAATGGGAACCCAGAACATGTAACTGTGCTCATAAGAAATCTACTACTAGACTAAGAAGCTCTTGCTCAAATAGAACGAGGGAACACTGCATGATATAAAATCAGAAAGAGTGTGCACCAAGGGTGTATCTGTTCTCCATTCCTATTCAATCTGCATGTTGAACAAATAATTCATAAAGCTAGACCCTAAAAGGGAACTCGTGTGGCCGAGTGATAAGAAGCTGCACTGCAATCCTGAAGGTACATGGTTCACCAAATGCTCTGTGCATGAATGATAGGTAATCTCCTCCTGTGGGATTAACTGCCTCTGAAAACCTGCTGAAGGGTCCGTTATGGGTCAGTTCTGACCTGACAGTATGTAACAGCAACAGACCCTTTATAGAGGAATGTGTAATAAAGATCAAAGGAAGACTCATCAACAACTTGCTTCATGCATATGAAACAATTTTGTTTGTTGAAAGAGAGAAGATCTTGAAACACTTCAGAAGATAAAGGACTACATTTTTCAATTTGGATTGCATCTCAACATCAAGAAAACCAAGATCCTCACTAGTGGGACAATAGGCAACATAATAATGGATAGAGTAAAATGAACGTTGTCAATTATTTAATCTTGTTTGGATCAATAATCAACATCCTTAGTACCAGGAATCAGGAGATTAGGAGATATATTGCATTGTTAAGGTCCACTGCTTGGGACTGCTAGAAAACATTGAAGAGAAATTATGTAAATTTGAAGACTAAAGTATGCTTTATTCTGGCTATTGTCTTTTGTTTGGTGTTTTGCTTTTGGGTTGTTTTGTTTTGTTTTCCAATTATGTGCTAAGCATCTGAAAACTAAACAAAGAATAAGGATGATAGACAAATTGGTACCTTTGAATTGTAGTGTTAGAGAAGAGTACTGAATGTCACATTGGCTTCCAAAAGAATAAAGAGATATCTCTTGGAAAAAGTGTAGCTACAGTTCTCCTTAGAGACAAAGGTAGTAAAGCTTTATCTCTTGTATTTTGGTTATGTTTCTAAGAGAGGCTATTCCTTGGAAAGGAATATCATGTTTGAAAAAGTGAGGGCCAGTGAAAAATAGGAAGACTCCCAATGAGATGGATAGACATCGAGACTACAGCAATGGGTTCAGAAATCATGAGGATGATACAAGATAGGACAGGCTTCCTATTGTTCATTGGGTAACTATGAGTTGTACTTGATCCAATGGCACCTAAAAACAATAAAAACAACAATTGTTATTCAATTTCTATATTATTAGCATGAAAAAGAAAAAATACAATTGGGGATATATATATATATATATATAACAGAGTTAACCATCATATCTCTTTAGTGTTTATGTGTGTATAAGAAGGGAGGGTGCATAGCAGCTCAATTCTTAAAAATCACCATGTTGATTCTTAAATGCAGGAAAAATCAATAATAGAGGCAGAAAAATATGGGAAGACACAGGAGTGGTACAGGTAATAAAATAGATTAAATTCAGGGAATAATGTAAAAGTGAAAAGGAAGAGTTTTCTAACATTAACAACCCCAACCATTAGTAATATTAGACATCCATGGCCCAGTCCCCCAAGTTCTCTATGGATATTGGGTTTGGTTATTTGCCACACAGTCCTCCAGAGACTTAGATCTATCAGGAGAATCACTCACATAATTGTAGGTACACATGAAAGTTTTTGCAGAAACTGGTGAGCAAAGAGCCAGGCTGGATTGAGTTGCATGCTTAGTCCACCATATTCTCAGTCCACACAACTTCTGATTCTCCACCAGAATTGAGGTTGTTGTTAAGTACTGTCAAGTTGTAGGCAATGCAAAGTGACCCTATGAATGAAAGGGCTGAACACTTGCATAACTTTCATCATGTCTCCAAGTTCATAGGGTTCCTGGAGGCAAGCTATTTCAGAAGTGGATACAGTCATCCTGCTGCTACTGTGCTGGTGTTTTCACATAGCCCACATTGTGAAGAGCACTCTCTTATATTGTTATTACAGCTTTTGATGCGTTGTGAGACCGTATGTTCATAGTTAAGGTAAGTGGAGATCATTCCCTCAACAGGAACTGGGAAAGTCAATTATCAAGGTTTCTGACACTACAGGAAGGATTAGCTCCTGGATGTTTTATAGATAGGATGTGAAAAAAGTATGAATCTGAGGTTTTTGCCTTTCAGCAAATGGTATTTCCAGGAGAGAAAGAAGATTTATAGATAAATCAGTAGTTCCATGTGAGATGCTTTCTTTAGAGATCTGATCATTAGTCAAGAGGCGGAATTATATTTCACATACAGAAATATCTAAAAGAATTAAAACTATTATCAATGTTAAGACTTCTATAATGAGTTCTGACACAATATTGTCAGTAGAGGACAGTAAGTACATGGAGATTAAGGATAGTAATGATGTCACAGGGCTGCTGCAAAGCTAAGGAACTGACAATATTTTCCATGAAAGTAGATATATCAGACATTACAGGATTAGCATTTATTAGGAAGATTGGAGATTAAAATTTACAAATTCAGAGATTTCTTGATCTTTTCTTTCTAGCTTTACTTTACTAGAAAGAAAAAAAATAAATAAAGAACTCTTTCTCTCTGATGGCCCGTGATTAAGGAGTCGTGCTGACTTACTCAAACACGTGTAATTTGAGCCCGCCGGCTGTTCCGTGGAAGAAAACTGGGCAATCTCTTCCTCTACAATTTATAGCCTCTGAAAACCCACTGGTAGGTTAGCTAGGAGTTGGTTCTGACTTTATGTCAATGAATTGCTGTTGCTGACTCACAGCAAAATACATGCCATATTTCAATTTTGCTTAAAAATCCTTTGCAAAAGAATTCAACTAGTCCTTTAAATTCTCTTTCACAAGAAAAGTTAACATATTTTAATATAATAGATAAATGATCACTAATACTTATTTTAAAATTATATTAGGATATATTTATAAATCAGAGAAAGCCCTGTTATGTGCCATCAAATCACTTGTGACTCAAAGCGACTCTATGTACAAGAGCCCTAAACCCTGCTTTATACTGTGTCAACCTGATTAGAATCTTTCCAAAATGCTTCAGATTTTTTAAGGGATAAAACACTAGAAATGTAGTCCACATTTCTTACCTTCCCCTCCTAGATCTTGTTCTCTTCTTTTCTCAAGAGAAGAATTGCAATGGTTCTACCTTTCTTTTTCCTCTTTATCTTTTTAACTTTATTACACAGATACATATCCCCAAGCACTTTTCAGTACTGTTTTTGAGTTTTTCACTTTATTAAAAGTCAATGACTTCACACAGACTTACATTTGTAATATTTGTAAAGGTGATGCATGCTGAGACATGCACCTTTTGACTATACGCAGAAATGTGCTATAAGGTATTATTCTCCAAGTTACACAGTTTATAGATTTTTTTTCAGTCATTCTGATTTTTCAATATGCAAAGGCAGGTTGCTCCAAAGAGCTTTTTCATAAAATGTCTCATTGTGCACAAATCAATATTTTCTCTTGGGCAGAGAGCATTCCTAGTGTGACACAAATGAATTCCACATATGCCAATAAGCTGATCTCTCAGACCTTTGGGCAGCTGGTGGCAAAAAGGGGCCCAGGTCTGTTGCTACCTAAAAAAAAAATCCTAAATTATTCATCCCAGTGAGTTTTCAAATATTATCATATTTAACATAGTTCAACATGAGAAAATGTGCATGAAATATCCATTAAGCTTGTGTAGCTAAAACAATTTCTATTAGTCAGCTATAAAGAAAAGAATTATCATTGGACAATTAAAACAGACATTGGGGGAGGGAAAGAAGAACGAACTGGGGAGGAGGGTAGGGAGAATGGTGCAGCAATGAAGGAATGAAAACCCAAAATCCCTGTAAATGTTCATTAAAACTAATAAAAGATAGTAATAATAATTAAAGAATTATCATAGCAAATATGAACATTCTCTTAAAAATGGCTACTAATAAGTTTTTGCCTAAAGGATCTAAGATTTTAGAATTTTTCCCAATATTCTCTAGACAGATTAGAGTAGCACCTGTTTATACAAAAAAATACGAATTATAATTGAACACTGCTTTTGTTCTAAGAGTTTGGAATTTTAATTTATGTCAGACAAAGCTTTACTTACATGATGAAGCTCTTGCGAAAACCATGAAGTCTAAGTCTCTGATGAGCTTTCCTGTAGACATCACTTGGCTAAGAACTTCCATAAAGAGCAAAATTTCAAGATTGACTAAATGTAATCACATGTTTAAAAATGTCTTTTTCCATTTACCTTTTCATTCCTAAAGTTATATCTTCATCTGTTCCAAATTATTGCTGATTATTTAAATAACAGGCTATAAATTTCAATACAAGCTTCATAAAATCCAGCTGATTAGATTTCACTGTTGGTTATTTGGTCATATTTGAGAGTCCTGTGCTATTAAAAAACAAACAAACAAAAAAACCCTTAAAGCAGGTTTTCTTATTTATGTAAATATTCAAGGAAATATTTTGTCGTGATCTGATATTAAATTTAGCACATTTGATAGCTTCTTTATTTATTTCACAGAAACAAGATACATTTAGCAAGTAATACTCCATGATAAGCCCTATTTTCCCAAGTAGGTTGTAAGTTCTAGGAAGATAAGGAGATGCGATATAAGGAGTTAAGATTTCTTGTTGATGTCTGGCATAGTGGTAGGAACACATCTGCTATATAGATTCACCCAAACATTTTTAAATATATCAAAGGAAGAATTACTTTTGACAACAGAGTGTAGCAGCTTTTATTTTTCCAAAGGTCAAAGACCTGTTGCTAAGGCAAGAATTTTTATTGTGATTTTTTATCCTAAATGTTTGGGTGCAACTGCTTACACATACTCTACCTGGGAATACCTAAGTTAAAAAAAAATAAGTCAGAACATGGCCATGGCTTCCGCATATATAAAAAATGATGACAACTCACTTACAGAAGTGATTTTTCAAAGTGCTCTGATCAAATTTCATTTCAGAGCTTGCTTGGTGTGGTTCATCCCTCTTCTATTTACTGCACAGCATCCACTTTGATGCCCTGCAGTAATTGTTAATGTAGTTGCTATTGAAAGAATAGTGTTGCCCAGGGACAGAGTACATGTTGTCTGCATTAGAACTCACTTAAAAATCAAGTGTTTGGATGTCAAAACCAATACAAACCTCAGGACTTGACACTTTAATATCAATTCAAATCATTATGGGGAAAAAATGTAGCAAGTAGAGTCAAAGAGAATTCTGGATAATACCACAAAAGAAAATATTACTCAGAGAAGACAAATAAATTGGTAGGACTTTTTTTGTTGTGATGCTTAACTGGTTATAGGTGAAAAGGGACTAGAAAATCTTATGTGTATTTTGAAAAAGGATGGAATCTGGAATAAAAATAGATTTGTTTTAGTAGTGTCAAGGGTGAATTCAACTTTTAAAATTTGGCTGAAACCATCAATTTACTGAATGTCAACAAATACTATAATTTTAGAAAGGAAGAACTATAGAGAATATCTTGTCTGGAAGTTTCTGAATTTACTGAGTATGGGAATATTTAAAAAAAAAAACAAACCAACAAACCCCTTCCCTTAATATGAGATTTTTGTTGTTGTTGTTTACAATGATATATTACAAGGAAATACCCAAGGATATAAAAAGTTAAGATCAGTTCAATAGTGTCATTATAGGTACACAAATGTTCAGGACTGTTGAACTCTTGCTTTTATAGCCATGATATAGGAGCACATAAGAGTGTTCCAAAATAGCACCTTTACTCTCTTTTTCTCCATTCACGTAAATATCTAGTCAATACTTCTGGACCTATGATTTAGAAGAAGAAAAATAATAAATGCAGAAAATCAGCAATTTGTGCTCCCCAACACCTAAGAACAATGACAGATGATCTAAGTGGCAAAACCACATCTCTTGATTTCCACAATTATGTTTCCTAGTAATTTCCTCTGCAGCTGATCTGCTTATCCCTCTTCCACTACTGATATTCATCTAAATGACCAGGAAAGCACAAATATTAAACTTACTGTTATTTCAAATCAATAAAAATTTTATTACTAAAAGTAAAGTCAACTTGATCTGATCTTTTATTTCCAACTCTTGGTAATGAAGTCTTCCTATAATGCTAAGAATGAGGTACAAGATAGACAGGGAGAGAGCTTAGGAAAATGTCTCTAGTTCTCTCCTATTATTCTATACTTATCATATATTCTTTGGCTAAGTCAGTTCCATTACACACTAGTCCTGAGAATAGTAGCTTAGAAGAAAAGGAAAATGAACACCTTCTAATATAAAAATGATTCTACTCTGCTTGCATAAAAGGAAGATGAAACACTTATCAATGAAGTTCAAAGACTACATAGGTGCAGTTCAAAGCCTCTGTGTGTATTACATTACAACATCAAGAAAATAAAAACGAATAAACTTTTTACAACTGGACTAATAAACAACATCATGGTTTTTGTTGTTGTTGTTGTTAGGTGCCATTAAGTCATAGACGACTCATAGTGACCTGTGAATTAAAGGTCTGAGCACTCCTGCTTCCAAGTTTGTTTTAATTGGGAAGCTCCACCAAACACTGTCCACCATGGATAACCATTATCACATTTGGCACATCACTGTCACAGTGTTCAGCATCACAGCAACTACGAGTTACCTCTGTACAACAATGCACAGACCAGTGCTATACAACCTAGAAGGTGGAAAACAATATTTGAATTGTCAAGAATGTATTTTACTGGGGCAGGGAGAAAAAGGCAACAATAAATGAGTAGAAATCCACAATCTCTGTAAATGTTAATTAAAATTAATAAAACATTATAAAATAAAAAAAAGAATTTATTTTACTTGGATCGGCAATCAATACACACAGAAACAGTAGTAAAAAAAATCAAAAGATGTACAGTAATAGGCGAATATACTGGTAAGGAACTTTTCAATATGTTAAAGAGCGAGGATGTCACTTTCAAGACTAATGCATACATGCCACATGTCATGTTATTTTCAATTGCTTCAATGTGCATTTAAAAATTTTACCATGAAAAATGAAAGGAGAATTAAGGCCTTTGAATTTTAGGATTTGCAAAGAATATTAAATAGATCTTCAACTTTCAAAAGAACAAATCTGTTTCCCTTGGAAGAAATAAAGCTGATTGCACTTTTGATGCCATAATAGTGAGACTTCATCACATATATTATGTATTTTGGGAATATTATTAGGAAGTGCAGTGCCGAGAGAAGAATATCATGCTTGGAAAAGCAGAGGGTCAGCCAAAAAGAGGAAGATCCTTAATGATATGGACTGACATGATGACTACAACAAGGGACAGAAACACATCAGGGATTATGAGGATGTCACAGGATCAAGCAGGGATTAATTTTGTTGTACACAGGAGTGATGTAGGAGATAACTTGACGACGTTCAACGAAAACAGTTGTGAACAGGAGCATACCTGGGTTGCAAAAATTGTTTTTGCTTAATGATTAACTTAAAAAACAACAATTCAAATTCAATGAACTCCATCAAAACATAAAAACCTGAGGATCTGTTTCTCTGAGATCACAGTTATTAAAAACTATAAGAAAGCAATTTTTAGTTCTAATCTTGAACACATGAGGTTACTATTTATTGGGATCAACTGTAAATAGTAAAAAATGGGCACAGGATATGAACAGGCACTTCACCGAAGACGACATTCAGATGGCTAACAAACACATGAAGAAATGCTCAAAATCCCTAGCCCTA
>NW_006399770.1:23645286-23647426 GCF_000299155.1 Elephantulus edwardii
GGCTTTGACAAGCACTGTGGTATTTGGACAAGAACAAACTGGGAGGAGGGTAGAGAGAATAGTGCAACAATGAATGAATGGAAACCCAAAATCTCTGTAAGTGTTTATGAAAATTAATAAAATATAATTATAGAAAAAAAATAAATAAAAAGGAAGAATTCACTTAGGAAAAAAAACAAAAAAACTGTAAATAGTAGAACAAGTAAACCAATAGGATTATAAAAAAGGAGGAAATGAGAAGAAAAAGTGACTCTGAGGACAGTGGTGCTTTGAAAAGAGAGAATGGGAGAAAAGAAAGAGGGAAGAAAGGGTTATGAGAAATTAGTATGTGTGTGTACACATGTGTGTGTAAAATAAAGAGGAATCTACAATAAAGTTAATAAAGGTCAAAATGGACAATATTAAAAAAATCAAAAGTAGGCAATATAGATCAACTACAGCAATGAGATGCAAGTGAGGAGAGAGAAAACATCCTATTATTTCATTTTGCATTTTAGTCATTGGGCTGGGCAACATCCCACTTGTCCTGTGCATAATAGAAAAAATAATCACTCTAAACTCAATGCCAAACAACGTTGTTATTGTTGTTTTCTTTTGCATCGAGCATGAATCATGGTGATCCTATGAACAATAGTCCTGAAGCTGTTCTATAACTAACGACATTTATCAAACTTCTTAGTTTTCAGAGGCATGTTGTTTATGAAATGGATACCACTCCTGCTTTCAAACCTGCCTTAAACTGGGAACTCCACCAAACACTGTCCAACAATTATGTCTTTGACACCCCAGTGACACAAGGCTCAGAATTGCAGCAAACCCAGGTCACCTCAATACCTCATATTGACAGAAGAGTGTTGTACCGCTTAGAAGAATGTTCGTCTAAAATAAAATAAAAACCAATTTTTAAAAACAAAGGCCTTCCCTGAGGTCTTGTTGACTCTAAAAAATAAGCCTAAATAAAAACTACCAATATATAAATTTTTTGTTATGTGCCATTGAGTGGCCTTTGTATAACAACCCTATGTACAGCAGCTCTGAACCCTTCCCTGTCCTGAACCAGTCTCACTAATTCTGACACACCACCCCAGTTGCTTTGTAGGATAAGGATGGACAGTCTCCTCCTGTGCAACTAACTTCCCCTTAAAACCCACCAAAGGGTCAGCTATGGGCCAGTTCCAACTCTACTACAATAGCAATTGGAAGTACCATGATGTACAGAGAAGAGATTGAAGTTGTTAACAATTACATCTTGCTTGGCACCACAGTCAGCACTCTTGGCACCAGCAGTCACAAAATCAATAGATTAATTTCATTGGGGAAATCTTCTGTCAGGGACCTCTCCAGAGTACTGAAAAGCAACAATGTCACTCTAGAGACAAAGGTGTGCCTGATTCAGGCTATGGTCTTCACAATTACTTGTTAGTCATCAAAGAGTTGGACAATGACTAATAATGACAGAGAAGAAACAATGCTTTCAAATTGTGATGTTGGGGGGAGCTCTGGTGGCCTAGTGGCAAGAAACTGTACTGCAATCCCAGAGGTACACAGTTCAAATCCACCAGATGCTCTGCCGGAGGAGGGACAATTTTCTCCTGTACCAGTCAGATCTGATTTGATGGTACATGCACAAAAAATAATAATAAAAAAATAAAAAAACCCCAAATTGTGATGTTGGGAAAGAGTCTTGAACATATGGACTGCCAAGAAAACAAATAGGTCTGTCTTGGAGAGAATGTAACCAAGTTTTCCCTCAGAGGCTAGGATTTTGAAGCACCTTCTCACATACTTTAGGCATGTGGCCAGGAGAGAACAGTTGTTGGAAAAGGATCTCATGCTCAGAAGGGTAGAGGGCCAGTTCAGGAGTGGAAGACCCCTCCAGATGAGATGGATTGATACAGTAATTGGCCAATGGGGGTTGGTGTGTCAGAATTAGCGAAGTTGGCTCAGGACAGGAAAGGGTTCAGGGTTGCTATATATAGGATTGCTATTACATCTGTGGAAGGAACCACTGGAGAAGCTCAATATCAGCTGTGAAAACTAGGCTGGGGGCTGATTGTGGAACAGACCACCAATTACTCATATGCAAGTTCAAGCTGAAGTTGAGGAAAATTAAACCAAATCCACAGGAGCCAAAATATGA
>NW_006399770.1:23649306-23653679 GCF_000299155.1 Elephantulus edwardii
GGAAGACCCTCTATGAGATGGATTGATTCGGTGACTGGGGTAATTGGGATGGGTGTGTCAGAGGCAGTGCAGTTGGTGCAGGATAGAGCAGGGTTTAGGGCTGTTGTGCATAGGGTCCCTATGATTCGCAGACGACTCCACGGCACATAACAACAACAACAACATGTCATAGAGGATTCAACAACACGTAACAACAACAACAACAACTTTATGTGTGTGTGTGTGTGTGTGTGTGTGTAATCTTATTGAACAATTAACAAGGCAGCTCAAAGAAGAAATGATTCCTCCTTTGGATTGTGTGTTGGTTATGGTTATTGAATAGATTGTGAAGCTGCTAACAGAACAGATAAATATGTCTTGAAAAATGTGCAGTAAGACTGTTGCCTGGAAGCAAAGATCATTTATCTTAAATACTTTACCCTAGTCATCAGAAGTGGTCAGTCCTTTGAGAATGATATCATGCTTGGTAAAGTATAATGTCAGTAAGAGAAAGACCCTCAGGAGATGGAGTGCTTCAATGAATTGGAAAATGACAATTATGGCAGAGATTGTGAGGATAAGGTAGGACTGGGCATAGTTTAATCTGTTTTACAAAGGATCTCTATGAGATGAAACAACTGTATTGCAACAAAAAATGTTATACTTTTTTTTGTATGATATTGCTTTATTTTTCTTTCTAGAAAAGAATCTGATTTTCAGTGTTTTGTTCAGAGTGTGATGTTATTCAAATTTGCTCAAATGAATCAGTGTAGGTATCATTTTGTGTTAATTTCTATCTTCTCCTTGATAAGTTATCCTTTTGTGATTTTAAACTTTTGTGAGTATGTTTTGTAGGGAGTTACAAACAGTCTTGCTCTTATTCACCTTTTCTGTCTGCATTCACTCCATAATGTATCAGTTTGAGAATTTCAGCAACAGAATCTCCAATGCCTCAAACCCAAAAATAAAAGCTTATACTGGGTGATCAAGGCTGTAAGTAACATTGTATGACTCCTGGCCAGTCCTGGAGAAGGTGTCTGAATCTCTCTCTTCCCAGGTAAGTAGCTTTCATAGCAGCCATAACTGTACTCAGGAGTTTGAACAATTTTTCAAGCACTTTCCATTATTGGGTGGCTCTATTCTGCCCCTTTTCTGTTGCTTCCAGGCAAACTTTGATCATACATAAAAGTATAGAGTACTTTTATTCTCTTTATTCACAAAAGTATAAATCTTAGTTGACTTGACCAGTTTCTGCACAGAGATCCTAGGGGGCTTTCAACTCTCCTAATGTATTATATTTCCTCATCCTTTCCCCATTTTCGATCCAAAGGAAATTAAATTATGACTTTGAGGAGTGTATATTTTTAATATTCTATCTTAAAAATATATCTACCCTTTCTATATACTTGAAGCTTAGGCAGTCCACTGAATATAAATATACAAGACAAACTGATCTGGAGTTGATGTCATTATTTGCGAAGTTAGTGTGTGTATGGTAGGAATTTGAAAAAATTATTATAATCCTCAAGAAATGGAAATTATTCAGGATTATTTGAGTGTGGTTTTTGTTTGTTTTTTTTAAATTTAATTTTATTAATGAACATTTACAGAGATTTTGGATTTCCATTCATTCATTGTTGCATTTTCCTCCCTGCCCAGCCCTCTCCCCCACAGTTCACTCCTCTCTTTGAAAAGTGAAAGGAAAATTCTTTCATCAACTCAACTACAACTCAGAGCAACCCTATGAAGAGTAGTTCTGAAACTTTCCCTACCATGAGCAAACCTCACTATTTCAGATATACCTAACCCCATTATCACGACTATGTCACTCCATCTCATCGTTGTTTTCCTCTCCTGAGATGACCCTCCTCTGTCTTCCAAGTATGTTATCTTTCTGCAAGTATTCCTGACAACATGCTCATAATATGTGAGATAGAGCTTCAAAACCCTTGCCTCTGAAAAGCAACTTTGTTTCACCCTCTCCAAGGTTGACCTTTTAGTTCTCTTGTCAGTCCCAATGAAATGATGAGGACTTTTAAAAGTAAAGGAAGAAGGAAGGGAATAGTGTTCTTTTTTATTACGATAGTTTATTTACAAAATTAAAATGCATTGTTTTTCACACAGAGTCATCCAATTTCTCTCATCCCCCCCATCAAATTGAACAACCTCGTGATTAGTACCCATACACGTTCTCATCCCTCTGCTTCTACATGCTCATTCTACAATAATGGTCTTATACAACATTTGTCCTTGTGTGACTGAGTTAGTTCACTCATCATAATGCTCTCCCGTCCCTTCCAAGTTAGGTAATAATATACAAAATCATTGTTCCTACATGATGCATAGTATTCCATTATAGGAATGTACCATAATTTCATTCATTCAATTGTGGTTGGGCATCTGAGCTGTTACCATATTCTTGTGATGGTAAACAACGCTGTTATGAACATTGGTGTACAAGTCTCCATTTGTTCCTCAGCTCTAGTTTTCTCGTATTATATTCCAAGCAGTGGAATAGCTGGGCCATATGAAATTTATATATTCAGCTTTTTGGGGAAGTGCCAAACTGCTTTCCAGAATCCCACCAAGAAGGTATAAGAGTTCCTATCTCTTCACAACCTCTCCAATATTTATTACTTACTGTCCTATTAAACTTTACCACTGTTACTGGGATTAAATTATATCTCATTGTGGTTTTAATTTGAATCTCTCTTACTGACAGTGATTCGGAGTATTTCTTAATGTGTCTGTTGGCCATTCAAATATTTTCCTCTGTGAAGATTCTTTACATGTCTTTTGTCCATTTTATAATTGTGTTATCAGTCTTTCTTTCTTGTTGAGGCCTAGGAATATTCTATAAATTTTTGTTATGAGATTCTTGTCTGAGATGTTTGTTTCCAGTCAGTAGGTTTTCTTTTCACACTGTGGCAAAAGGTTTTTGATGCGCAGGGATTTAATCTTTAGAAGGTCCCATTCATTAATTTAATAGTCTTCAGATTGTTTATTTGTGATTGCATTTGATTGTCTCTTTATACTGTAGACTAAGCCTTCTAAGCTTGATCCCTGTTTGTCTTTTAAGAACTTTAAGGTTTGGGTTTTGTGTGCTATTGAGGCAGAAATAAACTGTAGCTGAACCTCCAGCAGGTTTTCAGAGGCAGTATGTCAAATAAAAGAGATTCCTCATCTTTCTCCTGATGAATTCAAAACATATGCCTTTGAGATTGCAGCGCAGCTTCTTATCACTAGGCCAGAGCTCCCACTCACATTGTTGTTGTTATTGTTCTGTATCATCAAGTTGGAACTGACCCATAGCGGACGCTCCAGTGCGTTTTCAGAGACAGTTAATCACAAGGAAGGAGACTGCCCATCGTTCTGCCGTGGAGCAGCTGGTGGCCTCTAACTGCATGCCTTTAGGATTGTAGTGTAGTTTCTTGACACTAGGCCACCAGAACTCCCCTTTAAAAATAATAACATTTATTTTTTCTTAAACTAAAGTCTGTCAGATACTTTTTCTAAATCTGAGCATTCAGATTAAGACAGACTGGGAAGGAGGATTGGCCATCCACTTCCATAATATCAGTACTCGGAAAACCCTATGGAAAACAGAACACAGGTAGACTAACAGGGCAACTGAGGTGGAGCTTTCAAGTATGGAAATACAAAGGAAGAGGAAAAGTTGTAAGCAGACACTAGTGATTGGAACATGGAATGTGAGGACCATGAGTATAGGAAAATTAGATACTCTTCAGGAAGAAATGGTGAGATGGACCGGCATGGGGCATTTTGAGTAGAATGACCATATGATATATTACTCTGGAGATGAATAGGTGAGGAAAAATGGGGTTGCTTTTATAGTTAAAGAAGTCATTTATAAATCTGTCTTGAAGTACAATATTGTGAGTGACAGGATAATATCCATACACATACAAGGAAGTCTAGTGAATACCACTATCATTCAGATACATACACCAACAACCAGAGACAAAGAGGAAGAAGATTTCTACAAACTTTTACAGTCAGAGATCTATCAAATATGCAATCAAGATGTATTGATAATAATGGGTGACTGGAATGCAAAAGTTGGCAACACAGAAAAATCGGTAGTTGGAAAACATGGACTTGATGACAGAAATGAAGCTGGATATAGAATGATTGAATTTTATACAATCAATGACTTATTCATTGCAAGCACATTTTATAAGAAACATAAATTCAGGTTATTATACACATGGATTTCACCTGTTGGTATGCATAGACATCAGATTGATTATGTCTGTGCAAAGAATTGCTGCAGAAGCTCAATATCAGCTGTAAAAACTAGGCCAGGACATGACTGTGAACAGACTACCAACTTCTCATATGCAAGTTCAAGATGAAGCTGATGAAAATTAAAC
>NW_006399770.1:23654720-23655865 GCF_000299155.1 Elephantulus edwardii
AGAATCGATCCATCTCATTGACAGACTTCCTCTCCTGCACCGTTCCTCCACCCTCCCAAACATGATATCCCTCTCCGAGGACCAGTCCCTCCTTGCACTATGCCCAAAATATGTCAGACAAAGCTTCAGAATCCTGGACTGCAAGGAGCAGCCTGGCTTCACCCTCTCTAGGACAAACCTGTTTGTTCTCCTAGCAGTCCATAGTATAGTCAATGCTCTTCTCCAGCACTAGAGCTCAAAGGAATCCATTCACTTCTCTCATCCCTAGTCACTATCCAGTTCTCCAATGCATAACATGTAATTGCAAAGGCTATAGCCAGGATCAGGCACACCTTAGTCTCCAACCTGACATTGTTGCTCTTCAGTACTCTGCAAAGTTCCCTGAGAGCTGACTTTCCCAATGCAATTTGTCTCTTGATTTCCTTTTTGCTGGTACCAAGAGTATTAACTATAGAGTCAAGCAAACTAAAACTGCCAACTATCTCAATCTCTTCACCATCCATACTGATGCTGTCAATTGGCCCAGTGGTGAAAATCTTTGTTTTCTTGATGTTGAGCTTCAATCCATATTGAAGGATACTATCCTTGACCTTCTGCAACAAGCACTTCTGGTGCTCCTCAGTTTCAGCAAGCAAGCTTGTGTCAACTGCATAATGCAGGTTATTGATGACTCTTCCACCAATTCTGATGCCACATTCCTCCTCATACAGCCCAGTGTCCCAGATGATCTTTTTTGCATACAGATTGAAAAGGTGTAGAGATAAAATACATCACTGGTGGACCCCCTTCCTAATTTTGAACCATGCAGTGTCTCCTTGCTCTGTTCTGAATACTGCCTTTTGGTCCAAATATGTCGTTGTTGTTAAGTGCCATTGAGTCGCAGGGGACTCATAGTGACCCTATGAAGGAGAGTCCTGGACCCTTGGGTGCCTTTCATATTCTCTCCAGGTTCATAGGGTTTCTGGAGGCAAGCTATTTACACAAGTGGATACCACTCCTGCTTCCAAGCTTGTTTTAATCGGGGAGCTCCACCCCACTCTGTCCACATTGGGTAACCAACAATTAACACATTTGATGACACATCAGTGTCACAGTGTTCAGCCTCACAGCAACAACAAGTCACTGTTGTATGGCAACTTGTACAC
>NW_006399770.1:23656345-23660821 GCF_000299155.1 Elephantulus edwardii
CATAACATCTGACAATTTCTTGGATTTTCTGATTTGTTCTTGTACACAAAATCTCAATCAATATTTGTTCCTGAGTTCCTGCTCCCTTCATTGCAATTATAGGTTTCACATTAGCACAATCAAATGTTCTGGGACTCTCTTTATTCTCAGAGTCAGCCATAATTTGTTGTGATCCACACAGTCAAAATCCTTTGCATAGTCAATGAAGCACAGATAGATCTTCCTCTGGTATTCTCTGCTTTCTGCCAATATCCATCTAACATTATCTATGATATCCCTAATACCACGACCTCTTCTAAATCAATCCTGCACATCTGGCAGTTCTCTCTTGACGTATTGTCCAGTCGTTTTTGGATAATTTTCAGCAGAATCTTGCTTGCATGTTATATTAATTATATTATTCAATAATTTCTGCACTTTGTCAGGTCACTTTTTTTTATGCAGGATTTCAGTTTTATTATTTTCCTCACATCAAGCTTATTTTCTTTGTAGATTAAAAAATTGTAAATTAAATAACTGATTTCTGGTTATTAAATAACCAGAGGAAGAGAGGAAGACCCACAACAAGATGGATTGACCATAGCAACGGGCCCAGACATATCAGAGATTGTGAGGACGGCGCCAAGTTCACATTCGTTCTTCATAGGATTGCTTAGTCAGCTCAATGGCACATAACAACCAAAACAATTATTTCCTTTTAACAAAAACAAGTTATCAGATTTGTAGTGTACTCAATCTTTATGACTTTGAACAGTTGGCTTTAAAAATCCCACTGCTGGGAAGTAGATTTTGCCTCCTACTGACTGAATAGCACAGACTTAAACAACTCCATAGAGTTTCTAAGGCTTTCTTGCATGAACTGGCTGATAGACTTGAACCATTGAACTTTATGCTTAACAGCTCAACATCTAGCTCAATGTGCCACCAGCATTCTTCAATGGACATTATTGTTGTGGTTAATAGGTGCTGTCAGTTGTGTATAACTCATAACGACCTAGTGAGCAACAGATTTGAACCTTGCTGTTCCATTCTCACCATCTGTGATATACCCAAGCGCATGGTTAGTCACTGTGCCAATCAACTTCTTTGTGGGTCTTCCTTTCTGTTACTGACCCTCCCCTCATGTCCCTTCCCAAGGAATAGGACCTTGTAACAATGTGCCCAAAGTACGTGAGAGAAAGGTTCCTCATTCTCGCCTCTAAGGAGCACCTTGGTTCCACTTTCTCCAAAACAATACTTGTTTTCTTGGCAGTCTAAGGGCTATTCAATCCTCTTCTCCAACACAATGACTAGTTGGTATAGATTCTTCTGCTGTCATCTTTTTCAATTGTCCAACTTTCAGGGGCAGAGAAGTGCCAGAAATTCAAGCTGTGTTTAGAAGAGAGGGTGGCACCAGGGATATTATTGCTGATATAAGATGGATCCCAGTGGCTGGGCTGAGACTTAAGTGCTCCACATGGAGAAGTCTTTTCAAGGCTTTCCCAGCCAATGCACCAAATTCTGCCAACACATGTAAAAAACAAAGGACGCCTTTATTCTCCACATATGGAGGCTCTCTCCCTGGTGTACCGATGGCGCAGAAGGGAGCAAGAGAGTCCACTTTTATATCATGGTTGTGGTTGTGTGCCATTGAGTCAGAAAAGTTCCATAGCTAATCTTTCAGCAGATTTTCAGAGGTAGTAACTGCATGGAAGGAATTTGCCATTGTGGCAGTCACTGTCAATCTACCTGGTTGAGGGTTTTCTTTACTTCACTTACTCTCCACCTTTCCAAGCATGATGTCCATTTCCAAGGAATGGCCTCTCCTAGAAACCTCTTAAAGTATGGGAGAGGAAACGTCATCATCTGTTCCTCCAAGGAACACTGTGACTGCACTTTTTTCAAGAATATATCTGTTTGTTCTTTTAGCAGTTCATAGGATATTCAATACTCTAACAACACAACTCAAGTGCATCAGCCTGCTTCTGTCATCCTTATTCATTGCCAAGCTCTCAATTGCACAGCAAATAAATAAAAACACTATGGACTGAATCAAGAGCAACCTATTCTTCAAACTAACATCATTACTCCTCTGTACTTTGGAGAGTGCCTTAGCAGTAGACTTGCTTAATAAAATATGTCTCCTTAAATTATGGCAGCTACAACCAAGTGTGTTAATTGTTGATCCCAGTAAAAGGAAATCATTGATAATTTCAATCCTTTCTCAAACTATCATATTGTTGCCTATTGACCCAATAATGAAGACCTTTGTTTTCTTGATGCTAAGCTATAATCAATATTGAAAGCTATAGTCCTTGATCTTTTGCAGTAGTATTTTCAAGTGCTACTCACTTTCAGCAAGCAAGGTTATAACAAAGGTTGTTGATGAGTCTTCTTCTCATTTTGATGACACATTTCTCTTATAGTATCTGAAAGTGTTCTGGAAGAAAAGTAGCAGGAATGTGTTCCTCAGGAGAGATGATAAAACTTTGTCTAGTATGTTTTGAATATACAATTATAAGAGGCTAAACCTTGAAAAAAGAGATCATGTTTGATAAAGTTGTTGTTGTTGTTGTTGTTGTATGCTGTTAAGTTGGAACCAACCTATAGCTGACTCTCAAGCAGGTTTTCAAAGGCAGTTAATCACACAGGTGGAGATTGTCTTTCCTTTTCCCACAGAGCCTTTGTAGGATTTAAACTCCATACCTTTGTGATTGCAGCAAAGTTTCTTGCTATTGGGACATTAGAGCTCCTGTAGGGGAGCCAATAAAAAGTCAGGAAGCAGGGGATGACACAGCAGAAAGTGTGAGTTGGTGCTGCTTGTGCTGCTCCCACAGTTATTTTGGTGGAAAAAAGCAGCTGTCTATCTAGACCACACAGGATTCCTTAACTCAGGAAACAAGGAGATCCTAGTCACCTCAACGGAGGCAAGAAGCCACTTTCAGAAGGGAGCAACAGGCTTCCTCCTTGGTTATTCAGGTACTTTGTGGGTTAAAAAACCCCTGCTGTCTGGCTTGACCACGTGAGATTTCTTAACTCAAGCAACAAGGAGGTCCTGGACACCTAAACAGAAGAGAGAATCCACTTCCAGAACGGAACAATAGGCTTCCTGATTAGTCATTCAGGTATTTTGGGGAGGAAAAACTGCTGGCCTCAGGCCAAGAAAGGAACACAAATATATATATCCTTCACAAAATATTGCTGTACACTTGTTAATTTTATAGTCATAACAGCCTAATATCTATTAATAAAAGACTCCAATAGTGTAAAGAAAGCAGTATCCACAACAGCCATTAGAAAAAAAATAAAATAACCCTTCACCTAAAAAAGCAGACCCAATGAATAACCCAAATAGAGAAAACTAGAAGAAATATGTTGATGTAGAGTTACTTAATCAGCTATAGAAAAAGATGGAAATGTGGGAAGAAACAATGGAAGTCAATATGAGAGCAAATACTTCAGAGACAACAATCCAGAAGAAATATAGAGATGAGGAGAAACTTGAACATATATGGATGAAAATACAAAAGATGGAGGAAAAAATGATAGAATAGTCAGAGAGGTACAAGAAATTAAAAAAAAAATAATCACAAGACAGAGACCAGCACAGTACTGTAAATGACAAAAAGCATGAAAATACAATCCAGGATAATAAAACTGAATGGCAGAGATATCTAACACACTGATAGGACAAAAAAGTAGAACAAAAGAGATGGACCAGAGGGTCAGTGAGTGGGATGACAAGAGCCTCACTAGAAACATACCTGAAGAAAAATCAGAGATGAGACATAAAGAAAACATTAGAATTATGTGGGATGACATTAAATGGAATCACATATGTATAATTGCAATTCCTGAACATGAACAAGGAAAATCACTGAGAAGATGGCAGAAGAAGTACTAGAAGAAAACTTCCCAGATATTTTGAAGAATGGGGAAATCCACATCAAAGAAGCACAGAAAACACCCAATAGACTAGACCTAAAAAGAAAAACACCAAGATATATCGTAGTCAAATTCTCCAAATTAAAAGATAAGGATAGAATTCTAAACGCAGTAGGGAAAATCAGAGTTATCTACAAATGGGGAAACAATGAGGTTAAATTCTGATTTCTCAGGTGAAACCATGCAAGCTAGAAGGCAATGGGATACCATAAACAGTAAATTAAAAGACAGCAATTGTCAGCCAAGGATCCTATATCCAGCAAGGCTCTCTAACAAATTTGAAGGGGAAATTAGATTCTTTGAAGAAAAGAAGGATCTTAAGGAATTTTTGAAAACAAAACCAAAACTACAAGAAATTTTAAGGGAAGTCCTATATACGGAGAAACCAAAGGAAAGTGAATGAACCATAGAAACCAGAAAGAACAGAAAAAAAAAAAAAGACAGAAAAATAGCAGAAGTAAAACTTGGCCTGACATAATCACTTAAGAGAGGAAGAAGTACCAGAATGAATAAAAAATAAAGCTCATCAATATGTTGCTTACAAGAGACATA
>NW_006399770.1:23680635-23682809 GCF_000299155.1 Elephantulus edwardii
GTCAAATCATTTTAGTTACAAAACTGTCCTAAAATAAAAGCAATAGAGTTGCCTCATAGGGTTTCCAAGGCTGAGATCTATACATAAGTATATTGCAACATCTATCACAGTACTGTTGTTGTTGTTATTTTATGTCTTCTAATCAGAACTGACCCATAGCTGACCCTCCACTGAGTTTTAAAAGGCAGTTTCATCACAGGGGAGGAGAAGGCACATCATTCTACCTTGCAGCACCAGGTGGATTCCAACTACATGCCTCTGGGATTGCAATACATCTTCTCAACCACAAAGGTGCCAGAGCACCCTAGCAATGAGATATATAAAAAACTGACTGAAATCATCCTAAATGTTTAGGCCCATAGAAAGAAACCAGAATAGAAAAGTTTTTATTAGATATAAAGCACTATCATGAATATTATACATGAACTTTAGTGTTGTTGTGCACTATGTATTACACTGCTAACTGAAACTCAGCCATTCAAATCCATCAAGTGTTTCAGTGGAGAAAGTTAAGTAATCTCTTCCAATAAAGAAACCAAAAGAAGGGCCACTGTGGGTCAAAATTGACTTGACAGAAGTGAATTTGGTTTTGGATACAATCTTATTTAAAATTTAAAAAATCATTACCATTTTATAACCCTGAAACTAAGGAAGGGAGTTTACTTAACACATGTTGAAATATATAGTGAGTACTGGAACAGAAATTTCATTCAGTGAAACTAATTTTAGAGCTCATGGGTAAACAACTATGCTATTTTGTTCCTTCCTATTCTCCACTCACTGCCACAGATGGCAACAATTGATAGGTCATAATTGTGTATTTGTGAAATGGACATGTTTGCTGTCCTGACGAGACGAAGAGCTGTGGGAAGATGAGATTCGATGGGGTAGGTGAGCCCAACAGGGAAGAGAATGAAATTCCCTTGAAAATCTTGACCCTGTCTAACATGTTTACTAATTAAACTCTGTTTTCCATCTATCAACCCAGAGAAAGCTGTCAATGAACATTTTAAATTCTTTGCTCATAAACTCATTTGATTAATGATGTTAGCCGAGGCACATCAATAACCAAAAGCACATTTTACATTAGGCAATCCCAAGATTCAGTCAGAAAGAGATATTTAGGGAGAACAAAAGAGATTTATGCTGTTTATGTAAAGCACTATATGTCTTAGATGATAGTTTGTTTATCTTTACTTCAGAACAGGGATTCCAAAAATATACATGCTATGAAAGACAACAGAAAGAGGCATACAATGTGATAAATGTCAGTCCTGCTCCAAGAACAAACTACTATCAAATAAACTGATCTCTTTGAAAATTTATGGAAGCAGAATATCTAGTCACAGACACCTATCACTGAGTAGGAGTAAGATAAATGGCATCTAGGGTAGCATGTGTGCTTTTCTAACTTTATTTCCACAATTTTAGAGTATATAATTTGAAAGTTGCACTTTTGACCTTCTATATAATTCTAAATGAATCAGAAATGAGAAATAATACTGTTCTCATACAATGAAGTTTTATTCTGTGATAACAAAACCAGATTTCAAATTGTGCAAAAAATTAAATAGCTCCCCAAATCCTAGTAATGTAAAGTACTGCTACTTTTATTTATCTAGTTACTACTATATACCAGGCATATGCAATATTATTTCTTTCCAAAGTAACAATACCACTTAACTTCTTTCATTGATTCCTAGAAATTCTGAATTCAGAGTCTGAGTGATGAAGTGAACTACAAGATTTAAAAAAAAATCTGTTAAATCGATTTATAATTTTTTTAAACACAAGTATTCCCAAAACTCCATACCAGACATTGAATATATCATTACTGAAATTCAGTAATGTTAAAATATTTGTATATTCTTCCTATATCAAATCTAATTGTGGAAATTCAAACCCCTTCTTACTGTGTCTGGGAAACTGGTAACTTAATCTAACCTGCTAATCCTGCTAATTTAGAGGCCACACCAAAAACATAAGCAATTTATCCTGTGTGATTTACAGCCTCAAAATTCCACTGGAAGGTCTACTATGAGTCAATTCCAAGAAATGAGTGAGTATAATTTATCTATAACAAAGTTGTAGCAAAAATCACCAATGAGGTAGAGGACATGGCAATGGTAGAAGGGCTTTGGATTATGTGAAGGCTAGAAGAAAATTTAAACTAA
>NW_006399770.1:23682939-23686839 GCF_000299155.1 Elephantulus edwardii
AATGAATAGAATAAATTCTTTGTATTGCACAGTAGTTTTTAAATTTCTTTTATTGTAATTTTAACAGAAGTTTACAGAAAGGTTAGATTTTCATTATTTTATTGTTTCACATATTTCTCCAACCTCCTCTCCAAGACCATTTTGCAATACACTTCTTGTTCCAGATTATTATATATATACACTATATATATATATATATATATATATTCCATTCCTTTCAGGCAGTCCTTTCCCTCATCTTCTCTAGCGCAGTCTTCATTATTTATCCACTTTTTTTCCTATTCTCCCCTAATCCCCCCCAATATCACTCCTATATTGTAACAGTAGTGTTATGCAGCATTTGTCCTTTTGTGACTGAGATATTTCATTCAGCATAACATCTCCCAGGCTGATCCATATTGTATATTGTTTTAAAAATTCATTGTTTATCAATGCTGTGTATTTTTCCTTTGTATGAATGTACCAAGTTTTTCTATCCATTCATTTGTTGATAGACAGTTGAGTGAATTTCATCATTTTGCTATTGTGAATACAGTAATAATCATGGTTGTGCATATATTTATTTGAGTCACAGATCTGGTTTCTTTAGGGTATATTCCTAGTAGTGGCATTTCTGGGTCAAATCCTATGTTTTATTTTTAACTTTATAAAAAGGCACCAGACTGCCTTCCATAGTGGTTGTACCATTTTACATTCCCATGCGCAGTTAATAAGAGTTAATAAGAATTCCAATATCTCCACAACCTCTTCAGCATTTCTTGTTTGCTGCCTTGTTAAACTTTGCTGTGATGAAATGATACCTCATAGTTGTTTTGTTTAACACTTCTCTGATAGCTAGGGATTTTGAACATTTCTTCATGTGTTTCTTTGCCATCAGATTGAGCTGTTTACCTTTTTTGGTTGTTGTCATTCAGATGCTGACATAGTCTATATATTTTAGATATCAGTCCCTTATTAATATGTCATTACTGAATATTTCCCCCTAGACTGTGGGGTTCCTTTTTATCGTGTTGGAAAAGTTTTTTTTATGTGCATAGTGATTTGATTCTTAGAAGGTCTAGTTCATCTATTTTATTCTTTCCAAGTTGTAAGTTTTTGTTTAGGTTAGGCAATCTGTTCCTATTGTACATTAGGGTTTCTAGAGGTGTTCCTAGGTTTTCTCTGGTGAATTTTATGGTCTTTGATTTATCCTAGGTCCCTAATCCATCTTACATTGGTGTTGTATATGGTGTAAAGTGTGAGTCTTAAGTTTTCTGCTGATGGTTTTCCAATTTTGTCAACATCGTTTATTAAAGAAGTTGTCATTTCCTTACTTAACAGATTTCATCTCCTTGTAAAAAATCAGTTGATCATGTTGTTATTGTTGTTATGTATCGTTGAATCACCTGTGACTCATAGTGACCCTATATAAAACAGCCCTGAACTCTGTCCTATTTTGTGCCAATATCACTATCTCCAAAACATCTACCCCCATTACCCCAGTCTCTGAATCAATCCTTTTCATCTAGGGCCTTCCCCTCCTGCATTGTCTCTCCATCCTCCCAAGTATGATGTCCCTCTCCAAGGGCTGGTCCTTCCATGCAACATATCCACAGTATGTCAGATGAACCTTCAGAATTCTTGCCTCTAAGGAGCAGCCCTGCTTCACCCTCTCCAGGACAAACCTGTTGGTTTTCTTAGCATTCCATGGTATATCCAATACTTTTCTCTAACACCGTAGCTCAAAGGCATCAATTCTCCTTCTATCATCCCAAGTCATTGTCCAGCTCTCTGAAGCATAGCAAGTGATTGCAAAGACCATGGTATCTCTCAGTGCACCTGTCTCCAGACTGACATCATTGCACTTCAGTACTTTATTTTTTTTTTTTTTCACTTCAGTACTTTAGAGAGGTCTTTAACTGCATACTTTCCCATCACCACACATTAATTTCCTGGCTTCTGGTGCCAAGAGTGTTGACTGTGGAGCCAAGCAAACTAAAACTATGAACAATCTTTATCTCTTTACCATTCATCATGATGCTGCTAATTGGCCCAGTGGTAAGAATCTTTGTTTTCTTGATATTGATCCTTAATCCATACTGAAGACTGCAGTCCCTGACCTTCCACAGCAATCGCTTCAGGTCCTCCTTAGTTTCAGCAAGTAGGGTGTGTCATCTTCATAATACAGATTGTTGATGATGCTTCCTCCAATCCTGATGTCACGTTTCTCCTCATACAGCATAGGCTCCTGGGTAATCTGTTCTGCATACATGTTGAAAATGTATGGAGACAGGATACAGACCTGGCATACACCCTTTCCAAGTTTGAACCATGCAGTGTTTCCTTGCTCTGTTCTGACAACCGCCTCCTGGTTCAAGTACAGGTTTCACATTTAGAACAATCAAGTGTTCTGGGATTCCCATTCTTCTCAGACTTAACCACAGTTTGTTATGATCTACACAGATGAATTGATTTCTGGGATTTCAGTTCTATTCTAGTGACCTACGTGTCTGTTGTTGTACATTAAAAAAAAAGAAAAGTTGAGATTTCTAGATTTTACAAAAATAAAGTTTAAACATTCATAGTTCATGAGAAAGATTCAGAGAGAATGGAAATAAAAATATGAGTAATGGGACATAACACCAATTCTATTAATTCCAACTCATCAACCCTACATAGATTTGTCTGTTTGTTTGTTTTCTGGGTCTTTTTAAAAATTTAAATAAAATATTGATTTTCTACTACTTTAATTACAAATTTGTATACATTGTATTTCACGCCGAATCTTTCCCATTTCCTTTACCAACCCCACTGTGTAGACATCAAATTGTCAGACTCTTTGATTAATAACACCACCAACAACCCCAACTTCACCCCCTCGCCACCACCACCCAGCCTCACACCTCTGCTTCCAATCTCCCCGTCTTAGATCCTCACACACTCTCTAAAATAATGGTCTTATACAATATTTGTTGTTATGGAACTGAGTTAGTTCACTGAGCATAATGCTTTTCAGTCTCTCCCATATTAGTCAGAGATTTACAAAATCATTCCTCCTACATGCTGAGTCATATTCCATCATTGAATGTACCATGATTTCTCAATCCATGCTATTGTGGTTGGACATTTGGTTTGTTTCCATGTTCTTGCTATGGTGAATATTGCTGCTGTGAACATTGGTGTACAAGTCTCCATGTGTTCCTCAGTTCTCATTTTTCAAGCAGTAGAATAGCTGGGTAATACGGAATTTCTAAGTTCAGCTTTCTGAGGAAACACCAAAGTGCCTTCCAGAGTAGTTTTGGAATAAATTTGAGAGGAGATTATATTATTATACTAAAATTGATAGGAATCTATGTGTTATAAAATGTGTTGGGCTGGATTTTCTCAGGAAGTAAACCAGGTAAATATATATATATATGTGTGTGTGTGTGTATATTTGTATATATATATATAATACAGAAAAAGATTTATCATAAGAAAATGGTCACATGGTTGTAGAAATGGCAAGTCTCAAATCTACGTATCAGATATCCACAGACCATGGATTAGTTCAGAGGCTTCAGGGACAGAAAAAAAAAATCAAGATGATATTATGGCTGCTAGTTCATAGCTATGAAGGAGGGAGGGTGGAGGGACAGCGCAGGAGGGGAAGACCCTCTATGAGATGGATTGATTCGGTGACTGGGGTAATCGGGATGGGTGTGTCAGAGGCGCTGCGGTTGGCGCAGGATAGAGCAGGGTTTAGAGCTGTTGTGCATAGGGTCGCTATGAGTCGGAAACGACTCGATGGCACATAACAACAACAACAAGACTTGCAAAACAATATTGAATAAGAGAGGTGATAATGGACATCCTTGCCTAGTTCCTGTTCTTAAAGGGAATGCCTTTAAACTCTCTCCGTTGAGAACAATGTTGGCTCTA
>NW_006399770.1:23686939-23710062 GCF_000299155.1 Elephantulus edwardii
AACAACAACAACAACAACAGTTCATAGCTGGAGATTCTGATCAAACTAAGGTCGGCTGAATCCACTGACTGAAGTTCAAAGCACTAGAAATAAAACAATGCAATGATGAACCAACATAAATGTATGTATTGTATGCTTTTATCATACAAGTAAATCCATTAAGTATAAAAATTAAAAACAGAACAGAAAAAAAATGTGAGATTACAATAAGAGAAAGTGTGCTTCCCACATGGGCAGAAAGACTTGAGATGAGCAAGACTTGAGAAGAGCAAGACTTGAAGGACTCTGGAACAAGACCCTGGTAAGAGCAAGACCCTGGGGACGTTAGAAGAGAGACTGTGGCATTGCTGTAGAGAAAATGTGGCAAGGTGTAAACAGAAAATCCCTGAGATAAAGGCCACAGTTAAACAATTTTGCTGTTCTGGCCTTTGATGATGAAAAGAAAAGCTTAATGCTAAACTGAAACCTGACCCTGAACTAATTGAGGAATTGTACCTTGGAACTTGAGCTAAAACCTGGCCTTGTATTGGGTGATATTCTTTGTTTCCCGTACTTTCCCACTTACCACTTTCCTACTAAACCCCATCCTCAGCACCACAACTTTGAGTCTGTGATTTAGCAATATATAAATGAACTTCTTGATGTTGATGTGACTCTAAAGGCATCATAGGGCTGGACTACAGGCTCTTTATCTGCTTTCTGCTTGGAACAATGAGGGGTTGTGTTTTTCTCACTCTCTCTGGCCCTTTTATAAAGATGCTCATGCCCTTGTATCCCTGTTTCCCATTTTCTGTTCTCTAGACACTAATGAATAGCAGTGTTTTATTGGTAACAAATGCCTTTCAAGAGAAGATATTAATTATTATTATTAAGTGAGTAATGAAATTTATTATAGTTTGTATGGTAGCCCTTCAGAAGTTGTGGGTTATAATATTAATCTATCAGGCTATATAAAAATAAAAGCATGATTTTTCTAGTGAACACACAGAATTCTCATTGATTTCTATTTAGAAGCAGCAATATAATTAATCACATAGAAAATAAGTTAAGTTTTTTCTTAAAACATCTTGAATCTCATAGGGCACTATTTTAAGGATACAAATTATCCATGCAAACTGTCAACAGTTGATTATTCCTTTACTGAGTACATTCTAAAGCAAAATTAAAATTTTTGCAATTCTTGTTTTCTGCTAATGGTCAACACATGTGACATAAATACACCATTGGATTCTACTACCTTTTTATTAAAAGAAGTAAATTTTGATCTCATGGAAATCTGAAAAATTGTTAACTTTCTAATTTTTTAAAAAATACATTTTTATATATGATAAGCCATTGCCATTAGTGAGTTGTGTTGTTAAGTCAAAGACAGTACTTGTGGTTAGAAGCCACCAGTGACTCTGAGGAGGAAAGCGAGGTATTCTCTTACACAATTTACAGATTCTGAAAACCCACTGGAGTGTCAGCTTTTAGCTAGTTACAACTCAAGGACAATGAGTGAATGACTGCTACTGAGTCCAATCCTATACAATCTTAGAAGAAAGAGTAGAATTGTTCCATTGGGTTTCCAAGGCTGTTAATCTTTTTATAATAGGTTTTCCTTATTTTTCTCCTGTGGAAACATTCATGAGTTCAAACTGCTTTCTATTTGGTTAGCAGCTAAGTGCTAACCACTGGTTGACTATGACTCTTTAAATGAAACCTCAAGAAAACTCCTAGTTAAAATTTACGGATGGCTCATCAATTTTAATGCATAGTGAGTCTGTTATTGTGGTTTGGTATCATCTTGTCAGGACTGACTCACAGCTGACCCTCTAGCAGATTATCAGAGGCAGTAAATCACACAGAAATGACTGTCTATCTTTCCCCTGTGGAGCATCTCGCTGATAGATGTGAATGGTGTGCCCTTGAGTTGGCAGGGAAGCTCCTTACCACTAGGCCACGAGAGGAACCCTTCTGTGTTGTTCTTGTGTACTATTGAGTTAGAAGTGATCCACAACAGCCCCTCCTGTGGGTTTTCCAAGGCAGTTAATTAATGCATGGGAGGAGATCTCCCATCCTTCCATGGAAGAGCTGGTGGATTTGAACTGCCTGTCTTCAGGATTGCAGAACAGTTTATTATCACTAGGCCACCAGAGCACTAAGCAACCTTATAGGACAAAGTAAATTATTCTAAAGGCTTCTGAAAATGTAAATAATATTTACAAAAGCAGAATTATTATTCTTTCTTTCATAGAGTGTCTGGTGGACATGAATCATTAACCTTGAGGTTAGCAGCCCAGGTTTTATTAACACTATACCACCAGGGCTCTTTTTAAATATAATAAGTGTCAGAAATTCACATTATTTCTTAAACAAAAGAACATTTAAAAGAATATTCCAGAATGAAAGCATAATTACATAGTAGCTAAATGAAATGTTAAATGTAGTAACTAAAAATGAATTTAATAAAAGGCCATTATTATTGTTTTATTTTTAATTTGGCTACAAATTTAATATTAAAATTGCTTAAGTGAAGGGTGATTATAGTAGCTACCCATACCTGTATTATTTTCATTTTATGCATACTATAGACCTCAATACTTAAAAAGAATAATGTTCAAATATTTCAGTTAAAAAATGGCTTATATATCCCAAGTTCATTTAAAAGATATGAACTATTGAAACAGTTGTGAAAACTTATGTAACTACTAACATTGGATATAGGTGGGTATGTAATTCCGTTCAATGGTTCTTGTTGAAACACCATTTGAAGTATCTGCCTACCTGACTGTGTACAATATAGTGAATAGTTTTCTAAAGTGTTCAATATTATCCATGAATGCTTCCATCTAATAAAATCCAAGATCACTTTTGTTAAAATTGAAGCTACAAATTGCTCATTTTATACTAAGTTACCCATTAGGGAGAAGATTGACCACTCACACATCAAGAAAATTAAATCTATTAAAAATCAGATGCATTGCTCACTACCTTTTACATAGGCATTAATAGAATTATGCTAATGAACAGAATACCTGAGATAGGTGCCATAATTCTCTTTAGAATTTCACTTGCCTAACATAACACTTCATCTGTTTTAATATGAGTTTTTAACTTTGTAACTATTGGATCACTGTAAATGTGAACTGCAATGCCATGTGTGGGTATCAGGAGGAAATTAGAATTTTTTTAAAAAACAGCATTTGTCTATTGTTGGTTTTAAATAGCTTAATAATTTTTTTTAAAAATCAGCTTGATCATTTATTTCCCTACTGCCCATTTGACCCATTCCTTTTTCTGTCCATTTTTATGTTCCTTTATTTCCATTATTTAAGTTTTCAGAATTTTTTTCCTAGATCCTGTCATTTTGATTTCTTGGTGTTTAATCTCAAAATAAGATATCTAGATGTCAGAAAATTTCAGCTTTATCATTGAGAGTATTTTCTGAACATGATTTTGACATTTTCTGTCTTGTCTTTTATGCACCAGAGTTGGTTTTTTGTTTTGTTTTTTTTTTTTTTTCAATTTTGTATGTGTGCACTGTCAAATCAGATCTGACTGATACAAGAGAAGATTGCCCCTCCTTCTACAGCTCCCTTGCACCAGAGTTTTGAAGAACAAATCTACTCTACAACTCCTTGAAACAGCTCTAGATTTTAATCAATAAATTTGTGTAAATTGTCAATTATTAGTGAGATAAGAAACAAGATTTAAAACCAACATTACATGAAACTGAAAAAGACAAATTATTTATTTTGGGGGTTATTTTCTTAATTTTTACTTAATATTGATGTACATACAAAATTCATATATATTTACACTATGCTTCATTTACTTTTTGTTTCATACAATCATCTCCATTCATTGTATTTTGTAAAGTTAATTATTTCAGCAGTCAGTAGAATGAATGTGGCAAGCTTAAACAAACATCACTACAGTTAAACTCCACCACTGTTGAAACCTTTCTAACCCATAGCAGTGATTCTACAATTTCCAGTGGAGACTCCCATTTTTCTATACAAAAGATGCTCATGGACCATGCCATCCAGAGACTTGCACCATTTGGGTTAGCTGTGAAAATTACTACAGAGCATGCCAAGCATAGATGATTATTGTTGTTTTTGTTGATTCCCATTGAGTCAAGCACAACTCATAGCGACTCTATGAACAAAAGACCTGAATCCTGTTCTATAACTATCATCATTTCTCTAAGTTCATATAGTTTTCAGAAATATATTGTTTAGAAAGTGGATGCCACTCCTGCTTCCAAACCTGTCAGCATTAAGTCTCAAACCTGTGTCAGTAACTCAGTATTGAGAATTGCATAGAGTTTCACAAAAGAGAATCTGAAATCACACTATAATCAGAATCTGAGATCACACTATAATCTTAATCAGGAAGCACTGATTCTTCTGAAGGTACTGGAGATGATATATTAGCTTTTTAAAATATTCTGCACCACATAATAATGATATGCATGTGGTACTGAACGATTTACAAACTGGTAAAACATTACAGAAGAGAAATGGATCGTAAAATACATTAAAAAAGAATTTGAAAAAAAATTGAAGATTCTATGATGAATTTCAGATTACAACATGAATCTAACTGTATTGTTGCTTTGTGACTTCAAGCCAAGTACATATCATGAGGAGCCTGAGAATATATCTGAACCCTGTCTTATCCCGTGCCATTCTCATGCTTTCTGACACAATAGAGCCCGTTGCTGCAGTCACGGAGTCAATCCACCTGGTTGAGCGCCTTCCTTTCCTTTGCTGACCTTCTGTGTTTCCAAACACAATATTCCTCTCCAAGAAACATATTCGAAGTATGTGAGAAGAAGCTTTATCATTTTTGTCTCTAAGGAACACTTTGACTGCAGATTTCACAGTCCATTGGATATCCAGTAATCCTCTCCAACACTACAACTCAAAGGCTTCTTCAGTCATACTTATCCATCATCTAGCTCTCAGAATTGGAAAGACTAGCTTGAATCAGACACATCTAAATCTGGAAAATGAGGTCACTGCTTTTCAGGACTTTGGGGAGGTTCCTGACCAAAGACTCTCCTAAAGGTATCATCTCCTTATCTTTACTTTTTTTATTCTTATTTTTACTCTTACTGATATTACCAAGGATGTTGATTGTGTACTTAAGTAAGATGAAATTGTTGGCAATTTCAATTATCCCCCCCATCTATCATGAATTCCAATTTGCCCAGTGGTGAGGCTTTTGTTTCCCTGATGTTGAGGTATAACCCTTATTGAGGGTGATAGTACTTCCTCTTTTGCAGCTACAATGCCTCAAGGCCTGATTGCTGAAACCAAAGTTGTGTTATGTGCATAATGCACGTTGTTGAGGAGTCTTCCTCCCATACTAATACCACATTCTTTTTCATAAGTCATTTTCAAATGCTTTACTCAGCATGCAAACTGAACAGGTATAGAGAAAGGATATAGTCCTGATGCAAACCTTTCTTGGTATTAAAACACGAAATATTTTATTCAGAAGACAGTTTCTTGATAAGTATACATTTTGTAAAATCATAATAAAGTGCTTTAGAATTCCCATTCTTCTCAATTTTAGCCAAAATTTGTTATTATTTACAAAGCCAAATGTCTTTGCATAGTCAATAAATTATAAATAGACATTTTTCTGTCTTTGTATGCTTCAGACAAGATCCTTCTGACATCAGCATTGATATCTCTGGTGCCACAGTCTCTTCTCAATCTAGCTTGAAATTCTAGAAGTTCTTTAAGTACTGTTCTAGAAATTTTCAGGTCTTCAGTAATGTTTTACTTGCTTCTAATATTAGTAATATTGTTCAATAATTGCCAGATTCTTTTGTATCACCTTTCTTAGAAAATACTAATCTTTTCCAGTAAATTGTTCACAAAGTTGTCTTGCCAATTTCCTGGCACAGAGTGATGAGCAGGAGACATCTTTTATTTGAAACATATCAGTTGTATCCCAGTGATTTCTGGGCCTTATTTTTTGCCAGTGCAGCTTTAACTTTTTCCTTCATTACCATTGATTCTTGATCATAAGCTAGCTACTTCCTTACATATTTAAATGTTGGCCAATTCTTTTTGTACGTGACTGTGTATTCCCTCTTTTGATGCTTCCTGGATCACTCAATATTTTCTCCATAGTGTCTCTCTGCATTGTACCTTGAGACGTGAATTTAGTTTTCAGTTTTAACAATTTTAGAAATCTTGAGACAGTTCTTCCTGTTTTATTATTTTCCAAATAAAAAATTTCTGGACAATTATATTACTTTGATTTGTCCTATTGAAGTATATTTTGGAATCTTCTGTTCATCCCTTTTACTCTGGCATCCTTTCCCTTTGTTTTGATTTCTTGATGCTCTATTGCAAATTTCAGAGTCTCTTATGCTATCCATTTTGGTTTTGCCTTTATCCTCTATCTTTTAATGATATTTTAGTTTCTTCATGGGTACTATCCTTGATGTCCTTTCACAACACATATAGTCTTCGATCAGATTAACGTTCAATGTCTCAAACCTGTTCTTAAGGTGATTCTTAAATTCTGGTGGGATAGACCAAAGTATTTTGTTCTTGTGAACTTGTTTTAATTTTCTTCAATTTCAGTTTGAACTTGTACATGAGTAATTGATGGTCTGTTCCTCAGTTAGCACCTATCTTGGTCTTGATTGTTGATAATGAGCTTCTCCAAAGATTCTTTCCACAGATATAGTCTATCTGACATCAGTGAAGTCCATCAGGTAAAGTTTACATATATAGTCAGTTTACATATATAGTCATCATCTGTTTCTTTTTAAGAAAGTATTTGTGGTGAATATACATTCATTTGATTTTCAGCCTCATTTTTCTCCCCAGTCCACAATTTCCAATTACCATGTCTTTCACTTGTTTCCAATTTTTGTATTCTAGTCACTAATTATTATTATTATTGCAATTTGATTGCGTGGTTGCTAAATTTCAGATTGCAAAATTTTCAATTTCCTACCCTATGACAGGATTACAGAAGAAGAATAGACGTCTTCAAGTTGTGGTGCTAGAGGCTGTAGATCTGTCTTGAAGTGGGTGAAGCCAAGTCTCTCCTTGGAGATTAGGATTTTGAAGCTCCCCCTCAAAGCAACCCAAAAGATATCGATAATTTCCACATTCTATTGGGTCACCTTTCATTAGAATGGGAACAAATATGGATCTCTTCCAATCAGTTGGCCAGGTGGTTAACCTCCAGAGTTCTTGACACAATTTGGTGATTGTATCCAGGACATCATCTGTTGAAATATGTCAATTGATATGCCATAGATTCGTGGCGCCTTGCTTTGTGCCAATGCCTTCATAGCAGCCTGAGCTTCCTCTTTCATCACCACAGGCTCTTGCTCATATGTTAGTCTTTAAATTCCTCTGTGTCAACCAATTCTTTTGGTTAGAGCGACTTTGTGTACTTCTACCATCTTTTTCAATGCTTCCTTGATCACTTAGCATTCTACCCAAAGCATCCTTAAGTATTGACTGCCCTGTGTGCAGATCTCACCCCCAGGATCTACACTCACGCCACTGGAGAGGTTACTCGGGATCAGTGGTGACACGGCAAACTGTCTTTGCTGTTTCCATCCACCACAATTGGAGACCAGCTTCCACAAACACCAAGAGAACTCCTCTGGGTGCCTCCAGCTTGGCCAAGAGGGAAGGAACTGGTGTGGCCCCGCCCACCCTACCGGCTCCACCGACAAGCGGGTGGAGCCAAGCGCTTTTAAAAAGGCGCTCCCATGACTGATGGGCCCACACCATTGCCTGGAAAGGACCTCAAGTCATCAGAAGGATCAGACCTGAGATCAGCTCCCGTGATCAGTGGATGGCAGAAGAGGCAGCTGACTGCCACCACGGGACGGAGAGCGACCTCATTCACCACAAGTGGAAAATGTCTAAATCCCACAGACCAGGCTCAAAAGGAAGCCTGGAAGAGAGAATTAAAGAACAAGAAACGACGCCTGATGGTGCGAGCTGCGGTCTTGAAGATGAAAGATCCCAAGCAGATTCTCAGAGACATGGAGAAATTGGATGAAATGGCCTTGAACCCCGTGCAGCAGCCAGAGATCCCTGAGAAGGTGTTGGAAGACAAGGGCAAAAAGCTGCGTGCGACCTTTGAATGTATTCTACGCCATCATGAGAAAGAGAATCCCGCTACTCACAGAGATTTGAGAAAACTGAAAGTGGAGTATGAACAGAAGAGGGCTCAACTCGGCCAGTATTTTGAGGCTGTTAAGAATGCTCAGTGTGCGGAAGTTGAGAACATTCCTTTGCCAAGTACGCCCTATGCTGCCTCCAGCACCTTGACCCAAGATATTCCCCTCCCTGGTGCCCAGCCACCCTCCCTCCTTAACAAGACCTCAGCGTGTGGACCTCCAACTCTGGCAGCTCCAACTGCACTTCCAGGTGTGTGCCCTCCTCACCCTGGCATGATGTGCCCGGCTTTGATGCCTCCATTTGGACCTGTCCCACCCGGGTTTTTCCCACCACCAGCTTGCTTGCCAAACCCTGGGGTTTCAAAGGTTCCACCCAACTTGATTCAGGGGTTCCAGGCAGATGACCCAAGAGCATCCTTGGTTGAGAAGAGACTGGCAGGAACAATCAGTGCCATGCCAAAGATCACTCACGTTAGAGCAAAGGCCACTCGGTTGGTGCCCACTGTACTGAGAGTGCGTCGAGAGAATAAAGGGGCCACCACTGCCCCCTATATGAAGTCGGAGTCAGTTGTGACCCTTGCCAGAGCAGCCCCCAGGTTCGGCCCTCCTGGTCCTGTACGAACTGGGTGTGATGCATATGCAGCTTTCATGAAAGAGATGGAAGGGCTACTGTGACAGCTTTGGATGAAGACAAGTCTTCTGCTGATGTCAGTCATTCATGGAAAAAGACTCCAGTGAGACTCCAGTGCTTACGGTAGGGGAGAAATTGGAGAGAAACGGTGTCCAAGTGTCACCTGAGGCTTCCCGCATCGGTGCCGGCCACAGTCCAGGGTTTTTGCTGCTCTTGTTGGATCACGGAAGGAAAAGTGGACCTCCGAACTGAAACTGGAGCCTCGACTAATTGATGAATCGTGTCTGCACTGGCATTGGGTGCTATTCTCTGCCTCCCCTACCCCAACTTATTTATTTCCCTAATAAACTCCACTCTCGCTACCAAAAAAAAAAAATATTGCAACTTGAGGCTTGAATTTGTTATGTTCCTTCAGCTTAAGAAACACTGAGTTCAATCCTTTTGATTTTGTTTTTACTCCATCTCTTTGCATATTCCATTAGAATACTTTGTTTTCATGTGCTGTGCTTTGAAATCTTCTATTCAGCTACTTAATCTCTTGATTTTTTCCCCCCCTCTGCTTTGACTTCTCAGCACTCTACTGAAATATTCAATCTCATCTGACATTCATGCTGGTATTTTCTTCCTCTTCTGTATGTTTTATGACCTTTTGCATTCTTCATGGGTGATATTCTTCATATTCTCTCACAGCTCATCTGGTTTTCACTCATGTATTATTACACCAAATATTATGTAAATAAATCTGTAAAAGTGGCGGTCAGGTTCTTTACTGTAAGAGTAAAAACTTGAAACTAATTTCCAAGAAGGCAGAATCAACGCACAGTTTATCACCTTCCCATGGTTTTTTGGAGGCTGAATATTGCACGTGAAGAGATTCATCTTCCTCCTGAGAAACAGCTGGTAGAGTCTGAACTGCCAAAGTGTAGCCTCTAGGTAAAAAGCACAGCCGTATGCCTATGTCACAAAAGCTCCAACTGTAAGAATGGAGCTTAAAAATAAAAGACTGAAAAAAAAGTGAATGAGTTTGAATTAAACCTTGTGACATTAAATGAGAATTGAAAAGGTTGCTAGGAATTTATGTTTAGTTTAATATAGTTAGAGATTGTTTAATATGTTTAATATGTTGTTATTACTAGTTGTAATAGATTCAGCTCCAATTTATGAATATTCTATGTACAAAAGGAGCTCTGGTGGCATAGCGGGTAGGGAAATGTACTGCCAACACAAAGGTACAAGGTTTGAATCCACAAGCAGCTTTTCAGACGAAAGCTAGGCAATCTCATCCTGTGTGATTTACAGCCTCTTAAAACCTGCTGTGTGGTTATTTACTGATAAGTTTCTATGGCAATGAGGTTGAAATTAATGTTATTTACAAAGGAATAAGAAATTGTCTGACTTAGCACTATTGTCATGATCTCTAGCATGTTTAAGTCCATTATTTCACTAACTATGTCAATTCATCTTGTGGAGGGTTTGCCTCTTTTTTTCTCTGATCTTATATTTTTCCAAGTTTGATACTCTCCTCTAAAGACCAGATCTTCTTAACAACAGGATGAAATTACGTAACATGAAGTCTCACTATCCTTGCCTCTAAAAGTACCCTGGATGCATTTTTTTTTCAAGAAAGATGTTTGTTATTTTGAAAATCTGTGGTATAGTCAATAGTCCTTGTTAACATTACAATTCAAAGACATCAGTTCTTCCTGTTTCCCTTATTAATGGTTCAACATTCATATGTATATGAATGGGAAGTACCATAACTTAGGTGAGACACATCCTAACCTTTAAAGGGCCATCCTTGTTCTTTTAAATGTTAAAGCAATAGCTGGGTCCTATGAGATATCTATGTTTAGTTTTTTGAGACAATGCCAAACTAGCTTCCAGAACGGTTGCATCATTTTACAATCTCATCAGCAGTTTTTGAGAGATCCAATCTCTCCACATTCTCTGCAACATTCATCTCCTGCTGTTCTGCTAAACTTTTCTACTGCTACTGAAGTGAGACGGTAGCTCATTGTGGTTTTATTTTGCATCTTTCTGATTGGCAGTGGGTTTGAGTATTTTTCATAAGCCTATAAGCCATCTGAATTTCTTCCTTTGTGAAAAGTCTTTTCATGTCATTTAGCTAAGAATACACTCCAAGGAATTTAGAACTGAGACAGGAATGGGAATATGTACATTTGTCATGGCATATTCACAATTGCACAAAAAGGAAAACAACACAAATGACCATTAACAAATGAACTAAGCAATTATGGTAAATTCACAATGTAGTACTAGGCAGCAGTCTGCTCAAAGACGTGGCTTTAAAACCTCACAAAGGGAGGGGAGGGGACTTCTGGTAGTGGCCGAAGACTCCACTGTGTGTGCTTGGCTTTTTGCTTCTTTGGGATGGGTGTTCTGATGGGCAAGTGAAGGGAAGTTTTTGAGGTCTTGGGTTTTTTGGGTCGTGTTTGATGAGTATTATTGCTCTTTTCACCAAGAGCAGGTGTCCTTGAGTCTTTGCCTACGGTGGAAGTCCACTCTAAAATGTAGCTTTAAAACCCCTTGGATCAAAGTTATTAATTTTCTAGTGAATATTCCTTGAATGGCCCAGCAATCTTTTGTCTATTTGCTGAAATTAACAACTTGGTGTTGCTGTGATGCTGTACACTGTTCCATAGTCTTGTCAAATACTCTAATGGTTACCCATTATGTACAGTGTTTATCTGAGCTTCCAGATTGATCTATGCTGGAAAGCAAGAGCAGCAGACATTTCCTAAAGTAAATGCATCTGGAAACTCTACAAATTCTATAAACTCTACAAACTCTATAAACTCTGTAAGTGTACAAAAATGATGGTAGTTATAGAACAGAGTTCTGTACAGAAATGATATTAGTTATAGAACAGAGTATAGGTCTTTGTGCAAAGCTTACTAGGAGTCATATTTGTTGCGACAACACTTAACCACTGCTGAGAATAATGCTGTTTATATCCGGAGGAGCACTTTTACATTTTGTATATTACTCTTTGTCAATGTGCAGTATGAAGTAACCTGGGTTGCTGTGATGCTGAACCTTGTGCCATTGGGGTATCAAATAACAGAATGGTTTCCTAATGTGGACAGTGTTTGTTGGAGCTCCCAGTTGTAAAACAGGTTTGGAAGCAGGAGTGGCATCCGCTTTCTAAACCATATGCCTCTGGTAGCTCTATGAACTTGGAGAACTGACAATAGTTATGGAAAGGCATAGGTCTTTTGTTTATAGAGTCTCTATGAGTTGTACCTGATTCAATGACAATCAACAAGAACAACAACTATATAACATGGGTGAATCTAAAGAGCATTATGTTGAGTGAATAACTCAGACACTTAAGGACAAAAGACCGTTAGTGTAAAATTAAAAGAGTAACTAGTAAGACGTGTGTAAATGTGCAAAAGAGAAAAGGGGAAATGGAACAGAAAAAGACAAAACCTGAAAATCACTAGGACAGCAGAGTTTAGAGGGCAGACTGGGGAGATGGGTTGAAGTAATAGAAGAGATTCAATGGAGACCTATAGGAATGATGTAATAATAAACACAGATCAATGATACTTAACTATATTATGCTTGAATAAATAATACTAAAAAAAAGAGAAAATTTTTCGCTGCAGATTTACTCATTTCAATATTTTAATTGTTTTTTTCACTTCTGTTACCATGGGTATTGATTGCATGTTGCTCTTATGGGTCCTCAAGTTGAGTATAATTCATAGCAACTTTATGACCAAAAGAGCTGAACCCTGATCTATCCTGCACTATCCTCACACGTTCTGACACACAACAGCCCATTGCATCAGTCACTGTGACAATCTACCTGGTTGAGGTTCTCCCTCTCCTTTGCCAACCCTCCACCTTTGCCAGCATTATGTCTCTCTCCAAGGAATAGCCCTTTTTTAGCTGCATGCCCAAAGTATGTGAGGCAAAGCAACATTATTCTTTCCTATAAAGAACATTCTGGCTGCATTTTATTCAAGACATATCTGCTTGTTCTTTTGGCCGTCTATGGGATGTTTAGTGCTCTTCTCCAACACTAGAGTTCAATGACATCAATTCTTTTCCTGTCATCCTTATTTATTGTACAGCTCTCAGATTCATAGCATGTGCCCAGAAAGACTATGGCCTGAATCAGACACATCTTAGTCCTCAAAGTGACATCATTATTCCTCAACACTTTGAAGATGTCCCTAACTGCAGATTTTTCTAGTGCAATGTGTCTCCTTATTTATTTCCTGACTGCTGATACCAAGGGTATTACTTGAGGATCCAAGCAAGATGAAGCTTTTGACAATTTCAACCTCCTCTCCCTCCATCATAATGTTTCCTGTTTGTCCAGTGGTAAGAATCTTTGTTTTCCTTCTATTGAGATGTAATATATATCTAAGGCTGCATTAATTGATCTTCTGCAACAAGTGTTTCAAGTCCTCTTCATTTTCAACAAGTAAAGTTGTGTAATCCAAGTAATGCAGGTTATTGATGAGTCTCCCTCCAATTCTGATGCCATACTCCTACTTATAGAGTCCATCTTCTCTAAATAGTTTTCTCAGTATACAGATTAAATAGGTAAGGAGAGAGAATACAACCTAGAAACACTCCATTCTCAATTTCTCAAAGTTACCTTGCTGGGTTTACACAACAATCTCCTGACCCAGGTGTAAGTTCAGCATGAGCAAAATTGTGTAGCCAAGTAAAAGCAAATTCTTAACAAATTTTATATTTTCCCCTTTTATAAAAATGTTTTTTATTGTTCATATTATGACAAATTGTGTTTTTATTATATTGAGTTGTGATCCATGCTGAAATACAAAGTTCAAGCTTTTCACTCCTGAAATAAAAGAGAAACAAGGTAGGAGGTATCTCACTCCCTGATCTGAATCCTTCTATATAACTGTTGTGGTAAAGACAGCATGGTGCTGGCACAGTGACAGACAGATAGATACATCAATGAAATAGAACTGAGGACCCCCAAATCAGCTCATTTACCTATGATCAGCTGATTTTTGACAAGGAGATGAAATCAGTTAAGTGAGGGGATGAAAGTCTTTATAACAAATGGTGTTGGAAAAATTATGAAACTATCTGTAGAAAACTCAAGTAAGAGCCTAATCCACAATATGAACAGTCTTCAGAGCACCTTGAAAAACCTACAACCAGGAGAGAATAAAATAGGTGAATGAGACGTTCTAAGATTCAAATGCCTATGCACACCACAAAATTTCTCCAACAGGGTAAAAAAGAAAACCATAGACTGGGAAAAATATTTGGTAATGACATGTCTGTTAAGAGACACATATCTAAAATTTATAGAATACTCCTAGTGTGTCACCAAGAAAAAGTAAACAACCTAATCACAAAATGGGCAAGGTTTATGAACAGACACATCACCAAAGAAGACATTCAGAGGGAAAACAAACACATGAAGAAAGTTATAAAATCTCTAGGCCTAAGAGAGACGCAAAACAACTATGAGATATCATCTCACCCCAGTAACAACAATAGCAAAGTTCAACAAAGCAGTAAATAACAAATGCTGGAAAGGTTGTGGAGAAATTGGAATCCTTAGTCACTGTTGATGGGACTGTAAAATTCACCCCGTAATTCCACTTCTGGGAATATACCCTAAAGAAACCATATATGCACCCCGCATGTTTATGTTGTTCACAATAAAAAAAGAGATGGAAACCACCCATCAACAAATGAATGGATAGAGAAGCTATGATATTGTAACACAATAGAATACTATGCAGCATTGAAAAACAAGGAACTCATAAAAAATTATACAACATGGATGATCTTGGAGGGCATATACTCAGTGAAATATGAGTCATTAAAGACAAATAATGTGTAAGGCCAATGTTCTAAAAGAAGACTGACATGTTGTTGGGGGAAAACTAGGAAAAGAGTGGATAAATAATGAACGCGGCATTGGAATAGATGATGGAAAAAACTGTTTTAAAGGAATATATGATTAGGCATCATTTTCAGGACAACAATTCAGAATAAGAGGTGCATAGCAAAGTCAATTGGAGTGGAGGAAGGAGGAATTTATGAAAAATTAATGTTTTTTTTTTTAAAAAAAGCAAATTGTAGCAGGGTAGGGAGAAAAATGTGCAACAAAGATTGAATGGAAATCCAATTTTCTGTAATCTTTTGTTTAAAATGCAATAAAAATTATTTATATTTAATAAACCCCAAATTTAAGGCTTTTTAAAAAACATTCAGGTCCACATTTATTCTTTTTCTCAGCCCTAAGAAGACTCTTCCATATTGCTGTACAAATTTCTAAATATTTGCCTCAATATCTACATTCATCTCATTGCGGACTAGAACACTCCGTTGGCATACCAATCCTCAGCATCAAGGGCTGTTCTCTAAATTGTGCTGGCCTGGAGCATAGACAGAAGCTACTCTCCTCTAAGTTCAAGGTTTTGAAGTTTGTCAATAAGTACTTCAAGTCTTTGTTTTCTTAGTGGAAAGTTCTGTCATGTTCCTATTGCAGGCTGTTGATGAGTCTTCCTCCAATCCTCATGCCACTTTATTGTTGAACAAGTCCAATGTCTAGAATAATATTCTTATTGTACAGCATAATGGAGAAAGTGAAAAGGTATAATTTTAATAGGCACTTTTATTTACTTTAAACTATGAAACAGTCTCTTGCTCTGTTTGGACGGCTTCTCTCAGTTGATGCATATTCTAAATAAGTCCAATTAAGTGTTCTGGACTTTCTGTTTTTCATAGCATTATTCATAATTTTTAATGACCCACACCATCAAATGTCTTTGCATGATTTATAAAACATAAACATCTTTCTGGATTTCTCTGTTTTCAAACAAGATCCATCTGATATCACCTATGATATTCTTCATTACACAGCCTGTTCTGTAACCATTTTTTGTTTCTAGTAGTTCACCATTGATGCATTTTTCCAGTTATTTTGAATTTTTTTCAGCAAAATTATATTTGTATGTGATATTCATTATATTGTTTGTTAATGTCCACATTCTGTTCAATTTTTCCTTATCTTTTCAAAAGAACATAAATGTAAATCTCTTTTGTTTGTTCATGCTTATAACAATCTTCCAAATTCCTTGGCACCGATGAATAAGCGCTAGAAGGAAATATCTGTTTATTAAAACACCTAAATTAATGTTCCATCAACTTATTGAGATTTTTTTTGTCTCCAATTTCTTCATGCCTCTTAGACTTCTTTCAGAACCATTGGTCTTGATCATATACAACTTAATGAGATGATTGAGGTTCTACCCTTTATTTTTTGAATACAATGACTCTATGTATGTATTCTTTACATCTTCTTTTGATATTTCTTGCATCATTCAGTATTTTGACCATAGAATCCAATAATTTTGCAGCTCCAAACTTGAATCTTTCTTCAGTCTATCAGCTTAAAAAGTACCTGGAATACTTGTGTCTTTTAATTTTATAACCCTTGATTTTTTAATATTTCATTATAATATTTTATCTTCTCTAGCTACACTTTTAAGTTTTCAGTTTAGAATTCATACTTTTATTTCTGCTTGTCTACATGTTAAAGTAAGTTTTTAAGATGTCATTTCTAACATCATACGTTTTGGTTGTTGTTAAGTGCCATCAAGTTGAGTGTGACTCTTAGCGACCCTATAAACAAAAGATCTGAAGTCAGTCCTGTCTTGCACCATCATCACACTTTCTGACTCAGAAGAACCCATTGCAGGAGTCACCATGTCAATCCATCGCTTGAGAGTTTTCCTTTCCTTCTCCAACCCTTTACCATTCCCAATAATATGTCACTCTCCAAAAAGAGCTATGTCCAAAGAGCAATATGTCCAAAATATGTGAGACAAAGTCTCATCACTTTTGACTCCAAAAAGCATTCCAGGTGCACCAAGATATATCTGTTTGTTCTCTTCCCATCCATGGGATGTTCAGTGCTCTTCTCCAACACTACAGCTCAAAGGTGTCAATTCTTCTTCTGTCATCCTTATCCATTGTCCAGTTTTAGGATGCATAGTTGGTAATCAGAAAGACTATGATCTGAATCTGACACACCCTAGTCCTCAAACTGACATCACTACACCTCAATAATTTGGAAAAGTCCCTAACTTCAGATTTTCCTAGTGCAATGATTCTCCTTATTTCCTTTCTGCTCATACTAAAAGTGTTAATCATCTATCCAAGCAAGATGAAGTTGTTGAGAGTTCCAATCTCCTCTCCACCCATCATGGCTCTGTCTATTGGTTCAGTGGTAAGAATCTGACATCATTGCTGCTCTTTTATTTCTTCCCCATCAATTCAACAAAAAGCAAAGTATCTCTAGTGGCCTAGTGGGTAGTGAGTTGAACTGCCAATCCTAATGTTGGTAATTTGAATTTATCAGCTTCTCTGCGGGAGTAAGATGAGCAATCTCCTTCCATGCACTTTACAGCCTTTGAAAAGTTATGAGTCATTTACACCTTAACAGCAGAGAGTTAATATCAACCTAATGATGTTTACTTTATTCTTGTATGATATTTTGTTATAATATCCTGCAGTGTATCTAATATCTAGTGCTCAATGCTTAAAATTATTATTTTTTAAAATATGGGTTTTCATTCAAATACGCATTTATATTTTGTCTTATAACATCAGAAACAATTGTACAATGTCATTATTTACCTTATATTATCTAAGCCTCAGGATTCCCAACTTTTCCCTTCTTTTACCCATTCATTTGTTAATTTCAGCTCCCCCTCCCTCTCCTCTCTGTGTCAACCCTCCATGGAGTCAACATTTCAGAATTGTTTCTGTCTGTGTGTACTTCTTTCTTACTTTCATCAAGTTTCTGTGTTCTTATCCCCCCTTATATCCTGTAGATTTTGCCTTCTAGTACCTCGTAGTGCCCATCCTTTTTACCCCACAGACTCAGAAATCAAGAAAAATAAAAAATGGCAAATGGGAAGGAGGAACCCAAGTACCTTTGACACTTCGTGTCCAACACTGATATGCTCAAGGGCATGTTTTAGCTATTATGGACTTATTTTCTTATTTTTTTTTCAGCTTCCACTTGAATTTGTAAATGAGCAATTGATGACTTGTTCCATAGTCATGTTCCATAGTGATCTCCAAACTTGTTCTAATTGACATTACTGAGACTGTCCACAAACTCTTTCCATGAAAAGTATTCTATTTAATTCTTATGTACGTCTTCTGGTGGTGTCATGTGTATAGTTGCCATTTTAGTTTTTGTTTGTTTGTTTTTGGTGGGGATTTTTTAAGATATCTGCCACGAATAAATGGTTGCCTATGCAAAGTTCTTCTACCTTTTCATTTCTCTCATCTAAGCCATATTTTCCCACTATTAATTCTTCTGCTACTGATTCTTCTTATTCTCAATGTTTGTATTTCAATTTTTTATTATTAATGATTTTATCCTCCTAAATTATTAAGTAATGATTTTTTTTTTCTTTTAAAGCCATTCACTTAAGGTGCTTTATTGTGATTGATATTGTAGTAGCATTAGAAAACAAAGGGATATGTGTATACACAAGTTAATATATTACTATATATCAGTCCAAGCTTTGTTGCTAAGAGATTCTAGAAGTAATGGCACCCAAGAAACTAGAAACTGCTAATTTTAGTCTAATTTTTAAGATTTTGTAAATAAGAAAGTACAAAATAAATTCTATATGTGTTAGAAAAACACAGCTATCTTTTTCACTGGACTAGCCCCTTATCCAGTATTTCCTGTCTAAAATTAATTTACAGTTAATGATAGAAATTATAAAAACATAATTTTATTGTATTCCCTGTGGGATCATTGTTGTAACACAGCTGGGAAACAACTATTCTTTTATTCAATAACAAATACATAGAGTTTCTGGGACTTTTCTTTCATCAGAATAGAAGCACCATTACCCCTTCAAGTTGATAACAGTTTCTCATTTTTCTCTTTCTTTTTTCTGAGGATTAATTCCCAGTGAGACTATTGTTACATTCCCTTCTCCAGGCACACTGTGGAGCCCTTCCTATTACAGCGTATCGAATATGCAGTTTAATGCTCAATAAATTTTTCAAGTATAGCTTGTAACAAATGGAAAAGAGAATGACTTTTATTTACCATTAGAGATGTATTTTTCCCTATGATATCTGAAGTAGGGAGCCAATTTGTAAGGCACACATAAATCTTATAAATTCATCAGTAGAAAAGCAGTGAGAAAGAATACCCAATACAGCATTTCTTCTAATCCGATGATTTTTAAGGAAATGGGTATGAAAAGTGCTTAGAATGATATCCTGATTACTATCCTCATTGTCCTTAATAGTATTTTTAGAGTCATCCACCTGTCAGGTCATTTGAAAATGAGACCCAAGTTTTTCGGACTTAATGTTATAGATACAGGATTAATGCAAAATTCTCTAGCATTTTAACATAGATAAAACACCACACATCTTAGCAAAATATAAAACAAATTTTTGGCAAAAATAATATTTTGGTTAGATATCAGAAATTAAGAGACTTAGATCAGTTTGGTTAAAAACACCTATTAAAAGACATAAAATAGTGTAACTAAGGATTGAAGATACCTGGTATTATAAATATATAACAAGTATATGAGAGAAACGGCATAAAAAACCCCAAAGATTTGTATTAATAGTTATAGAAATAAAACATTAAAAACAAGCTTATAATTAAAGTGAATAAAATGTTTAATAAGAATAATTTTAGTGGATTATTCTCTGTTAATCTCTTGTGGCTTAGTAGTAAAGGATTGTGCTACCAACCCAAAGGCATACATCTCAGTGGGAGAAAGATAATATCCTCCTATGCCCTTGAAAAACCATTGGAGGATCAGCTATGGGTCAGTTCTGACTCAACAGCACACAATAATTCTCTGTTAAAGAACCATCATGCTAGAGTTAATAATTTTTAAAAAATCTTGAAAATACAATTTAATGCAATAAGTACATTTGATCACTAGAATTAGCAAAATACTTACTATGTTTTTTTACCTCAATATGTTTTAGAAAACACTTAAACACACATGCATACGTGTATATATGGTATGTAAAAGCCAAATCAAAGCAAACTCACTTCCATGAAAACTAGTCTTAATCAGAACAACTCTTATAAGAGAAACACTAACTCACAGAGCTCTAGAAAATCAGAAGACACTGGGAAAACCTGCAGTTAGTAACTGACCCAAATTATTGAGAATTAGTAAAGTCTGTTTGAAGACCAAAGTGTGTCTGATTCAGACCATAGTCCTTCCAGTTACTTGTTATGCATCTAAGAGCTTGACAATGAATAAAGATGACAGGAAAAGAATTGACACCTTTGAGCTGTGATGTTGGAGAAGACCGCTGAACTTCCCATGGATGGCCAAAGAACAGGTATATCTTGGAAAGGGTGTTGCTGAAGTCCTCTTTGGAGGCAGGAATGATGAAGCTTCTCCCAATATACTTCAGGCATGTTGCTAGGATGAGCTATTCCTTAGAGAAGGACATGGAAGGGTTAAAGATCTGCAAAGAAGAGGAATACCTTCAGCCAGGTATATTGACACAGTGACTATTGCAATGGTCTCTTGTGTGGCAGGATATGTGAGGTTGGCACAGGATAGAATAGGGTTCAAATCCTTTGTTCTTAGGGTCCTATGAGTTGTACTCAATAACATCTAACAATAAAAACCACCACAACAACATAGAGATCAAAGACTTGTTAAAAATCTCATGTTGGAGATGATGTGAAGAGATTGAAAATCTTATAAAATGTTGGTAGTATTAAAAATGCTACAACCATTCTGAATGAAAGTGTGGCATGTCCTTAAAAAGTTGAACATAGAGATTGTATAGGAGCAAGTGATTCCACTTTTAGTAATAAACCCAAGGAAAACAGGAAGATTTGTATACCAGTGTTCATACAAGCAGTGTTCACATTAACAAGAAAATGGAAAAAGCCCAAGTGTAAGTCAACTAGTGAATGAAACAAGAAATTATGATGGAATACTATTCAGCACTTAGGAATAATGATTTTGAAAAATATTATACAACATGACAAAAGATAGAGAGCATTATGCTGAGTGGAATAACTCAAACATATGAGAACAAATATTATATAAACCATTATTTTAAAAACAGAAGGATGACCAGTAAAATGTGTATGGATATCCAAAAAGGAATGGGAGCCTAAGGTGGAGAAGGGGAGAGCCAATCGCACTCTCTCGGACACACCCACCCTGATTACCCCAGTCACTGAATCAATCCACCCCATAGAGGTAAATAGAGGTCTTCCCCTCCTGCGCTGACCCTCCACCCTCCCAAGAATGAAGCCCCTCTCCAAGGATCAGTCCCTCCTTACGTCATATCCAAAGTATGTCAGACGAAGCCTCAGAATCCTTGCCTCGAAGGAGCAGCTCAGTTCAACCCTCTCCAAGATGAATCTGTTTGTTTTCCTAGCAGTCCATGGTACACTCAATACTCTTCTCCAGCATCACAGCTTAAAGCCATCAATTCTACTTCTATCCTCGCTAGTCATTGTACAACTCTCTGATGCATAACAAGTGATTGCAAAGACCATGGCGTGTACCAGATGCACCTTAGTCTCCAGAGAGACAGCATTGCTCTTCATTACTTTTTAGAGGTCCCAAACAGCAGACTTTCCCATTGCAATACATCTTTTAATTTCCTGGCTTCTGGTGCCAAGAGTGTTGACCGTGGAGCCAAGCAAACTAGAGCTGTGAACAATCTCAATCTCTTTACCATCCATCCTGATGCTGCCAATTGCTCCAATGGTGAGAATATTTGTCTTCTTGATATTGAGCCTCAATCCATACTGAAGACTGAAGTCCTTGACCCTCTCCAGCAAGCGCTTCAGGTCCTCCTCAGTTTCAGCAAGCAGGGTTGTGTCATCTGCACAATGCAGATTGTTGATAGATCTTCCACCAGTCCTGACACCACATTTCTCCTCATAGAACCCAGCCTTCCAGATAATCTGTTTTGCATATGGGCTGAAAAGGAATGTAGACAGGATACGTCTCTGGCATACACCCTTCCCAATATTGAACCACACAGTGTTTCCTTGCTCTGTTCTGATGACTGCCTCTTGGTCCAAGTATAGGTTTCTCATTAGCACCTTCAAGTGTTCTGGTATTCCCATTCATCTCAGAGTCAGCCACAGTTTGTTATGGTCCACACAGTCAAACACCTTTGCATAATCAATGAAACACAGACATTCCTCTGGTATTCCCTGCTTTTAGCTAAGATCCATCTAACATTAGGTACAATAGCCCTATTACCATGGCCCCTTCTAAATCCAGCCTGGACTTCCAGCAGTTCTCTGCTGATGTGCTGTTCTAGTCATTTTTGCAAAATCTTCAGTAGAATCTTGCTTGGATGTGAAAGAAATGATATTGTTCTATAGTTTCCACACTCTGTTTGGTTACCCTTCCTTAAAATGGAAACAAATATAGATCTCTTCCAGTCAGTTGGCCAAAAGGGATGGACCTCCCTCCTTGAAAGGAAATATAGAGGAAAGGTCACCATACTCATTTTTCAGTTTTAAATTGTATAGTTTCCCCTTGCTATGTCTGTATAACTGTATAGATTTTCCATGCATACAATTACATCCTCTGGGATTCCCATTCTTCTCAATGTTAGTTATAATATTAACCTCACAGCCTAATGCCTTTGCATAGTCAAAACTTGTTATGATCCATACAGTCAAATGCTTTTGCATTGTCAAAAAGGATGAATAGACATTCTTCTAGTATTCTTTACTTTAGGCCGAGATCTGTTTGACCTCAGCAATAATATCCCTGATGCCACGACCTTTTCTAAATTCTGCTTTAACTTCTGGCGTTTCATTACCTACATACTGTTTTAGCTATTTTTGAATGATCTTCAGAAGTATTTTTCTTGCATGTGATATTGATGATATTGTTTGATTGTTTCCATACTCTTTTGAATAATCTTTCATGGGAGTGGAAACACATATGTAACTCTTCAAATCAGTTTGCCACACAGCTGCCTTCCAAATTTTCTGGCACAGACTGATTGGTACATCTAGGGATGCATCTGTTAGTTGAAACAATTCAGTTGGCATTTTACCAATACTTGGGGCCTCACTTTTTGCCAATGCCTTCAGTGCAGCTTCAATTTTCTTCTTCATTACCGTTGCCTCCTGCTATGGTACTTCCTGAAATTTTTTTAGTGTCAGTTCATTCTTTTCGGTACAGTGACTGTGCATTCCTGCCATTTTATTTTCATGCGTTCTGGATAATTAAAGCTATCATCCCCAGTATCTTAACTATAATAAATAGCATCTTTGTTTTTCTTTTTTTT
>NW_006399770.1:23715794-23717672 GCF_000299155.1 Elephantulus edwardii
GTCAGAGACAGTGCGATTGGCACAGGACAGAGCGGAGTTTAGGGCTATTGTACATTGGATAGCTATGAGTCGCAGGCGACTCAACGGCACATAACAACAACAACAATGTAATCCATACTGATTGCTGTAATCTTTGACTCCTGTAGCAAGGGATTCTAGTCCTCTTTACTCTTAGCAATCAAAGTTGTATCATCTATGTAACCCAGGTTGCTGGTGCATCTTCCTCTGATCCTGTTGTAATGTTCTTCTTTATAAAGTTCAAATTCATGAATGATTTACTCAGCATAAAGATTAAGTAGGTATGCAGAAAGAATACTACACTGACACACACCTTTCTTAATTTTAAAACATGCAATATTTGCTTAGTCTCTTCAGGTAACAGCTTCTTAATCTATGCATAGGTTTCATATGAGCATAATTGAATGTTTGTGGTTCTCATTCATCTTAGTCAGCCCTAATTTGTCATGATCTAAATCAAATGCCTTTTCCTTTGCATAGTTACAAAAGCACAAGTAGTATTATAACAGAATGTGCAGAGAGCTGGAGTTGGAGAATAAAAAGAAAGAATGCACCTGGCATTTCTCAATCTGAAAGAACTGACAAACAAATTCAAGCCTTGAGTTGCAACACTGAGAGGTGCTATAAGCAAAATCTTGAATAGTACAGAAAGCCTTGAAAAGAAGATGATAGAAGAACTTGTGGTTTGAAGATGGGTAGAGATGAAACCACAGAGTTGTACAGTTTGGTGGCTGGAGTGACAGGGTGAAGGAAATCTAAAGTATCCAGCAGGGACCTGAAAAGACTGGGCAATGATGGACAAGATCTAATGGTGATTGATTTTAGGAAACATAATGCATAAGAATGACTGTATGAAACACAATGTGAATGAATAATAGCGTGAAATACAATGTATATAAACATTATGAGCAAACCAATGTAACATAAATTTTAAAAAAAAGAAGATGGGAGAAATACAGTCAGTATACCAAAAAGAATAAGTTGACACGCAAATATTTTATGAAATTCTATATGATCAAGAACAAAAAGGAAGATGTCTTAGCTTCACTGAAGGCTCTGAGAAAACTATCAAGCCCCAGGAATCGATGGGATACAAACTGACTTGTTTTAACTAACAGATGAAGCCCTGGTTGTGATGAGCAGTGTATGCTAGAAAATCTGGAAAAGAGCTGTCTGGCCAAATGATCCATATTTGTTCAAATTTCCAAGACAAGTGATCCAACAGAATGTGGAAATTATTGAACAGTATCATTAATATCCACCAATCTTGATCCCACATTTCTCCTCGTAGAGTCAAGCCTCTCAGATAAGGTATGTAGACAGGACACAGCCCTGGTGTATGCCCTTCCCAATTTTGAACCATGCAGTGTTTCCTTGCTCTGTTCTGACGACTTCTTCTTGGTCCAAGTATAAGTTTCTCATTATCATGATCAAGTGTTCTGGGATTCCCATTCTTCTCAGAATCAGCCACTGTTTGTTATGGCCCATACAGTCAAAAGCCTTCACATAATCAATGAAACACAGATAGACATTCCTCTGGTATTCCCTGCTTTCAGCTAAGATCCATCTAACATTAGCTACAATAGCCCCTTCTAAACCCAGCCTGGACTTCCAGCAATTCTCTGCTGATGTGCTTTTCCAGTTGTTTTTGGATAGTCTTCAGTAGAATCTTGCTTGCATGTGAAATCAATAATATTTTTCTATCATTTCCACACTCTGTTGGGTCACCTTTCTTTGGGATGGGAATATAGATCTCTTCCAGTCAGTTGGCCAAGTGTTTGTTCTCCAGATTTCTTGGCACAGCTTGGTGAGCATGTCCATGGCAGCATCTGTTAGCTGAAATATGTCAATTGGTATACC
>NW_006399770.1:23719369-23724289 GCF_000299155.1 Elephantulus edwardii
TATCTATCTATCTATCTATCTATCTATCTATCTATCTATCTATCAATTCGTGCAGATGTTCTAAGCCATGATGTAGCCATTAGGGAAATCCTCTATTTACATGTATGCTTCCATTTGGCAGATTAAAGCACAAATTGTTAGAATGAATGTTATAAATACCCATATATTTTACTCCAACAGACACTGAAAGCTTTCCCCATGTTGAAAAAATCATAGACCTAAAAAGCAAGGTAAAATTTTCTGTTTCTCTATATCCTCACAATAATTGAACTTTTAATTCTGTGTGCAGAGTCAATTTTTTAAAATGTTATTATTCTGGTAGATATTTGATGGCAATTGCTACTACCAACATTGAGCACCACCTCTCCCTTACCCTTCTTTGTGGTTCTTTTACAGACTTTCTAAGCATCCTTCACAATATGCTACTGTGGTCTCCCCTAAGCCAACTAAGGACAATGAAATTGAATTATGTGGCAAAATGTGAACAGAGTATCCTTTTAAATATCAGCATGCACTGTAATTATAAAGAAAAAGACAAGATACTTATTTAACAGGTTAGACATTTACTCTTTACCCCCCACCATTTCTCCAGAGGCACTCATGAGCTCTGTTCACCTTTACTTTCAACTCCTACACAGCTGTTATGCACAGACATTACCTGCAATTTTAGCTCATCTTAACATCAGCTTGTCAGAATTCCAGTGGTAAATTAAATGAAATTTGTGCCACCACATCCTTTGAAAAGTTATTCTCAAGCAGCAATCAATCTATATTGAAAATTCCATAAGTAATAGACTCTAATTCAAATTCTAACTATCAATTAATTGATACTAGGGACACTGTAACATGTACATACAACCTTGCCATTATTCATAAAACATCATAAAATCTGTTATTATTCACATTTTATAAAAGTCTTTCTCTTGGATTGTTCTTTCTTTAAGATTAGTGGGAGCAAGTACAAATCATGATGATACAAAAATTATAGAATTTTTTACTTACCCTGAAGTTCACTCTGAAGCCAATCTGTTTATTGATATGCCTCTTTGAAAACATATTCCAAATGCAAAATAAAAATTACTCCTGGGTGGCTCATGTCAAACTGCTAATTTTTTTTTTAAAAAAAAGAATTCCAGTTTTTATTGTTGTTATGAACCTTCAAGTTGGCATTTACTCTTAGCTGACCCTCTAGTTGGCTTTCAGAGGTAGTAAGTCACACAGGAGGAGATTGCCCATCATCTTTGTCCCTTGGAATAGATGGTAAATTCAAACTGCATCCTTTCTGGTTGGTAGCACAAGTCTTTACAATTAAACCACCAGAGCTCCATAGTTTAAATATTTTTCACGTGCAAAGCTGTTGTTGTTTTGTGCCATCAAGTCACTTGCAACCCACAGCAACTCTGTCCTGTCATGAGCCAGTCTCACGAACTCCAATGCATCTACCCCTATAGCCCCAGTTACTGTATCAATCCATTTAATCTGGAGTCTTCCTTTCCTGTGCTGTCCCTCCACCCTTCCAAGCAAGATGTTCTTCTCCAAAGCATATGATAGAGCCTCAAAATTCTTGTCTAAAAGGAGTAGTTAGGTTTCACCCTCTGTAAGATAGACCTGTTTGTTTCCCTGGCAGTCCATGAAATGTTCAATATTCTCCTCTAGCATCACAATTCAAAGGTATCAATTCTTCTTCTGTCATCTTTGGTCATTGTCCAGATCTCGGATGCGCAGCAAGTAAGTGCAAAGGCAATGGCCTGATGCAGGCACACTTTAGTCTCCAGACTGACATTATTGGGTATGGCCATTCAATCTAGTATAACGTAGATCAGTTTCTCCCACCAAATATAAAAGCGGTGGCTTAAGAGGTAGGGGTCTTTTTTTGTTTGGTTGGTTGGTTGGTTTAGTTGTGTTGTGTGTTGTTTTTTTTTTTTTATTTTATAACTATAAAAGTGTCAGTGAACCTTAACAATGTAAGGTAATAGAAATTTTTAGTTACTTTCTAAATGTATGCATTTTTTAAAATTGAAATAATTTTTATTTTCTTTTTTCATGAGCTAAGATCCATGTGAGAAAAATGGCCAAACTTCTTCTGTATGATTAATTGCCTTTGAAAATACCCCAATGGGTCGGTCAGCTATGGATCACTTCCAACTCTATCGAATACAACAACAAGATTTTAATGCATGTAATAAAACTAGATTCCTTCCTTTCTTTATAAGATAATAAAATGTTGCTTAGTTAAAGAATCTAAAATGAGAAATTATGACATACCATAATTTTGAGAAGAGACTTTTTCTAACCGTGAGCAATGCAACTATTTTTTAAGAGTCTATCATGTAGGTTCTGGTTTACTGTGACCCAATGAGGACCAGAATAAAATATTTCTCCTTCTTACACTAATCATTGCAAAGTTTGAGACCACTGTTGCATCCAGAATGTCAAACCACCTCATTTGTACTCATTTTCTTTATTTTTTTAGTGACTATTCACTTTATCAAGCATGATGTTCTTCTCTTGTAATTTGAGAGTGCTGAGGCAAAACCTTCCAAAATATTAACAAAGTTCACATGAATATATATACAGTTCATTAGTCTAGGAACTGACATGTTATAGACCAGTTGGTGATCGGCCTAATAATTTGAAGAAGTTTCAATTGTTTGAAAGACCTGTAAAAGTTTCTATAATTAATGTGAAGGTGTGTCTGTATCACAAAATGGTATAATTGTGGGCATTCAATACAAAGCTTAACCTAGTGCCTTTAGAATGATAGAATCAATAATAAAATTTAAATATATTAAGATTATTGGAAATGTTTGTTTTGATATTTCCTCTGAATTGACTTTTAATACTGAATGGTGTCAATAAACTAATACTTTCTATATTAACATAAAATAAAGAAATTGTTTAACATTCAAAAAGCTAAATTAAAAAGAAAAATTAGGCTTGTAGATTTTATTTCTAACTTAGAAGCATATTGCATTTCCTAGAGTTATTTTCTTGATTTCTAAAATCTATTCATGCACGCACAATACTTTTATTATTTACCCTTGACATTGTTATTCTAACAAGAGTTATTTTAAAGTTTCTTAATAAAGACTGTACAAGGCATCACTTAAAATCTTTTTTCTTCATTTTATTTTTAACAATATAATTACATGGTTGTGTACTAAGAAATGTATGTGTGTGAATAATATGTTGTAACTTAATGTAGAGAAAATTGTAGCTAGAAATGGGTGCTAGAAGAGCGTAAAACTAAAATGTGTGAAATTGTCTTAGAGGTTTGGCTTTCAGAATGAAGAAATGGATATTGAGGCCAGAAAAATGGATAAAACTCTTGTGAAGCACTTGGTGTAGTGATTGCATATATTACTACAGAAGGAGTCTCTGGATGACACAGACAGATTAAGTATTTATCTAATAAATTGAAACTAGTGGTGAGAACTCATCTAGAGGAAACTGGAAGAAAGATAGGACAAACTTCTTCCCAAAGGTTATAAAGACATGAGGTTTAAATCCACCAGACACTCCATGAAAGAAGGATGAGCAAGCTTCTCCCCTCCAGAGGAATGTTCGGCCTCTGAAAACCTATTAGAAAGTCAGTTATGAGTCAGTTACAACTTGAAGCACATAACAATAACAAAAATATCCTTGATAATTTTATCAAATAGTTCTTATTTCCAAACAGGGGTAACCATGACTCAGAATTAACTGGATGTGTATTTCTTTGTTTTTCCCCTTGGCACATTAATACAGACTTTTATTCCATCAAGCCTAATGCTTTATGGAAGGATAATCCCCAAAATTATAATATGTGAGTGTTCTTTTTAATAATTTTTTACTTGAAACGAGACAAGATTGATGGAGTTTATAAAGATTAAAAACTGCTCCATAGTGTTTTCAAGGGATCTGTGTTATATCACTAACCCAAAGTCAGTGCTTCTCTTGTCTTTTCTAATCCACTTGTGGCTCTGTGGAAAAGAGATGGACAATTACTTCCTGGAAATTCAAAGACTTGGAAACTCAATGAATACTAAGCTATAAGCCATTTCCAATCTAACACCAATGAGATTGAGCTTTTGGGTTTTGATAGTGTTTTAAAGCTGTGACATTTCCATACCAGATTGCCAGGTTTGTCTCCCAGGATACTCCTAGGTGAGTTAAAGCTATTAATCATTTGGCAAAACTGACTAGATGAGAAAAAAAATAATTATAGTCCTGTAAGGATAGGAGTCAAAGCAACACTAAGTAGAATTCATTTTCTTAGGGTAATCTACTAACCCTCTCTGCCTTCCCCTCACCTCCCCAAGAAAACACACTGCTTGCCTAAAACTCTTGATTGTACTACATCTAAGCTGTCTCCGCCTGGAATCTTCATCAACAGAATAGAAACTTTAAAGCTATGATTCTGAGAATCCACTTGAAACATAAACACTAAAACAAGTTTCTAGTCTAGGTACCAACAACATGATAAAATAAACAAGGGATGTACAAGTCAGAACACAGTCACTTTAAGCCATCTAGATAATATTGTAGCTAGACTATCCCTTTCATGAGTGAAAAACAAACTTTCCTTTGAGCCAATTTTATAGGGGAATGTGTTTTGTTTTGTGGTAGCTTCATAATGCATACCCTGAAGGTACAAACTCGGGCTGCTAAAATATATTTAAGCATTTGTTTAAAATGGCATAAGCATCATAATGAGATATATAAATTCAAGAAAAGAGGAAATAATAGTTCATCACAGACAGAATAAAGGGATGCCTGTACTTAACTAAAATTAGAAAGGATAAGTAAGATAAAACACAAATAAGAAATATTTAACCAAATTAATACAATTCAAAACCAGATCTATTCCTGTTGAATTGATTTCAAAACACAACAATCTCATATGACAGAGTGCAGCATATGGTTGTTGTTAAGGGCTGT
>NW_006399770.1:23724389-23725623 GCF_000299155.1 Elephantulus edwardii
TAGGACTTCTAGTGTTGTTCCTAATAAATAGCATCTTAACCATAATGAGTAATAATCAACTAATGTCATTTTTTTTAAGATGGAAGAAATAATAATATTCCAGTATTATTCTATTATTGTACCATCAAGTCAGAACTGACCTATAGCTGACCCTCCAGTGGGTTTTGAGAGGCAATTAATTGCACAGGAAGTTATAGCCCATCCTTCTTCTGTGGAGCAGCTGGTGTGTTCAAACCACAGGTCTTCAAGATTACAATGTAGCTGCTTACCTCAAAGCCATGAAAAACAACAATTTAGGAGGTTTTAATTAGTAGAATGATGCTGCCCAGAGAAAAGATTTATTCACCTGAACACTTTCATAGTTTCACATGCAGAAATATTATTTAATGTACATAAAAAACTCAATGAAGATATAATTGTCAGAGTTGTTGCTGTTGTTAGATGACATATTGTCTTGTACAACTTTTAGCAAACTTATGAACAACATCTTTGAACTTTATCCTATCTTGTGCCATTCCAATCATTCCTGACATTCTTTAGAGCACGACTGCCAATAGTCACTGTGTCAATCCATCTGATTAAGGTTTTCCAAACATTTTGTCCCTATCCAAAGAATAACCTCTTCGAAGAACATGCCAAAAATATGTAAGACAAATCTTCAACATTTTCACCTCCAAGGAGCAGTCTGGCCATACTTTTCCCAAGACACATCTGTTTGTTTATTTGGTAGTCTATGAGATATTCAGTAAATCAACTCCACAGCTCTAAGTCTTCTATTCTTATTCTGTCACTCTTTGTCATTGTCCAATTTTCGCATGCATAGCAAGTAGCTGAAGAGGTTATGGTATGGATCATAAACGACTTGGTCTTGAAATTGATGTCCTTGATCTTCAGTACTTCGGAGAAGTCTCTGACAACAGATTTTACTAAAGGACCAACTCTTTTGGTTCCTTAAGTGCTTATAACAAGGCTGTTCATTGTGGATCCAGGTAAGATGAAATCATCGACAACTTCAATCTTTTCTGCATTTGCTATGATGCTTTCTATTAGCCCAATGGTGAGGATTTTCATTTTTTTGATGTTGTAATGTGAAAACTCTATGTACAACAGAACACATTTAGATAACAGAAAAAGCAAAGGAGGTTGAGTTTTCAAGTATGGAAATACAAAGGAAGAGGAACAGTTGTAAGCAGACACTGTTGATTGGGACATGGAATGTGAGAACCATGAATGT
>NW_006399770.1:23727190-23731640 GCF_000299155.1 Elephantulus edwardii
AAGCTATTTTGGAAGTAGATGCCACTCCTGCTTCCAAGCCTGTTTTAATATGGGAGCTCCACCAAACACTGTCCACCATGGGTAACCATTATTGCGTTTGACACATCGGTGTCACAGTGCTTAGCACCACAGGAACAACAGGAACATATGGAGTACACAGAATTTCTAAGGTTGTAATCAGCAACTGATAGAATAAAATTTCAGAACTTTCATTTAACAGCCAAATGCTTTAAACATTATACCACTGAGGCCTATAATTCTGTGAATAAATAATATATTTAATAACTTTAGAAGAAACTCCACTTAGCCACACACATCATAAAAAGAGAACTATTTTATTTTTATATTTTATGTCTCAGTTCTAGGCAAGGTAAGCATCTGATTCACTGATGAATGAACTCTAATTTGGAAAAAATTAGGTAAAATTTTGACATTTTGTTAGTACAAAACTACAAAAAGCAGAACATTGAGAGACCAAGAACTCAGTGAAAAGAAAGACATTGAGTTTTAGATCAAGGTGATTTTTGACTTATGACAATCTCACATTTGTCAGAATATAGCAATATTGTGTGGTATATCCTTTTTTGTTTTATAACAGTATCACTTTTAAGTTTAATTTTATTTGTGGTGCAAATAAACAAGTACAACCTGCTTTAATTCCCCAGCTTCTATAAATAAAGATCAATGACATTAGTTTCATTCCTTGTATTATATTAATATTTGATTATTCTCATTTAAGTTGTTTCAGTTCCATAGGATTCTGAGTATCTGATTTTTCAGAAGTAAATTTCTAGGCCTTAATTCTCAAGTGACTAAAGGTAGGTGATAACTTTCAATATTTTGATTAGCACTTAAAAGCTTAATTATTTGATTCCTCAGTAAACATATCCTTCCTCAACATTTGATTTGTCTTCCTTACCAATAAAAGAAAAACCTCACTGCCTTCAAGTTGATTTGAAATTACTCTGATGCAGTAAAGTACTGTCTTCAATTAGGTTTTCAAGGCTGTGATCTTTTGGAAGCAGATCAACAGTCTTTTCTTCCTAGGTATCTTCGGGTGCTTAGAATCACCAAACTTTGGGAGAGTAGTTGAAGGTTTAACTGTTTGCACCAGTTACACACTCCTTGAAGCTAGTAAATTGCTCTCCTATGAGAGGTCAACAGTGTGAGAAGGGGAGACCTAAATTTATTCCTTTAGAAACCTGAAAAAGAAGAGCTAACTAAACCATCCAGAAAAAAGAAAATTAATAATAATAATAAAAAGAGAGCATAAATCAAAGACATCTGTTGTTTTTGCTGTTGTTATTAGACATCATCAAATTAAGTAGAACCTATAGTAATCCAATGAATAACAAATCTGAACCCTGTCCTATCTCACATTTCCTGACATGCTTGAGGTCATTGCAGCCGTCACTGTGCCAATTTACCTGGTAGAGGATCGTCCTCTTTCACCGGCCTTCCACCTTTTCAAGAATTATGCCACTCTTCAAAGAATGGCTTTCCTAACATGTCTGAAGCATGTGAGGTGAAACATTATCATACATTCCTCAAAAGAGCACTCTGGATGCACCCTCTCTAAGACATATCTCTTTGTTATGTTTGCAATCCGTGTGGTGTTCAGTACTCTTCTTCAACACCACAGTTCAAAGCCATCAATTCTTCTGCCATCATCCTTATTCATTGTCCAGCTCTCAGAGGCATAGCAACCATGGTCAAACTGACATCATTGCTCCTCAATAATTTGGGGAGATCCCTAACTGCAGACTTTCCCAGTGCAATACATCTCCTGATTTCCTGACTACTTGTACCAAAGGTGTTGAATGTAGATTCAAGTAAGATAAAATCATTGGAAACTTCAGTCTTTTCTTCATTTACCATGATGATGATGTTGTCTATTGGTCTAGTGGTAAAAAATGTGTTTTCTTGATGTTGAGATGCTGTCCATATTAGGCTTTATTCTTTAATCTTTTGCAACAAGCATGCAACAAGCATCTCCTGTCCTCCTCACCATCAGTAAGGAAAGAGTGTCATCTGCATAATGCAGGTTATTGACAAGTCTTCCTTTAACCTTGATGCTACATTCTTCTTAATAGAATCAAGCTTCTGGAATAAATTGCTCAGCATGTGGATTGAATAGGTATGGAGAGAGAATACAACCCTGACCAAAAGGGTTACCCATGATGAGCAGGTTTTAGTAGAGCTTCTTGATTGAGACATACTAGAAAACAGAATTGGCCAAGCACTTGTTAAATAAAAGACCTCTGAAAACCCTATGAACTGTACAGGAGCAAAGATAGTTATAGTATTAGAGGTAAAGTTCACATTGGAAGCCAATCAAAATGGGGAAGAATAGTGGAAAACATCCTTTAATAATTGACAGATGGAATATATGAAGCTGGGATGTTGGAAAACTACAAACTGTGAGAATGAAATTAAATTCATGAACATCAACATTCTAGGCATTAGTGAAATGAGATAGACTAATTTTGGTCACTTTGAATTAGATAGCCCTATGGCATATTATGCTAGGAAAGAAAAAGAGAAGAATAATGTTGCCTTCATAGTTACTAAAGTCAATTTTGAGTTCTATCCTGAAGTAACATTGTAAGTGATAGGATATTATCCATATGCACAAAGGAAGACCTGTCACTATTACTATTATTCAAATATGTGCCCCTACAGCTAGAGCCAAAGAGGGGCAAATTGAAACTTTTAACCAAATCTTGCAGTCCAAAATGGAGCAAACATACAATGAAGATGAGTTAATGATAACTGTTGACTGGAGTGCAAAAGGTGGGAACAATGAAGAAGAAATAGTAGTCAGGACGTATTGACTTATTTAGAGAAATGAAATGGGAAATTGAATGACTGAATTTTGTATTTTCAATGATTTATTTATTTTAAAAAAATACAAAGACATTTGGAACTTAATAAAAAACAAACATCAAACTGTTAATTAACTTCATCCAAGCAAAACGCTTAGTTTAAAATATCACTAAAATCATTAAGGCTTATCAGAATGATCAAGAAAAAATATGACGCTAATTAATAACTGTCAAGAAATTTAGAAAATCAAGACAAATGTAAAAGAGATTAAAAAATACATTGAAAACTTTAGATGAAATTAACATCTTTCCTAAAGGATGTAGAATTTACTTAAAAAATAATGAATATTCTTATGTCTTGTAAAGAAAAAGAATACACAGTTAAATATATTCTAATGAAGGAAATGCCTAAATCTTGAATAGGTCCATTGAAAAATTATTTCCAAAATTGAAGAGATAATGAGTAAAATGTCGACCCATACTCAATTAATAAAAATAAGGAGGAGGGAAATCCTTCAACTCGCTGTATGATTTCATTATTTCCATAATAACAAAATCATTTCGGCATATTTACAGGGAGATAAAATTACAAATTTATACCTTCTTATCTGTAGGCACAAAAATCATCAAGATATTACCGAAGCAAGTTTAGAAATAATATTGAATGAACATTAAATTTTTACCAATAAATATTCTAAAAATGCAATTATTATTCAATATTTTGCAATCTAGTTGAACAGTGACTAGGGATGATAGAAAGAGAATTGATGCCTTTGAGTTGTGGTGCTGGAGGAAAGTGTTGAATATACCATGGACTGCTAGAAGAACAAACAGGTTTGTCCTGGAGAGGGTGAAATCGGGATGCTCCTTGGAGTCAAGGATTCTGAAGCTTCATCTGACATAATTTGGGCATGTTGTAAGGAGGGACTGGTCCTAAGAGAGGGACATCATGTTTGGGAGAGTGGAGGGACGGCAAAGGAGAGGAAGACCCTCAATGATATGGATAGATTCTGTGATTGGAATGGTAGGAGTGTGTTTGTCAGAGATGGTGAGGTTGGCACAGAATAGAGCAGGATTTGGGGCTCTTTTCCATAGGGTGGCTATAAGTTGCAAGAGATTCAATGACACATAACAACAACAACATTCATAAATAACAATATTTACATCATAAGGAATAGTGCCAATTTTCTCAACCTAAATAACATAGGAAATTCTCTGGATTAATTAGAAATCTAATTGCATTGTGAAAGCTGGCAATCAGGGACCTCTCAATAGGACAGTGACACCAGTCTGGAGACTAAGATACACTGGATCCAGGCCATAGTCTTCGTAATTGTTTGCTATGTGTCCTAGATCTATACAATGACTAGGGATGATAGAAGAATTGATGTCTTAAAGCTGTAATGTTGGAGAAAAGTATTGAATATACCATGGACTGCTAGGAGAATAAACAGGTTTATGCTGGAGAAGGTGAAATCAGGCGGCTCCTCTGAGGCAAGGATTCTGAACCTTCATCTGACATACTTTGGACATATTACAAGTAGGGTCTAGTCCTTGGAGAGGGAGGGTGGAGCGACAGTGAAGGAGAGAAAGACCTTTGATAAGATGGATTGATTCAGTCCCTA
>NW_006399770.1:23732284-23732798 GCF_000299155.1 Elephantulus edwardii
TCATCTGACTCAAAATGCCCCATGCCCATCCATCTCATCTCTCCAATGCCTAGTATGTCAATATTTAACAATGTCAATTCTTAACAATATCTAATTTTCCTACATTCATGGTTCTCACATTCCATGTTACAATCACTAGTGTCTGCTTACAACTGTTCCTTACTTTGTATTTCCATACTTGAAAGTGCTACCTCAGTTGCCTTATCTGTTAGTCTACATGTGTTCTGTTGCACATAGGGTTTTTAGAGGCCTGCTATTTCAGAAGTGGATGGCCAATCCTTCTTCCTCATCTGTCTTAATTTGAATGTTGAGATTTAGAGGAGTGTCTGACAGACAAGCAATTGTTAGAGCAGTGAAATATAGGAAGAAATTCAAGAGGCTTTGAAGGAAATAGCAAAAAAGAAGGTCCAAGGAATAGGTGGTATACCAATTGAGGTATTTCAGCTAACAGATGCTGCCCTGGATGTGCTCACCACATTGTGCCAAGAAATCTGGAAAACAAACACTTGGCCAC
>NW_006399770.1:23734093-23739355 GCF_000299155.1 Elephantulus edwardii
TAATTCAGTGACTGGGGTAATCGGGATGGGTGTGTCAGAGGCAATGCAATTGGCACAGGACAGAGCAGGGTTTAGGGCTCTTGTGACATAGGGTCACTATGAGTCACAAATGACTCTACAGCACATAACAACAAAAACATATGTGTGTGTGTATGTGTATGTATGTATATGTGTGTGTGTGTATATATATATATATATATGTATGTATATTTTGTTGTTGTTGTTGCTGTTGTTGATTGCCATCTAGTAGAGGTCTACTCATAGTGACTCTATGAACAAAAGGCATTATGCTTTTCCATAGCTATCACTGTTTCTCCAAGTTCCTAGAGTTTCTAGAGCCTTATGGTTTAGGAAATGGATGCCACCTCTGCTTCCATATATTTATATATCTATATTTATATAGATATTGCAATAAAGACGTGTATAGTGGATAAATGAGAAAATATCCAACAAATTGTGCTGGAAGAACCATTTATATAAAGAATAAAACTTATCTAATATCTTATTCAGGAAGGAATGTGGCATCAGGATTGGAGGGAGACTCATCAATAAACCTGCCTTGTGCAGATGGCACAACCTTGCTTGCTGAAAGTGAGGAGGATTTGAAGCACTTGTTTCAGAAGATCTTCAGTACGGATTGCATCTCAATATCAAGAAAACAAAGACTCTTACCACTGCACCAATAGGCAGTGTCATGATGGATGGAGAGAAAAATGAAACTGTTAACAGCTTTATCTTGCTTGGATCCACAATTAACACCCTTGGTACAAGCATTCAAGAAATAAGGAGATGCATTGCACTGGGAAAATCTGCAGTTAGTGACCTTTCCAAATGACTGAGGATTAGTGATATCAGTTTGAGGACTAAAGTGTGTATGATTCAGGCCATAGTCTTTCCATTTACTGACTATTCATCTGAGACCTGAACAACGAGTAAGGATAACAGAAAAAGAATTGACACCTTAAAGTTATGGTACTGGAGAAGAACAGTGATCATTCCATGGACAGCCAAGAGAATGAACAGCTATGTCTTGGAGAGGGTGCAGTCAGAGTGCTCTTTGGAGACAAGAATGATGAGGCTTTGCCTCACATAACTTTTGACATGTTGCTAGGAGGTTTTATTTCTTGGAAAGTGACATAATGTTGGGAAGAGTGGAAGGTCAGTTAAGGAGAGGAAGACCCTCAACCAGATTAATTGTTCCATGATGACTATTGCAATGGGCTCTTGTGTGAGGATGGTGCAGGAGAGAAAAGGGTTCAGATGTTTTGTTCACAGGGTAGCTATGAGTCATGCTTAACTCAATGGCACCTAACAACAACAACAACAACAACTATCTTACACCATATACAATGACTTATTTGAGAAGAATCATATAACAATATAAATACAAATGTTGTAAAGTTTCAAGAAGAAAACATTTACAATATTTTCAGATTTTAATGAAAGTTTACAGAGACTTTGGATTTCCATTCATTCATTGTTGCACTTTTCTCCCTGCCCATCCCTCCCCCTAATTTGCTTTTCTTTTTGAAAAGTTAAAAAAAATAATTCATTGTTATTTGATCTTACTCCCAACTCCACTCCACTATGCTACCTTCGTTCTGCACTCCTGTCACAATATTATCTAATCATATATCACTTTTAAACAGTTCTCTCCCTCATCTATTTCAGTGCAATATACATTATTTATCCCATTTTTCTCAGTCTCCCCCCAACCCCTATATTAGTCCTCTTTATACCAGTGGCATTACAAGTGGGGCAGTGATCTGCAGCAGCCTCATTCTATGACTTATCAACGACTTAACGGCACGTAACAACACCATCACCAATATAGAGAGAGCTCTGTGGGCCTGGTGGATAGAAAGTTATGCTACCAAGTCAAAGTGATTTTAATCACCGGCCCTCAGGCCTGGTTTTAATTGCTTTTTGGTCAAATATTCTAAGTGGTATAGCACTGGTCGGTCCATTTGCTCTACGGAGGTAACTCATGGTTGCTGTGATGCTAAACACTGTCATACTGATGCATCAAATGCATTAATGGTTACCCATGGTGGACAGAGTTTGGTGGAGCTCCCCAATTAAAATGAGCTTGAAAGCAGGAGTGGCATCCACTTCAGAAAGAGCTTGCCTCCAGAAACTCTATGAATTTGGAGAAACAATGACAGTTATACAATTGTTCAAGTGTTTCATTCATAGGGTAGTTATGAGTCATCCACAATTGGATGACACTTAACAACAACACAAAATAGTGTACAAGAAAAAATTATTAATTCACTGCAACATGTAAATTGTCTGATAACCAAGAAATGGTGACAGTAGTCACTCAATTCATAAGTAAGCTGTTATTATTTTACCTATAAATCTAATGAAGAATTATTTTTCAGCTTGGTCTTTAGATCAGCTAAATCAGATTAATGATCCAACTTCTTTATACCAATAGAGTGCTACTGAAATAGTTTGTCATTTTGCAGCCTTAAAAAAAATCTATAGTTGAGCTAGCATCCCAGGTGATTCTTGTTACACATTAGTCTGAATTTACGCTAGACAGCACCAATAGTATGACGGTCATAAGACATAATGTGATCTGATGATCTCTACAAAACATAATAATTTTTAAACACAATGAATCTTTCTTTTCTAATAATCCAAATTTTTTTCTCTTTTATTTTAAATTTTCATGATATTAGGTAATTTATTTTATCATTTCATTATCTGTGTACCAGTTGTCATCAAGTTAACTTTAAATCATGGAAACTCTAGACAAATGTGTGTCACAGGAAGGATGTACTTCACAGAGTTTACACTGGCTGAGGTTTTCAAAACTAGATGAGCAGGAGTTTATTCTGAGCTGCCTATGTGTAAATTCAAACTTGAGCTTTTGTTTAGAAGCTAGAAATTTAACTATTTATATTACAAAGCGACTCCACCATATATAATCTGGACATAGCAATATAATTCTATTTTACATTAGTAATCTCATACATTTTCATCTTTTTTGTAGTTACTCATCAGTGATATATGGGAAAATAATGACTATTAATAATATTATCAATTAATAGTAATTAATGATTCTTAATGGGCATGTATTTCATAAGAACAAAACTATTAAACATATTAATTTCCTCAAATAGCTCCTCAAAATTTTAGAAGCATTCTCCAGAAAATCCCCAGTTTTCTGAAGATCCAAATGTGTCATATTTTACTTACACTTTCGTCTAGATCATTGTGGATGCTTAGCTATAAATGTGTTGGATGAATCAATGATATGTACATAATTATAAGAAACTCAAATAACTCTGATTACAAAAATAGATAATGATAGACAATATTTAATTGGTTTCTCCTAAGAACCATGGGTTTGGATGTAGTAATTTATAGTCAAAGAATCCGAGTTGCAGATAAGTTAAGAATGAGAAAACATAGAATCTTATTGATTTTTATCTTACATTAATTGAGAAATGTCAATAGATTAATAATTAAATTATGGAAAAAGCAAGGCTTAATATTTAGGGATCAATCCCTTATAATACATATTGCTTCTGTAGTTTTAATAATACATTTTCTAAAAAAAAAATACATTTTCTCCTGTTGTAGGTGTTGTTACATGCTGTTGAGTCACCTGTGACTCATAACAACCCTATGTACAACAGTTAAACCCTGAGCTATTCTGTGCCAATCTTATTGTCTCTGGCACACCTACCCCCATTATCACAATCACTGAATCAATCAATCTCATCAAGGGTCTTTCCCTCTTGTGCTATTCCTCCACCCTCCCAAGCATGATGTCCTTCTCCAAGGACAGATCCCTCCTTGCAACATGTTCAAAATGTGTCAAATGAAGTTTCAGAATCCTTGCCTCTAAGGAGCAGCCTTGTTTCACCCTCTCCCTGCCAAACCTGTTTGTTCTCTTAGCAGTTCATAGTATACGCAGTACTCTTTTCGTGCAACACAGCTCAAATTCATCAATTCTCCTTCTGTCATTTCTAGTCATTCTCTAGCTCTCTGATGCATATCAAGTAACTTCAAAGAATATGGCCTGCATCAGGTATACTTTAGTCTCTAGACTGACATCATTGCTATTCAGTACTTTGGACAAATCTCTGAAAACAGACTTTCCCAATGCAATTCATCTTTCAATTTCCTGGCTACTCGTACCAAGAGTGTTGACTGTGGAGCTGAGCAAACTAAAGCTGTTAGCATATTGCATTCAATCCCTATTGAAGCCTATAGTTCTTTACCTTCTGCAGCAAGCACTTCTATCTAACATAAATAAAGCATGTGTTGTTGTTATTATGTGTCATATAGTTATCTACCATTTAAATTGACCCTATAATTGGAACCTTGGCCTTTCCTGCACTATCTTCACCATCTTCCAAATGCTCAAACCCATTTTTACAGTCATTGGTTCAGTTCCTCTTGTTGAAGCTCCTTCTTTCTTTCTCTGACTCTCCACCTTTTCCAGCATAATAGTGTGGGTTTCCCCTCATCCCCCAAAGATTGGTTCCTCTTGATAATATGAACAAAATATGCAAGACTGAGTTTCTCTCTCATTCTTGTCTCCAGAGGACAACTTGGATGGACTTTCTCAGTGATAGATGTTTGCTCATTAGGAAGTCCATAGGATATCCGTATTATTCATCAACACCACAATTCAAAAGTATCAATTAATCTTCGCTCTTCTTAAGTTACTGTCTAATGTTCAGACACATTGAAAATACCAAAATTTTGATCTAGAACACCTTGGTCTTTTATTTTCTATACTTGATCTTTAGGATGTTAGAACACTTCCTTGACAGCAGATTTTTTCCAATGCAATATGTCCTTTTATTTCTTGATTGGTGCTGTCATGAGTGTTGTTTGTGAATTTGAATAAAATGAAATCAGTAACAACTGCAATCTTTTCTCCATCTATCAATCATTTCTCCATATATGTAATGTTGCCTATCAGTCCAGTGGGTGAATTTTTTTTTATTTCTTGATATTGAAATACAACTCATATAGAAGATTGAAATTTTTTCATTAGGCAGGAAATATTTTAAGTACTCTTCATTTTCTGCAAGCATGATCATTTCATTTGTATAATGTAGGCTGTTGATGAGTCTTTCTCTAACCCTGATGTCATATTCTTCTTCAAGTAATTTAGGTTTTCAAAGGGCTTGTTGTTGTTGTTATGTGCCGTCGAGTCGTTTGCGACTCATAGCAACCCTATGTACAACAGCCTTGAACCTTGCTCTATCCTGTGCCAATCTCATTGCCTCTGAC
>NW_006399770.1:23740728-23757676 GCF_000299155.1 Elephantulus edwardii
AGAGCCTATGGTGATGAAGGCAGAAGTTCAAGCTGCTGTGAAGGAAATAGCAAAAAATAAGACTCCAGGAATAGATGGTATACCAATTGAAGTATTTTAGCTAACAGATGCTGCCCTTGATGTGCTCACCAAGTTGTGCCAAGAAAACTGAAGAACCACTTGGCTAACTGACTGGAAGAGATCTATATTTGTTCCCATTCCAAAGAAGGGTGACCCAACTGAGTGTGGAAACTACAGAACAATATCATTAATTTCAATGGGCTTATTCATCATAAATATTGAATATGTATAAAGGAAGGAAACAATCTTGAGATATGCTTTCCTGATTTTAAACCAGGCAATAATCCCTTGTACGACTCGATGGCACATAACAACAACAACACAACACGTTCATTCAGATAACTACTTCTTGGTCCATGTGTGTATATCTATAATATGTAATATGCAATGTGTAATATGTACATATTATATATATTTTATATAAGCACATAAATTGTTACGGAATTCTCATTCTTCTCAAAATTATCTATATTTTATTATTAGCCACACAGTCAATGCCTTTGAATAGTTGATAAACAAGAAGTAAACATCTTTCTGCTATTCTCTGTTTTTAGTGAATATCTTTCTTTAATCACAGCATCTTCTAACTCCAGCTTGAATTTCTAGCAATTCCATAGCACTTAGAAAAATCTACAGCAAAATTTTACATTTACGTGATGGGTCACCTTTTTTTCCTTTCTTTTGTAGTAGGAACAAACATAAATTCCTTCTAATCAATTGAACAAGTAGTTCAAATTTATATCATAGGTTTGTGAACACAAAAATGACAGCATCTGTTGACATATTTCAAATTACTTTCCAACAATCTCAGAAGCCTTCCTTTTTGCCAATGTCTTCAGTGCAACTTGAACTTCTTTTATTAGCCTTGTTGTTGATTGTCAAGTCAAGCATGACTCATAGAGACTCTATGAACAAAAGACTTAATGCCTTTCCATAACTATCTTCAATTCCAAGTTCATAGAGTTTCCTGAGGCATGTGCTTTAGGAAGTGGATGCCACTCCTGCTTCTAAACCTGTTTTGCAACTGGGAGCCCCACCAAACACTGTCCACATTTGGAAATCATTCTGATATTTGATACCCAATGGGACAAGGTTCAACATCACAGCAACCCAGGTTACTTCATACTGCACAATGACAAAGAGTGATTTACAAAGTGGAAGAGTATTCATTACCCATAATTCTTGATTATATGCTCTTTCTTGAAAATGTTTAATTTTGATCAATTCTTTATAGCACAGAACACAATTTTTTTCCTCACTATTCTTAAGGTTAAAAATACAAATCAGGATCTAAATCAGGTTAATATTTTTTTGGTGTACATTTATCATAGTTCTAGGTCTGTAATTATGCAATATATATATAAAAATTGTAAATGCCATTTATGTAATTTCACAAGATTATATAAAATTTATATCCATATCTACATAGGAAAAAGGATTGACCATTTACTTCTAAAACATAACAGACCTTTGAAAACCCTATATATAGCAGAGCACACTTAGAGTAGACTAAAGATATGGCAACGGAAGCTTAGCCCTCAAATTTGGAAGCACAAATGAGGAGAAACAGTTGTAAGAAGAAATTAAGAATTGGTACATGGAATGTGAGAAGCATGAATGTAGGAAAACTAGACTTCTTAAAAAAATAAATGAAAAACATGAATATTGACATATTGGGCATTAGTGAAATGAGGTGGATTGGCATGGGACATTTTTAATCACACAATCATATAATATATTATGCTGGAGATGAAAGGTGAGAAAAAGTGGAGTCAATTTCATAGTTTAAAAGGTCATTTCTAGATCTGTCTTGAAATATAGTATTGTGAGTGACAGGATAATCTCTATACAAGGCCTGTTAATCCCATTGTCATTCAAACTGAGTCACCTACAACCATAGCCAAAATGGAGAAAAATAGATGATTTCTATCAAATGTTGTAGTCATAAATTGATCAAAACTGTAACCAATATTTATTCATAATAATGGGTGACTGGAATGCAAAGGCTGGGAACCAGGAAGAAGGATCAGTAGTGGGAAAATATAGACTTGGTGACAGAAATGGGGTCGGGGATGGAATGATAGAGTTCTGTGCAATCAATGATTTTTTTCATAGCAAATATATTTTATAAGAAACATAAACACAGGTTATACGTATGAATTTCACCTGATGGAATGCACAGGAATCAGATCAATTACGTCTATGGAAGGCATCATTGGAAAAGTTCAATATCAGCAGTGAAAACTAGACCAGGTGCTGATTCTGGAACAGACCATCAACTGCTCACATGCAAACTCAAATTAAAGCTAAAGAAGGTTAAATCACAGGAGTAAAATTTTGACCTTGAGTCTATCCTCCATGAGTTTAAAAAACAATTCAGGAATACGTTTCCAGTCTTAAACACTAATGAACAAAGACCAGATAAACTGGGAATATAACAAGAGTATTGTTCATGAAAAATTGCAAAAACTCATTATCAAGACAGAAGAAGAAGACCAAAATGGATTTCAGAAGAGACTCTGAGAATTTCATTAGAGTGGAGTGAAGCCAAAACAAAAGAAAGAAATAAACGTTAAGATGCTGAATAGAAGATTTCAAATGGCAGCTTAGGAAGACAAGGCAAAATATTATAACTAAATTTGCAAGGAGCTAGAGTTGGAAAATCAAGAGGGCTGAATTTGCTTAGCATTTCTTAAGCTGAAGGAAGTGAAGAAAAAAATAAAAATTCAAGCCATGGGTTGAAATGCTTAAGGGTGCAATAGGCAGAATATTTAATGACTCAGGAAGCATTAAAAGAAATGGAAGGAGTATTGTCATTGTATCAAAAAAGAATTGACTAACAGAAAAAATTCAAGAAACAACAAATGAGCAAGAGACAGTGGTGATGAAGGATGAAGTTCAGGCTGCTCTTAAGGACTTGATAAAAGAAAGCCCCAAGAATTGATGGACTACCAGTTGACATATTTCAGCAAAAAGTTGTAGCCATGGATGTGCTCACCAAGTTGCCAAGAAATCTGGAGGACAACTACTTAGCTAAATGACTGGAAGAGATCCATGTTTATTCTCATTCCCTCCCAAAAAATGCAACCTGACAGAGTGTAGAAATTATTGAACAATATCACTAATAGCGGACATTAGCAAAATCCTGCTGAAGATTATACAGAAATGACTGGAACAGAACATTGACAGAGAACTACCAGAAATACAAGCTGGGTTTAGAAGAGGTCATAGTACTAGGGATATTATTGCTAATGTCAGATGTATCATGACAAAAATCAGAGAGTACCAAAAGAATGTCGGTGTTTTATTGGCTATGCAAAAGCATTTGACTGTGTGGATCCCAACAAATTGCGGCTAACCTTGAGGAAAATAGGAATCCCAGAACACTTGATTTTGCTTATGAGAAATCTATACTTGGACCAGAAAGCAGTCCTCAGAATAGAGCAAGAAAATACTGCATGGTGCAAAATCAGGAAAGGAGTGTGTTAGAGATGCATCCTGTCCCCATACCTTTTGAATCTACATGCAGAACAGATCATTTGGGAAGCAGGGCTTGATGAGGAGGAGAGTGGTATCAAGATTGGAAGAAGACTCATCAATAACCTACAATATGCTGATGACACAATTTTGCTTCCTGAAACAGAAGAAAACCTGAAGCCCAACACACTTGCTGTAGAAGGCCAAAGACTAATCTTCAATATGGATTGAAGCTCAACATCAACAAGGCAATTGGCAGCACCATGATAGACAGAAAAGAGATTGAGGTTGTTAACAGTTCCACCTTGCTCAGTTCAACAATCAGAGCTTGCTGCTGAAGGTCAAGTACTGTAGCCTTCAATATTGACTGAACACCAACAGTAGGGAAATCAAAAGATAAATTGCCTTGGGAAAATCAGCTGTCATGGACCTTTCCAGGGTGCTGAAAAGCAAAGATGTCAGTCTAGAGACAAGTTGTGTCTAATCCAGACTATGGTCTTCTCAATTATTATTTTTTTTTTAATTTAGGTTGTTTATTTTTCATTTCAATGAATATCTACAGAGATTTGGGGATTCCATTCATTCATTGTTGCACCCTTCTCCCTGCACAAACCCCTCCCCTTCCCCCCATTTGCTCCTCTCCTTGAAAAGCAAAAGAAAAACTCCCTCATTGGTACACAATCCCCCCCCCCCCACCTCCCGAAACCCCACCCCCTAGCCCCAAATATAATCCACTCTACAACCCTCAAAGAATTGAGTAAACATGACAGAAGAAGAATGAATAGATTTCTTTGAGTTGTGGTGCTGGAGAACAGTCTTGAATGTATTATGGACTACCATGAAAACAAATTAGTCTGTATTGGAGAGTACCAAGTCTCTCTTTGGAGGCTAGGATTCTGAAGCTCCCTCTCACATACTTTAGACATGTGGCCAGGAGAGACTAGTCCTCAGAGAAGGGCATCATGCTCAGAAGGGTGGAAGGCCAGCACAGAAGAGAAAGACCTCAGATGAGATGGATTGATACAGTAACTAGGGCAATGGAGGTTGGTGTGTCAGAATTAATGAGACTGGCTCAGGACAGGGAAGGTTTCAGAGCTACTGTATCTAGGGTAATTATACATTGCAGATGGCTCAATGGCACGTAACAACAACATACTGGATGTGGTTTTGTGGTTTGTTTTTTTTTACTTTTTTTTTTTTTAAATTTAAGCCTCTTACTTAGAGTTAACAAGACCTCAGAGAGGGTTTTAAATTTACAAGTGGGTTATTGTATTTTAGAGAAACATTTGGCTAAGTGGTACAGTACTCTTATGTCATTATGCTGTACTGATGTCACCTGGGGTTGCTGTGATGCTGAACTAACTTTGTGCCATTGGGGTCTCAAATGTCATATTGGTTACCCATGGTGGACAGTGTTTGATGGAACTCCCAGTTTAAGACAGGTTTGGAAGTAGGAATGGCAACCACTTTCTAAATAGCATGACTCTTGAAACTCTATGAACTTTGAAATGAAAGGTAACTATAAGTAGTGCTCGACAGGATAGCAATCAAAACCAACATATATATAGACATCAAAAGGGAACTGCCAGATGTTCATGCAGATTTTAGAAGAGGCTGTGATATTAGGCATACTATAACTAATATAAGGTAGATCTTTGATGAAAGTAGTTAATACAAGAGGAATGTCTATCTGTGTTTCATTGATTATGCATAATAAATATTTGACATCGTATTTGACATATGTATTTGACATTGTGGAGCAAAAAAAAATGTTGACTAACTCTCAGAAGATTGGGAATTACAAAACATTTAATCTTGCTTATGCAAAACCGATACTTGCACCAGGAGACAGTTATCGGAACAGAGCAAGGAAACATTGCAGAGTTAAAAATCAGGAAAGGTATATGCCAGGGATGTGTTCCATAACTTTTCAAGCTATGTGCAGAGCAGATCAATTAGGAATCTGGGCTGTATGAATAGCAGTGTAGCATCAAGATTGGAGGAAGATTCATCAGCAACCTGCATTATGAAGATGACACAACTTTGCTTGCTGAAACTGAGGAGGACTTGAAGTGCTTGCTGCAGAAGGTCAAGAACAGTAGCCTTCAGTATCGACTGAAGCTCAACATCACGAAAATAAAAATTCTCACCATTGGGATGATTGGCAGCATTATGGTATTTGGTGAAGTGATTGAGATTGTTAATAGCTTTAGTTTGCTCTACTCCATTATCAGTACTCTTGGTACCAGCAGCCAGGAAATCAAAAGATGAATTGCATTGGGAAATCTGCTGTCAGGAACCTCTCCAGGATACTGAAGAAAAATTATGTCTGTCTGGAGACTAAGGTACACCTGACCCTTGGTACACTTTGTTGTTGTTGTGTATCATTGAGTTGGGACCAACCCAGCCCAGACCCTCTGGTGGTTTTTCAGAGGGAATTAATAGCATGGGAGGAGATTGCCCATCTTTCAACTGCAGAGCAGCTGGTGGCCTCGAACTGCGTGCCTTTAGGCTTCTTGGCACAGGCCACAGAGCTTCACAATTACCAGCTATGTGTCAGAACCTGGACAATGACTAGAGAGGATAGACTGAGACTTGATATCTTTGAGTTGTGGTGCTGTAGAAGAGTGTTCAATATACAATGGACTGCCAGGAGAACAAACTGGTTAGTCCTAGAGAGGGCGAAACTGGGCTGTTCTTGGAGGCAAGGATTCTGAGGCTTCATCTGACATACTTTGGATGTGTTGCAGGGAGGGACCTCATGCTTGGAAGGGAGTAGGGACAATGTAAGAGAAGAGACCCTCAATGAAATGGATTGTTTCAGTTACTGGAGTAACAAGGTTAAGTGTGTTAGAGACACTAAGATTGGCACAAGATCAGCAGATTTCAGGTCTGTTGTACATAGGGTCACTATGAGCATACACTGTACATGTATGTGTGTCTTTATCTACATCCCATTACATCTCAGTGGCTAGAAAACAAAAATTCTTACCACTGACCATGGACCAATAGGTAACATCACTGATGGATGGAGAAAATATTTAAGTTGGATGTACAATCAACATCCCTTGTACAAACAGTTGAGAAATTAGGAGATGTATTGCACCAGCAAAGTCTGCAGTAAGGGACCTCTCCAAACACTAGGGAGATGATGAAGGTGGCACAGATAGGACAGGGTTCAGATCTGTTGTTCATAGGATTGTTATAGTTGTGTTCAACGGTGTTTAACAACAAAAGCAACAATGTTCATATCTATACCTATTGTTGATGTTGTCAGATGTCACACAGTTGAGTTTGACTCATAGTGATCCTATGAACAACAGATCTGAGTCCTGTCCTATCATGTGTCATCCTTACTGTCTCTGATAAACTTGAGCCCTTTGAGTCACTGTCTCAAACCTATACTTACACCTGCATCTTATACATATTCATACTGGCAATACAATAGGTTATATTTTACAACCTTAACCTTGTAAATACTTTATTTTTTAAAATGTGTCATAAATTTTAAATGTAAGAAATTTGACTTTTAAGATAATATCAAATCTGGAATCTGCATTTGTTGTATAAAGGACAGCTTCAAACCTTAGATAAAGTGAACTAACCGCCTACATAAAAGGACAGGTGTTTCCACTTTCCTGTTAATGACTCTCTAAGTGTGGATGATGATGATTCTTATCAGTCATTACTAAATTTACTTCACAGAGATTAAGAATTAAATTACAGTTTCAAGGCTCGTTAGGTCTTGTTAAATTTGTTGAATTATCCACATGTGTATGACTTGTCCTCCATGGGGTATCTATAAAGCAGGTGTTTCAATTCAATGCAAGTTTGTTGCATTCTACTCAGCCCAAAGATTATTACACAATTGCGCTTGAAATTCCAGACTGGGTTCTTATATTTGAAGATCAGACTTCAAATAGTCATATTTGGCTATTCAAGTTTAGCATAAAGAGGAATAATATGGAAATTATCTCTTATGGGAGCTTTTAAAGAAGAATATTGAATGTGAATTTGAAGAGGAGAACAGGGACCCTCCTCTAAGCTTAATGCCTTTCTCATTTGTCTCAATATTCTCATGCCAAATACTTCCAAATAGAAAAGAAAGTATAAAGATCTTGTAGATATTTTTCCATTCCTATAGGGATGTGTGTTCTACTGTATTCAGAGTACAAATCATTTCTCTGATTGAATGCAGGGAATATTAAAAAGATAAAATCACTACTTCTACATACAATCTTGCCTGCTCCCACTGTCCATCTATTCCTTACTCAGAAAAAGAAAGTGTTTTCTTCAATGTAATGTTCTCCTTTGAAAATTAAAATCAAACCAATCAGCTTGTATTTGGGGTAGAAACAAGAGAATCAGAGCCAGGATTCAAATAAATAGTTGTCTGAGGTTTTTTGTTTGTTTGTTTTGTTTTGTTTTCAGTTTTAAAATAAATGTTTATGTTTGTTAATGAACCATTTCAAATGTAATTGTAGAATCACATTGCATTTGGAAGGTCAATTAATATATGTGTATAGTCAGTTGTTTCTAAAAAAAAATCATTAGATGCTATGGGTCATGCTAAGATTACACTGGAGATTTTGAATGAAATAGAGTGAGTTCTCCTATTGAATATCTTATAGATATATTCTGAGGTAATGTAAGATCATAAAAAAGAGGAAATTGTGAGTTAATTTTTGCTTCTTTAAAGTCTACTCTCTTCTCTCCATTCATAATGATAGGGTGTACATGCAAAATTAGAAGATGCATCTTACTATACATTATTAAAATAAAAATATGCAATTATTACTATGTTCCTTTGAACCATAACTGTCTCAAAGTTGGCCTTCCTGCATGTTTTCAGAAGATATAAATTTCACATTATGAGATAGCCCATATTTCTACAAGAAAGAAGCTGATGAATTCAAACCTCATGTCTTTGGTTGGCCAAGCAACTTATCACTATGCCACCAGGGCTACTCCTTCTTAATGTATTTAATTGACTAAATCAAAACATTAGGCTGTTGAATCATAACAAACTATGGCTAACATTGACAAGAATGAGAATCCCAGAACACTTAAACCTGTTCATGTAAAACCTCCACCTAGACCAACAAGCTGTTTTCTAAACATGAAAAGGAAACTAAAATAAAGAAAGATATACATGAGATTTGTATCCTTTCTCCATACCTACTAAATCTATATACTAAACAGCTGGATTATATAAAGAAAAATATGGCATTAGGATTTCAAAAAGATTCATAAGCCCCCTGGAGTATGCAGATAACACAACCTTGCTGAAAGTGAAGAAGACTTGAAGCACTTACTTTAAAAGATCAAAAACTTCTGTCATGGGGGGAGAGATTGTAAAACAATGAAAGAATTTTTCTTTTACTTTTCCAAGAGGGTAGTGTACTAGGGGAGAGTGTTGGGAGGGAAGAAAAGTGCAACGATGAATGAATGGAAATCCAAAGTCTCTGTAAATTTTCATTAAATTAATAATAAACTAAAAAAAGAATATAGAAAAGAAAAAAACAACTTCTGTCAAGGACCTATCAAAAATAGTAGAGAGCATGTATGCTAGTTTAAAAACTAAAGCATGTCTGATCAAAGCCAATTGCTTTCTATGCATCTGAAAGATGGATAGTGAATAAGGATGACAAGAAAAAAATTATTTCTTTCAGTTGTGATGTTGGAGAAGAAACTGAATATCTTATTGACTGCCAAAAGAACAAGCAAGTCAGGCTTTGAAAAAGTGAAGTCAGAGTGCACCTCAGAGTCAGGAATGGTGAAATTCTGTCTCACATGCTTTCGGCACACTGTCAGGAGAGGCCAGTCTTTGGATACAGCCATCATGTTTGAAAAGGTAGGATGATCAGAGAAAGAGAAGAAGATCTCTAACAAGATTCATTGACACAATGGCAGTAACAGACTCAATGACAATAATGGACAAAAGTGTATCAGAGATCATGAGGATGGCATAGAAAAGGTTCAAATATGTTATTTATATGGTTGCTCTGAGTTACAGCTGACTTGACAGCACCTAATAACCACAACAATGCTTATAAAAAGAAACATATATCAAACAACTCAAAAACTCTCTTTATCCCTGTGGACCAGATATTGGTACCCCTCTACCTCCCACCCCGGCCTAGATACAGGAAACTTTAAAACAAAAAAGTGAAATAAATGTAATATGTGTTATGGTCTAAGCATTAAGACTAAGTATGATGAAAGTCTACTGAAGACACTATGTCACCTTCTTTATTAGCTTGGAGATGAGAAAGCCCCTGCCACTAGACTACAAATTCACTATTTTCTCTCAAAAAAAAGCTGGTAACCAAACCTTTGAAAGGATTGAAAAAGAAATTATTTATGGTAGCAATATAAAAACAAAGATAATTACGTTTCCCAAGAAATCATTCTCCCAACATAAAAGCTATGTCTCTCTGGCAATTTGAATTCTCAGGCTGCTCTGAGGGAGAAAGACAAGTAATCTCTTCTCATGCTAGCCTCCTAAACATGCAAATTCATGAAGCTTCCATAATTTTAGCCTGGCTCAGGACAGGACTGACTTCAGAGCTGCTGTACATAGGGTCACTATAAGTTGCAGGCTAAGTGACGGCACATAACAAGTAAGTATCTTATTATTGTTGTTGTTGTTGTTGTTGTTGTTGTGAATTGTATAGTCAGAATTGACCCCTCTCAGCAAGTTTTAATAGGCAGTTAATTGCATAGGAGGAGATCACTCATCCTTCTCCTGTGGAGCAACTTGAGGCCTTAAATCACATGCTTTCCAGATTGCAGTGCAGATTCTTGCCACTAAGCTAACAGAGCTCCCTTAAACTAGCTTAGGAGTCCTGTATTCCTGATTGCTTATCATTGTTATAACTAGTACAACACTTGCCTGTCAGTTTACTGTACTGAGGTAACTTGTGAGTGTTGTGATGCTGAAAACTGTGCAAACCAACGTGTTGAAGCAGAGGTGTCACCTATAGTGGGCAAATTTTCAAATAGCTTCCATATAAAAACAGACTAAAGAGAAGGAATGACTGTCCACTTCTGAAATAATATGTCTCTGAAAACTCTAAGAACAATAGAGGAGCACAGATATTCATAGTATTAGAGGTACAGCCTGGATTAGAAGTCAAACAAATGAAGAGAATCAGCTGAAACATGTCCTTTCATAGTTGGAACATGGAATGTATGAAGTTTGAATGTTGGAAAGCTAGAAGTTGTGAAAAATTAAATGGAATGCATGAACATTGACATCCTAGGCATTAATGAGGTAAAATGGCCTGGCTTAGGCCACTTTGAGATAATTACATAGTACACTATGCCAGGAATGAAAACCAAAGAAAGAATGGTGTTTAATTGATAGCTAAAAAGAAAAAAAAAAGGTATTTCTGTCCTGAAGTCAAATATTGTGATAAGATATTATCTATGTACATAAAAAGAGAATCTGTTAATATAATTATCATTCAAATACTTGCATTAAAGCTAAAGCCAAAGAGGAGGTATTAGAAGATTTGTGTCAAATTTTACAGTCTGAAATAGACCAAACATGTAATCTAGATGTGTTAATGATAAGTGGTGAATGGAATGAAAAAGTTGGAAATAATGAAGAGAGAAAGGGAAGTCAGAAAGTACTTGGTGACAGAAATAAGGCTGGAAAAATAATTATCAAATTTTGTATTTTGCATGATTTATTACCAAATATTAAAAAACAAAACAGTGACTTTACATTAAACCTCACCATATGGACTGTATAAGAATTGGCCTGACTACATATGTAGTATGAATTTTTGGAGGAGCTCAATATTAGTAGTCAAAAAGAGACCAGGAGCTGACTATGGAACACACCATCAATTGCAATGAACACACCAACATTGAGGCTGAAGAAAAGGAAAATAAATCCAGAAGAACCAAAATACGATTTTAAGTCTAACTCACCAGAATTTAGAAATCATCTTAAGAATAAGTTTGAAGCATTGAACACCAATGATTGAAAACCAATTTAGTTGTGAGATGACTTCAAGGATTTCATCCACAAAGAGAGCTAAAGCTCAGTACAGAGGAGAAAAAAAAAAATAAACCAAAATGGATGTGAGAAGAGACTAAAAATTGTGATAGAGCTTCGAGAGTCAAAACAAAAGGATAAGATGTTAAAGTAAAAAACAAACAAACAAAACAAACTAAATATTTGAAAGGGCAACACAAGAAAAATAAAGCACGGTTTTATGACAGAAGATAGAGAGACGGAATTGGAGAACAAAGAGGGAAGAACTCACACAGCTTTTCTCAAGCCAAAAGAAATGAAAAACTCATTCAAGCCTCAAAATATAATATTTAGAGATGCTATGGGGAAAATCTTGTATGACCCAGAAAGCATCAAAAGAAAATAGAAGGAATGCACACTATCAATTTACCAAAGAGAATTAGTTGACAATGAAATATTTCAGATGTACTGTATGAATAAGAGTGAATGGTGTTGAAGGAAAAAGTTCAAGGTACAATGAAAACATGGGTAAAAAAATAAGTGCCCAGGAATTGACAGAATACCAATTAGCTTTCAAATTACAGATGTTGCCTTGGCACACTCACCAGTGTATACTAGGAAATTTGGAGTACAGCTGCCTGGCACACGTACTGGAAGAGATTCATTATTTTTCCCAATGCCCAACAAAAGTGATGTAACAAAATTTAGAAATTATCAAACAATATTATTAATATCACATGCAAGTAAAATATCTCTGAAGATTATTAAAAATTGGCTAGAACAGTGCATAGACAAAAAACTGCAGACATTCAAGCTAGATTTAGAGGAGGTTGTATCACCAGATATATCATTCCTGAAGTCAGATGTGTTATAGTTCAAAGTAAAGAATACCAGCAAAGAATGTCTATTTATGCTTTATTGACTATACAAAGGCATTTAACTTTGTGGAGCATAACAAATTATGGCTAATATTGAGAATGAAAACCCCAGAACAATTAATTGTGCTCATGTAAAACCTGTAACTAGACCAAAAATCTGTCTTGTGAACAGGGCAAGGTAACATTACATGGTTTAAAAGAAAAAAAAAGTGTGTCAAAATTGTATCTTTTCTCCATACCTATTAAATCTCTATTTTGAACAAATTATTTGAAAAAGTGAACACTATGAAGAAGAATGTAACATCAGGATCAGAGGAAGACACTTGTCAGTAATGGTATGCAGATGACTGCCATGCAGTCAGTATGCAGACGACTGTTTGAGTGTTGAAAGTTATAGGACTTGAAGAAATTGATGCAGTAGGCCAAAGATTAAAGCCTTCAATTTGGATTACATATCAATGTCAAGAAAAAAATTCTCACCACAGAACCTATAGGAAAGGTTTTCCATCATGATAGATGGAAAAAAGCTTTAAACTGTAGACTAATTCATCTTACTTGTATCCTCCATCAATACTTTTGGCACCAGAAATCAGGAAATCAAGAGACATTGTACAGGGAAGGTCTGCAGTCAGGCACTTCTCCAAATTATTGAGGAGTAGTGATGTTAGTTTGAGTGCTAAGGTGTGCCTGATTCAGGTTGTGGTCTTTTAAATCACTTTCTGTAGCTCTGATAGTGGGACAATGAATAAAGATGAAAGAATTGGTGCCTTTGAGTAGTGGTATTGGAGAATATTACTGAATTTCCCATGGACTGCCAAAGAACATACAGATATGTGTTGTAGAAGATGCAGCCTGAGTGCTCCTTCGAGGCAAGAATTGCAAAGCTTCATCTCACACACTTTGAGTATGTTGCTGAGAGAGTCTGTTCTTTGGAAAAGGACATCATGCTTAGAAATATGTAGGGATGGCAAGCTGGATTGACATAGTGACTGCAGAAAAAGGTTTGAATGGGTCAAAGCTTGTGGGGCACAGGATAGGACAGATTTCAGAGCTCTTAGTCAGAGGGTTGCTATGAGTCATACTCAATTTGATGGCTCCTGACACCAACCAAACAAACGACTGGTCTTGTTGTAAGAAGATTAACTACAATCTCAAAAGCATGTGGTTTGACTACACTACCTCCTTTCTAAAAGATGATGGGCAACTTCTTCCCAAGTGATGCACTGCCTTTGAAAATCTGGTATTTAGATTCAGCTATTGGTCAGTGCCAACTTTATGGCAAGCAATAATAAAATCTGCTGGAGGTTCCGTTATGGTTGATTCTAACTTCAAGCAATGAATTTGAGTGTTCGATTTTTTCCTCCATGACTACAACAGGTTTTAAAAAATGTGAATTTTTGACCATTTTTTCATACAATTCTAAAGGCCAATTGTTGTTGTTGTGTATTGTTGAGTTTGAAGTGACCCACAGGTGACCCTACAGTGGGTTTTCAGAGGCAGTAAATTGCACAGGAGAGGTTTGCCCATCCTTCTCCCATTAGAGCAACTAGTGGATTCAAACCAACCGCCTTGGGGATTGAAGCAGTTTTTTTTATTTGTTTGTTTTTTACCACTAGAATACCAAAACTTCCCCAGAGGAAGATAATTCTGGTCTAATGATGTGTTGTGGTGGTGTTGTTCTGTACAGTCGAGTTGGAACCAACCCATCACTGACCCTCAATGGGTTTTCAAGACAGTAAATCATATAGGAAGAAATTGTCCATCTTTCTCCCCAGGAGTAGCTGGTAGATTTGAACCATCTGTCATTGAGATTGCAGCATTCATTCATACTACAAGGCCACTAGGTCTAAAGATGTATGAAACAGTAAATATTAAAAAAATAATAATATGAACTGTAAAGTCAATACTTGAATTGCAACTGTGCCACTTTTCCCATATTTGTATAGTGAGCACTTTAGAAAAACAGGTGGAATCAAAAGAGCTTTTTATTTTGTGTGATTATTGGAACACTCCTCCATATAAATAAAAAATAATGATACACTAATAAATAGATCAAGAGTCTGTTATGAGTGAAAATAGGGTTGATATTGCTCCATGCTATCTTTCTATCCTCATACATTTATACTACATATATCATATTTAATATATGTTATATTATACTATAGAGAGCTCTGGTGGCCTAAAGGCAAGAAGCTGTGCTGCAATCCCAAAGACTTTCAATTCAAGGCCACCAGCTGCTTTGAAGGAAAAGGATTGTCAATTTCCTCCTGTACAATTTACTGCCTCTGAAAACCTGCCGAAAAGTTAGCTATTAGTCGGTTCTGACTTGACAGTACACCACACCACCACCATACAAAATATAGTATATCATTCATTTTTATGAAATATATTATTGTTGTTGTTATGTGCCATTGAGTCACTTGAGACCCAATGTAACTCTAAAATACTACAGCTCCAAAACCTGCTATATCCTATGCCAACTTTACTGTCTCTGACACACCCATCTTCATTATCCTAGTCCTGTATCAATCCATCTCATGGATGGTCTCTCTCACTTTCTCTGTCCCTCCACCCTTCCAGGCATGATGTCCCTCCTTGCAATGTACCTAAAGAATGTCAGATGAAGTCTCAGGATCCTTGCTTCCAAGGAGCAGCCTGGCTTTACCCTCTCTAGGATGAACAAGTTTGTTCTCCTGGAAGTCCATGGTATATTCAACACTCTTCTCCAGCACCACAGCTAAAAGGCATCTTTCTATCATCCCTAGTCATTACCCAGCTCTCAGACACATAGCAAGCAATTATGAAGACTATGGCCTCCATTAGGTGCACCTTATTCTCCAGACTGGCATCTTTGTTCTTTAGTACTCTGGAGAGTATCTGCCAGCCAACTCCCAATTCAATTCACCTCTTGATTTCCTGGGTGCTGGTACCAAAAGTGTTTTTTGGAGCCAAGCAAACTAAAGCTGTTAATAATCTCAATCTCTTCACCATCTACCACAGTGTTACCAATCAGCCCAGTGGTGAGAATATTTGTTGAGCTTCAATCCGTACTGAAGGCTGCACTCCTTGATCTTCTTTGGCAAGCACTTCAGGCCCAGGTGCTCCTCAGTTTGTTAGGTGCCATCAAAAGATTCTATGAAAGAGGGATCTGAACCCTGCTTTACCCTTTGTCATCCTCATAATTACTGTCATATTTAAGCACATTATTACAATGTGTGACTTCACCTACTTGTAGATCTTCCCATCCTTTGCTGATCCTCTACTTTTTCAAGAAAAACATCTGAAAACATGCCTAAAGTATATGAGATTAAGTTTCACCATGTGTCCCTCTAAGGAAAACCTGCTTACATCCTCTTTAAGACATATTTGATTGCTTTCTTGGCAACCAATGGGATACTTAATGTTTTCCTCCACCATAAAACAAAGGCATCTATTTTTTTTTTCTGTCATCTTTATATACTGTTCTATCTCAGATGTATAGCAAGTAAAGGAAAATGCCTTGGATTGGATGAAATAAACCTTAATATTTAAACAGACTAGTTTTCCAATGCAACAATCATATCTTTTGATTTCCTGACTGGTACCAACATGGTTGATTGTGGAACTAAGTAAGATGAAACCATTAACAATTTCTTCTCTTTTCTTTTTTTTTTCACCAACAGATAGTCAGTTTATTAGAATAGTTGATTTAAGCATCTGCAATGGTGACTTCAACCTCTACTCCAGGGTCAGTGCTGATAGAGGTGATCTGCTTGACAATCTCAGAAAGGCTGTGCAAGTCAATGAGTCTCTTGAGGATCCTCATTTGGAAACGATCCCAGGTCTTGGAACCTTCCTCACAAGGAGTCTTCCTTGTAGTTATTCTCAGAGTCCTGCTAGGCATCCTAACCTGTCCCTTTACCTTCAGGTTCTTCTCCTTTGCCTCTCTGATCAAGTTGACACTCATCTCCTTCAGGGATTTTACGTTGTGGCTGGTTAGGGTAATCCTAATCTGGTGAATGGCCGGCCACCTCTGGTTCCACAGGCATTTTTTCTGTGTCCTTAAAATCCATGGCTTTGGCACGTCTTCCTGACTGACTTGTTCCCTGGTTTTCTCCATCTATCAGAATATTGCCTACTGGTCCAATTGTAAGGATTTTTGTTTTCTTGATGTCGAGGTGTGATCAGCAGTCTTTGTTTATCTTCAGCAAGCCTTTCAAGTCCTCACATTCAGTAAGGAAGGTTATGTCATCTACAGAACACAGGTTGTTGATAAATCTTCCTCTGATTCTCAGGCCACATTCTTCTTCATAAATTAATAAAGCTTCTTATATATAAAGAATATATAATGAATAAGAATAGTGAAAGAATATAGCCCAGAGTTACACCTTTCATGATTTTAAATCATGCAGTGTTCCCTTCATCTGCTAGTACAATAGCTTCTTGGTACAAAGGTATTATATAATTCCTCCCACAGTACTAGATACATTGTAGCATATATCATATATTGTATGGGATAGTATGTCAGAGTATTTATATTTATATTTAGATTTAGATTTATATAGTA
>NW_006399770.1:23758082-23760711 GCF_000299155.1 Elephantulus edwardii
ATAGTCATAGTCATAGTCATAGTCATAGTCATAGTCATAGTCATAGTTAGTTATAGTTATAGTTATAGTTATAGTTATAGTTATAGTTATAGTTATAGTTAGTTATAGTTATAGTCATATTTATATTTATAGTCATATTCATAGTTGTTATAGTTATAGTTACAGTTAGTTATAGTTAGTTATAGTTATAGTTATAGTTATAGTTATAGTTATAGTTATAGTTGTAGTTATATATTTACATATTATGTTTATTGCTAAGGTGTGTGAGGTCAACACTGACTCAGTTGAAATATTCAGAAGCAGCACTGTATGCCCTCACTCTTCTCTGCCACGTATTCAATACAACAATCTAGTCAAGTACTGGATATGATCCATATTATTGTCCAGCCCAAAACAGGTAGTCCAAGCAAATAAATTAAAATCACTGACACCAGGTAAGAACCTATTAATAGCTGATCCACAAATGGTTTTCTGAATCTATAAATAACGAGAAAGAAAATTCTCATGATTCTTTTGAAGAGCTGCTGGTGTGTTTGAATTACTAAAGAGGTGCTGGTTTTATGTTACTGAACAATATTGCCAATAACACACAAGTAAAATCTTGTTGAAAATAATTCAAAACGAGATGCAGCACTATATGCACAAGGAATTGCCATATATTTAAGCCAAATTCAGAAGGGGATATGGAACTAGAAATATAACTGCTAACATCAAATGGATTTTACCTGAAAACACAGAATACAAGAAAGATGTTTACCTGTGTTTTAATCATTATGCAGAGGTATTAGACTGTGTGAAATTAAGAATGACATAGAGAAGAAGAATTCCACAATACACTATTAAGCTGATGCAGAGTGTATACAAACGATTATTGATTGATTATAAGATGATATTGCATGGTTTAAAGTCAGAAAATAAATGCATCAGTATTATATCTTTTCACCATTTCCATTTAATCTGTATGCTGAGAAATTAATCAAAGAGATTGGATTGTATGATGAAAAAGGCTGCATCAAGATTACAGGGAGACTAATTAATAATCTGAAGTATACAGAGGACACAATCTTGCTTGCTAACAACAAGGAAAACTTGAAACTCTTACTGTTAAGTATGAATGAGTAAATAGATTTCAGTATGGCTTACATCATACTGTACAGAAAAAGAAATATTCATAATTAAACTACTTAAAAAAGAAATTATGACAAACGTAAGGTTGAAATTGTTCAAGATTGTATTCTGCTTGGATCCACCATCAAAGCTCATGGAAGCAATAGTGAAGCAACCAAATGACAAATTACATTGACCTCAAGGGCTCTCATTGAAGTGTTCAAAGCTAAAGATGTTAATTTGAAGACTAAGATGTGTCTGACCTGTTTTGAACCATCTTATATCTATGTGAAAGTTAGAGAGATGTTGACTTAAGGACAAAAGAAGAATTGATACCTTTGAATCACAGTTAAATATATAAAGGTAGCATCTATCAATAGACTGCACTCTTTATACTTTATTGGATAGAAAAGCAAACATTAAAAAAACCTAAAACTTAAATATTTTAAGGTAGTTCTTATAGTTTGCCCAATATTTAAGACAATCTAAAATACCTAGAAAATTACTATCATTATTCTCTGATGTTTTCTCTCCAGATGAACATTCTTTTTTACAAATGACAACAGCATAATTTTGTAAATAACAACAACAAAATTCTCACTCCAGACTTTTATTTAAAAACTTAATGCTGAATGAAGTCCAGACAAACATTTTAAAATGCCAAACTGTTTGTTTCGTTTTAATCCAGTGGATGCATTTACTCTCAGTGTTATTATAACTTCTATTATTTCCTTTCAGTTAATGTGGTACTTTTTCAAAAAATAAAGGAAAACAAGTCAAAATATGAACTACATATAAAGCCATAATTTTTAAAAAAAAATAGAAATGAGTCAAAATTTTAACTGTATAAAATTAATAATTAAATACGCTTTAAGATGCAATAATTTTGCTGATCATTTTTTTTGTTTTTCCCTCCTATGTCTGTTAAAATTTAAAATCCCTAATAAATTTAATATGCCTTATAACCAGGTTTTAAAAAGCAGCTTAAATTTTGCATATAACTTTCTTGAAAAATTATCAAATAGTAAGCTATGCATAAAATATCTTTATAGTATGTTCTGTGTGTACAAAACATTTAAAATTTTATTTTTCCAGTTTTCCTTTTCTAATATCTAAATCTCATTGCAAAGGTATAGAAAACAACAATCTAGAAAGTTTAATATTACTACAACATAAATCCCACAAGCAAGTAACTTAATAATTTAAACAATCAGAGTAGTGCCATATTTTATTCGTAATTTAAATATTGTTGTTGTTATGTGCCATCAAGTTACCTGCAACTCATAGGAACCCTATATACAACAGCATTATTCTGTGTCAGTCTTATTGTCTCTGATTCACCTACCCTAATTACTCCAGTCACTGAATCAATCCATCTTATCAAGGGTCTTCCTCTCTTGTGTTTTCCCTCCACACTCTCAAGCATGGCAGCCCTCTCCAAGGACTATCTCCTCCTTGCAATATGTCCAAAGTGTGTCAGACGAAGCTTCAGAAACCTTGCTTCCAAGGAGCAGCCTGTTCT
>NW_006399770.1:23761491-23764151 GCF_000299155.1 Elephantulus edwardii
AAAAAACAAAACAAAACAAAAACCGGAACAGCACATCAACAAAAAACTGCCTGAAGTGCAGGCTGGGTTTAGAAGAGGCTATGGTACTAGGGAATATTATAACTAATTTCAGATGGATCTTGGCTGAAAGCAGGGAGCACCAGAGGAATGTCTATCTGTGTTTCATTGATTATCAAAGGCACTTGACTGTGAATCACAACAAACTGTTGCTAACTTTGAGAAGAATAGGAACCCCAGAACACTTGATAGTGTTTATGTGAATTTAAATATAGAGAATTCAAATAGGAACATAAATTTATAAATACCACAATTAACGGAAGAACATAAAACTATGTGGCATAGAGATATTTTAATATTCTCCTCCATATAAATAAGCAATATATTTCTTCTATTGATTATAAAAGTATTCGTATACAAATTAGTCAGATTATCACCTATTTTATAAAAAGGGGGAAATACAGTAATAGTTCTACAGAAGAGTCTAAAACTTGTTGAATAATGTTTTAAAAGTCATAGAGTTCTTTCAATTATAAAACTTCTACAAATCTTTGTGTTGGAATAAATAAACTTAATTCACATAATTATCTGGTTTATATTTTACATTAAAAATACAGTTAACCATTCTTAATATTTTCCATAGGTAATAGAATCACTCTCACTCCACACATGAAATACACTGATAACAACATAATAATAAAATAAATAAAATCTCCTCTTAAATTTCCCAATATATCTTTTAAAATCTCTGAATATTTCAATATTTTTGTTATATCTATTGGAATATTCTGAAAACATAAAAAGTTAATTTGTTAGATTTTGTTTTTAAATTATTTAAATTGCTCTTTATTATTCTTTCTTCATATTTTACATTTTCTCTGCTGTTTGGGGGTTTCAAAGTGTGTTTCAAAACCCCTTTACTTTTTACCAAGTTAATTGTACTGCTACTTTGAACCCTGGAAGTGCCCTTTGAAGAACATTATAAAGCAAAAGTGAATCCAGTGGGAACTCTTCTGTCACATAGGTTTAGTCAATGGCACCTGATGGGATAAACAAACTATAGATAGCTTTAAGGTATTGATTCAAAACAAAAACCCCTTTGTAGTTTTAATATCATTTAGAGAATGCTTTCCAGAGCCCAAACCATACCAATTTCTAGGTTAATTTTGCCTACTTTCTCAAAATTAACTTAGAAATATCATATGTGGAGTTAACTTTGACCAGATAAATTTAGCTTTCTTGATTTTAGGGAATAGGCACACAGAGTCTCTTGATATTAGTATGTAGTATGTAGAAATATGATTGGTTTGTCTCTGAAATATATCACAAAATAGATAAAAAATTCAATGTAAAATCTCAGTATGATATTTTTCTTGCAAAATACAGAAGAATGAACAAAGGTGGAATAATTACTATTTTCTGACATGACAGTATATATTAATGTGAAAAAGAGTTCTAATTCTTAAGAGAAATTTTAGATTACTGCCTTCATCCCTCTTTAATCCCTATTCTTATAGGCTTTTTATATTTTTTAGTTTATTTTTATTGTTTCTGTAGTTTCCTGTTTTATTCAAGTGATGTGTTTGGGCACTGATAAAAGACACTGAATTTCCTAACAGTGATTCAGTAGGTGTCACCAAAATCAGCATGGGAACACCTAAACACTGTAGATGGCTTCCTATTGATTCTTATAAAAACACACAAATAAAATGTGAATGCTAAAAATCTACTTACAGTGGTAGATGTAATCCTTAAGTACAGCTTGCTGATTCCCAGCAAGCTGTGCTTGAATAACTTCTTTCTTTCAAAGGCACCCATCACACAGCATTTACAATGACACTCCAAATTACAGATATTTGAGAAACATACCTTCAATAAAAAATGTTTCAACAATCACTTTTTTGGGAATTAGTATAATAAACTCACATGTCTATGTTGTATTACATCCTATAGTAAATATTTGTTTAACAAAACATTATTTTGGAGCTGTATGACTTAAGTTCAGTTACTTATTTGTCACTTGGTCATTTGTCCTTAGGCTATTCCAACTTCAGAGTTTTCGTTTTCTTCTCTAACAGAGGCCTGTTAATTCTTGTCACTCCAAGAATAATAGATGAGCTCAGAATTTCATGACAGCTTAAAAAGAATTAAATATAATATGTTCACTTTATAATTTTTGAAACTGAAGCCATCCATATCTGGACCAAACTAAAGTCTTGTATCTTGTCTGAGAATTATACCTAAGAGAGATGTCAGAGAAGTTGTTGTAGTTAAGTGTCATCAAGTTCACTATGACTCATAGTGGCTACTTGAACTATTATTGACCTATACCTTGCCCTATCCTGTGCTGTTCTCCTGTGCCATTCTCCTCTTCTCTGATATCCTTATCCTTAATATTACAGTCATTGGGTCAGTTCATCTTATTGAGAATCTAGGTCTCTTTTACTGACTGTTTCAAGCTTGATCTCCTCCTCCAAAGACCAGTCTTTCTAACACATGTCTTAAATATGTGAGACAAATGTTTAATAAAAATTACCCTGGCTGCACTTTCTCCAGGACATTTTGTATTTTCACTTGGTAGTAAATGATGCCAGGAAGCATCAAAAGAAGATGGAAGGAATATACTGAGTCATTGTATCGAAAGGAATTGGCAGATACAGACA
>NW_006399770.1:23765632-23767384 GCF_000299155.1 Elephantulus edwardii
CTATGAGTCGCAAACGACTCGATGGTACATAACAACAACAACAACAACAGTAAATGAAACATTCAGTACTCTTTTCTTACATCACTATTCAAACATTATTCTTCTGTGATCCTTATTCATTTTCTAACATTTAGATGAATAACAAGTAATGGAAAAGATTATGGTTTGAATCAGACATACCTTATTCTTTAACTGAGATTATTGCTCCTTGACACTGTTAGAGATCCTTCACAGCAGATTCATGCATGCAATACTTCTTTTTTTTTTTTGTCTCTCTTAACTGCTAGTGCCAAGGATATTGATTGCATTTTGTACAATCAATTATCTATTTATTGCAAATGTATTTTTTAAAAACACAAATGACAACTATACATATGGACCTGACCAGATAGATTATGCAGGAATCTAATTGTTTACATCTTTGGAAAAGGTAAATGGAGAAGCTCAATATCACCCATCGAAACCAGATGAGGTGCTGATTACCTCAAAGAGCATCAAATTATAATTGTTGTTGTTGTTGTTGTTATAAGCCATTGAGTCACCTGCAACTCATAGTGACTCTATGTACAATAGTTCTAAATTCCACATTATTTTGAACCAGTCTCATGTCTATGACACACTTACCCCCCCTATATTCCCAGGTACTCTGTCAATATATCTCATCCAGTTTCTTTCTCTCTCTCTACCCTTCTATCCCTCTACCCTTCCAAGCATGATGTCCTACTCCACAGATTGGTCTCTCTTGGTAAAATGTCCTAAATATATCAGATGGAACTTCAAAATCCTCATTTCCAAGGAGGAGCTTGTTTTGATCCTCTCCAGGACAGACTTGTTTGTCCTCTTGACAGCCCATGGTATATATAATACTCTTCTCCAGAACCATAACTCAAAGGCATCACTTCTTTTGTTATCCTTAGTTATTATCTAGCTCTCTGATATATAGCAAGTAATTGTGAATACCATGTCCGGAATCAGGTACACATTAGCTTCTAGACTGACATTGTTCTTCTGTTAACCTTGGTCACTGTTCAGCTTTCAGATATATGACAGTAATTGGGAAGACTAGGACTTGGATCAAATGCACTTTATGCTTTAATCATATATTCTTTAGTAATTGAATAGGTCCAAGAAAACAGATTTTCCCAATTTGATGTATCTTTTGATTTCTTGACTCCTGATACTAAGACTATTGATTATGGATCCACATAAGATGAAATCATTGATAACTTCAATATTTCATCCATCTATCATGATGTTGCTAATTGATCCAATGGTAAGGATTATAGTTCTACTGATATTGTTATAATAAATATTAAAAGCTGTAGTCTTTGATCTGCAAAAAAGTGCTTCAAATTTTCTTCCATTTCAGCAAACAATTTTGTCATCTGCAAAATGCAACTTGTGTCTTCCCCTGATTCAGAAGCCACAATCTTGTTCATAAAGTCTACCTCCTTGAAAAATTTGCTCAATATACAGTGAATAGGTATGGAGAAAGAATTCAGTGCTGCCACATACCATTCTTGATTTGAGCCCTACCTCTGTTCAGCTACTTTATCTATGTATAGATTTGCTGCATTTTTTAATATTAACAAAATAACCCAAATTATTTTATTGGACACATACGGCTGAAAGCATGCTACTCTGAGGTTCAGGTTGTTTTGATGTATGACAAAATATGTTGTACTTTAGATCTTGGAGATATTAATAAAAAGTGTTGCTGTTGCTATGTGCTGTTGAGTTGACTACAACTCA
>NW_006399770.1:23769204-23770832 GCF_000299155.1 Elephantulus edwardii
CAGGACTTTCATGTCTTTTATTTCTAAATTAGTTGGTCAGTTTTACTTTGTAGTCTTTCTTAGTCTGGAAGTTCTGTTGAAACCTGCCCACTGTAGGTGACCTTACTGGTATCTGGAATGCAAGTGAAATAAGTTCCAGCATCTTAGCAACATGACAAGCTGACAGATAAATAAAGGACTAATAGATTGAGGAAGGTTTAAATTTTTCTAAAATACTCAGTCATTTTCTCATTCTTAGTGCCACTGATTTTCAACATATTCTTATTTTTTCCATAGAATGTGTATTTGAAAATATAAACTGAAAATAGTCATGTATTTTCAACATATTTGTGATAATAATAAAATTGAAGCATTTATGACCAAAAATTATAAAATCTACCAGACACTAAAGAAATGTGGTTTTAATGGAGTCTACTATGTTACACCTGGGAGCAGGAGAAGCATCCACTTCCTAAACAACATCCCTCTGGAAACTCTTTGAACTTTGAGAAACAATAGTTATAGAAAGGTTTCAGATCTTTTGTTCATAGGGTTGCTTTGAGTCATACTTGACGACAGTCAACAACAACAACAACAAAATGTTACACACTGCCGTATTAGCCATCATTCTTTAAGCTCAGCATTCAATATAAAGAAAACCTTCAATGAAGAAAGCATTTATCATCTATTGTCTGCAAATCTTTGCAACATCAAAATATAGAGGAAAAAAGATTGAACCTTAACAACAAAATTTCAGGGGAAAATAATGATAATGCAATAAAAACTCAGAATTTCATCAAACAACAGGCTATATGTACATGCAAATACACATTTCCATGCCCATCATAAGAAATAAAACTTGTGCCCTTGTGCCCTGCATTCTCATAGATGAAGAAAACAGTGGTGTAGTCATAAAAATAATCTTTTCCAGTCAAATTCAGACATCCAAAGAAGCATTAAACACAAACAGAGCTTTCAATGTCAGTGCTGAGGTTTCAACAGTACAAAGCTGAGATGTATTTTATCTCCTTGCGCTTTCTGAGGGTAACATGTCATAAATGTGTAGTCAAGTAATAGATAAGCTAGTCACTTTAAGACTGTAGCTATAGAGAGAGAAAAGTGATTGGGGCATAGTTTTATTGAGGAGCTGTATTTCATCAAAGCATCCTTCTAGTCTAGTTTATAAGAGTAAATATAGAAGATCTCATTTTAAAATATCTTCGACAACAGTCTTTGGGGGAAAAAATCCTGATTCACCAACAATACCAATAGCATTGGTGGTCAAGGGGATAAAGAACTTTTATGCCAATACAAAGATATGTGGTTCAAATCCACCAAAATAGGCTTGAATATTTGATTGTGCTAATGTGAAACCTACACATGGACCAAGAGCCAGTCTTCAGAACAGAGGAAGGGAGACACTACATGGTTCAAAATCAAGAAGGCAGTTCGTCAGGGATGTATTTTGTCTCCATACCTTTTCAATCTGTATGCAGAACAGATAATCTGCGACGCTGGGCTGTACGAGGAGGAATGTGGCATCAAGATTGGTAGAAGAGTCATCAACAACTTGCGTTATGCAAATGACAGAACCCTGCTTGCTGAAACTGAGGAGAACCTGAAGCATTTGGTGCAGAAGGTCAATGATG
>NW_006399770.1:23771542-23772937 GCF_000299155.1 Elephantulus edwardii
CTATGAGTCACAAGCTACTCGATGGCACATAACATGAACAACAACAACATTGGTCAATGGAGTATCCAAATGTATCACAGTAAACTACAAATTCATTGCAGAATTTTGTGGCCTAGCACTTAGGAATTACGCTGCCTATCCAAAGGTAGTAGTTTAAATCCACCATCTTCTCCATGGGAGGAAAATGGACAATTCTTTCCCATGCAATATAGTGTCTCTGAAAACCTACTGGAATATCAGCTATGGGTCAATTCTGACTTGAAGATATCCAACAACAATAATTATTATATATCATAAAGGAACTTTGGGAAGTTGCCCGTAGAGTGTTGCACTGCTTACACCTACCTAGCAACACTTCTCTCAGTCCAGCAACAAGTAACACCTCTCCAGCAATGGTTCAAGTCTGCTGGTGGATTTTCAAAACTGAACAGTTTCCTCCATTTAAGACTTATAGCTTTGTACCTGATGCTATGAATCAGAAACTATTTTATGACTGAGTTTGATTATGTTGTAAATCATAAGTCAATATATGGTCATCTCCCACATAACTTATATTGCCAAATAGCCATTTTGTTTAAACTTTCTCTTCTTTTTCATGTATCTTATAGCATGTTTTTGTAATTTATAAATTTGCTTATTCTGAGTCCCTGATGGAAAACTTTATGTTCCATTGAAACTTATAAAACACAATAATAAAAGGAATTGGAAACAAAAAAGAACACCCTAGTGATAATTGAGTTGTTTTTACAGACCTAATTAAGGGAAATATCAGCTATATGTGGATTCTCTACTGTAGAATTTATCTCAAAACAAACTTTAAGGCAATTCCACTTGCATTATTTAAAAAAAACTGAAAAAGAAAGAACACTCTCAGAAAAATTCTATAAAGCAAGCTTAACTTAATACTTAAACCAGGAAAAGATATTTAAAAAAAGAAAGAAAACTACAGACCACTATCTCTCATGAACATAGACAAAAAGATCCTTAAGAAAATCCTAATTAATAGAATCCAAAAGCTTATTAAAAAATAAGTCATCATGACCAAGTGAGATTCATAACAGGTATGCAAGGATGGTTCAACATAAGAAAAACAATCAATGTAATACACCACACTAACAAAAAAAAAGAACTAGAACCGTATGATCTTAACAATTGATGCAGAAAAGACATTTGATAAAATTCAGCATCCTTTTCTGATTAACTGATTAACACTGCAAAATTGGAATAGAAGGGAATTTCCTCAACATAGTAAAAAGTATATATGCAAAAACCAAGAGCAAATTTTTATTCAATATTGTATCAAAAGGACTTGTTCGGGCAGTACATAACAGAATAAAATAAAAGGCATCCATATTTGAGCTAACAGATGCAGCCCTGGACATGCTCACCAAGTTG
>NW_006399770.1:23779157-23786628 GCF_000299155.1 Elephantulus edwardii
ATGGCGGGGGAAGAAGAACAAACTGGGGAGGAGGGTAGAGAGAATGGTGCAGCAATGAAGGAATGAAAACCCAAAATCCCTGTAAATGTTCATTAAAACTAACAAAATTTAATAATAAAAAAAGAAAAAAAAAAGAAAGAAATGGAAATGATCCAGTTTGGAAAAACAATGTTTACTAACTTTTAAGTAAACCAGTACAAATATAATTATTTTTAAAAATAAGTGGCTATAAAAAAAGAAAAGAAAATTAAACATAGAAACTCCATAAGACCCAGTTACTTGACTATTAAGAATATACCCAAAGGAAATTAGAACTGAGACACAGAGAGCTCCGTACACTAATGCTCATAACTGTGTTATTCCCCATTGCAAGAACATGGAAACCACCCAAATGTCCAACCATAATCTAATGGATTGAGAAATTGTGGTACATTCACACAATGGAATACTATGCAGCATTCTGGAGCAACTATTTTGAAAAATACTTCTGACATACTTTGGACATGTTGCAAGGAGGAACCAGTCCTTGGAGAGGGATGTCATGCTTGGGAGGGTGGAAGGACAGTGGAGGAGAGGAAGACCCTCTAAGAGGTGGATTGATTCAGTTACTGGAGTAATGGGTGTGGGTGTGTCGGAGACAGTGAGATTAGCACGGGACAGAGCAGGGTTTAGGACTATAAGGTCGCTATGAGTTGCAGGTGACTTGACGGCACATAACAACAACAACAACAACAACCACAGCCACACATAACTTGGGAAAGACTATAGAACATTATGCCATGTCACTAACACAATCTTTTAAGGAAAAATAATGTGTGTGACCATTTTTTGTTAAAAATAGAAGGATATCTAGTTATACATGTATGGGAACGCAAGAAGAAGGTTGAGGATGGGTATGGGCAAAATTCTAGGGTTCCACAATTTAGTGAGGGTGGGAGTTGGGAAGGATCCAGGAGAAAAGATGGAGTAATAGTGGGCAGGTGCAGTAGTGATTCATTTTATAAAACATAATGCATGAGAAAACAAAGCAATAATTCTAACCATAAGATAATACAACCACTCTGAAAGACAGTTTGGCATTTAATAAAAAAGTTGAACACAGAAACTCTATATGACCCAATAATTCCACTACTAGGAATATACCCCAAGGAAATTAGAACAGAGACACAAACGGAGATTTGTACACCAATGTTCATAGCAACATTATTCACCATTGCAAGAACATGGAAACAACCCAAATGTCCAACAATAATGGAACGGATTGAGATAATTATTGTGCAATCACATAATGGAATACAATGCAACACTTGGGAGCAATGGTTTTGAAAAATAACTTGGGAGAGACTGGGGAGCATTATACTAACTAAACTAACTCATTCTCATAATGAAAAATACTGCATAAGACAATTGTAAAAATAAAAAGATAACTAGTAAAACATGCATAGGAAGCCAAGAGAAAATGGGTGGGAGCAGAGGGGTGAGAACGGGTAGGAGCATAATCACAGCATTGCACAATTTGGTGGGTGGAAGGAGTGGGTAAAGGAAATCAGAAAGGTCTGGTGTGGACCTGAGAAAACAGGGTAATGATGGCACAGTCCAATGGTGATTAATTTTATAAAACATAATTCTGGGAATGATTGTATGAAACATAATATGAAATAATATTAGTGTGAAATAGAATGTATACAAACTGTGTAAGCAAACCAATAGGAAATATTTTTATAAAAAAACCCCAAAATCATACTATCTATATCATATAAGGCACTAACTTTTTGAAAGAAAAATATTTCTAGAAACTACACATTATCTGAAATTCATTTCCTAAGTGAGAAAGTGAAAGTTGCTCTGTTAATATTATTAGTTATATGTGTCCCTTTGAGATCAAAGAAGAAACAACAATCTAATAAAGTCATTTTTCCTCTCATAAAACTTTTTTGCTATCAAACTGATATAAGAATGGGCAAAAATATTTTTAAACTTCACATTGAAAGGGATTTCATGACTTTTCACTCATAGATTGTATATTTTCCTCCATAAAAGAGATGCATTGTGTTTCAACTGTTCTCTTTTCATTTGGCTTTTAGTCACAGAAAGCCAAGATTTCTTATTATCCTTTGAGTCACTAATTTCCCATTATTTTGATTTAACAATATTCTTATTAATTCTTTTACATCTGAACAGTTACTATGAATCTTTCAGATCTCACTAACCAGTTGGCTGACTAATTTATGAGTAAATAGGATCTATGAGCCTATTTATTTATTTATTGTTGTTGTTGTTGTTGTTATTGTTATGTGTTATTGAGTCATCTACAACTATAGCAACCCTATGTACAGCAGCTCTGAGGTCTGCCCTGTCCTGAGCCAATCTCACTGATTCTAACACACTAACTCCCATTGTTCCAGTTACTGTACTAACGCATCTCATCTGGGGTCTTCTTCTCCTGTGCTATCCCTCCACCCTAGTGCTTGAGGATTTTCAGGATAAGAACTGTTTTTCTTTATTCGTCATTTAAGAATGAAGTTCTGAAAATCACAGGCTTACTAAAAATGAGGACAAAGGAAAAAGAAACAATACTTTAACACTACATGTATTCTTTTATTCAACTGACAAAAGTCTGACAAACTGGCAAATGGAAGATGAATATAAGTAACTCGTTAGTCGTTGTTGGCAGCTGTCTGATCAACTAAGCCCTTGGAAATAAAAGTATAAAATCCTGAGTAGTAGTAATTTTCCTCATGATTTTTGATATGTAAAAATGCCTTGTATGGATAGTAAGTTTGTCCATCTCTTGGGGAATTTCCTTCTTTTCATTGGCTTTCTGATTTTCCAAACATAATATCCTTTCCTATTGCTTGGTGCTTCTCAGTGTCCAAGGTAAGCAAGAGAAGTTTCACTTTCTAATTCACTGACTTTTTTCCTTCTCCAGCATGATAGCTTTCCCAAAAAAAAGATGCAATAATAAACACTTTTTACTCTTTTGGATATGTGGACGGTTCTAAACTCTGGTTGCACACTTGTTATTGTTATTAGGTGCTGTTGAGTATAGCTCATAGCCCTGTTTTATCTTGAGCCATCCTGATAATCCTTGATTAAGTTGAGCCCATTGCCAGAGTTAATATATAAATCCATCTTGTTGAGGATCTTCTTCTTTTTTGCTAACTCTCTGCCTTTCAGAGCATGATCTCCCTCTCCAAGAAATAGCTTTCCTAGTAATATGTCCAAAGTATGTGTCACTTGTCAGGAGCACTCCAGTTGCACTTATCCCAAGACATATATCTGTTTGTTATCTTGGCAGTTTATGGGATATTCAGGACCCTTCTCTAACATCATAAGTAAAAATCTTTGATTACTGTTTGCCATATTTATTTATTGTGTAGCTCTCACATGCTAAGGAAGTGATTGAAAAGAACATGGCCTGCATCAGGTGCATCTTAGTCTTCAAACTGGCCTCATTGCTCCTTATTACTTGGGACAGGTACCTGATTCCCAATATAGTACATCTTTTGTTTTGGGTTGTTTTTTGTTGTTTCCTTTACCTTCCCCTTTCTACACCCTAATTTGCAACCCCGTAGTTACTTCCCTGACCCTGCCCATCCTCATCTCTCTGCTCCCACCCTCCCTACCTTAGATCCTCACATAATATATACTAAATTCCAAGCTTGGCTTTTAAAAGGCTAAAAGCTTTTAGTAGGGAGCTGTGCTGACCTAATAGGAAGTAGGTTCACTGTTAATCCACAAGCACATGGTTCAAATCCACCAGCTGCTCTGAGGGAGAAAGATGGGAAATCTCCTTTCATGTGATGTACTTTCTCTGAAAATCCACTGGAAGGTCAGCTATGACTTCGTTCTTATTCAACTGTACATAACAACGACAAAAACCCTTTAAGAAAGCATAAGCAAATCATTATATATTTTGTCAACCAAATTTCAAATGACTAGATTATACAGGATGCTAAAAGCACTGATGACATGATTTATAATATACCACCTGTTCTGTTTGATGATTAAGATGAAAAGTTCTATCACATGTTCAGTGCTCTAGTAAGAAAGATAAGCATTCAGGTGGGAGAAAACAAACTAATTGCTTTCACCCTGAGTAGTAGAAAGGTGAGCACTTCATTCTGCTGATTTGGTTTTATGTACTATTATGCATAGGTTGAAAAATATAAATGTTCAGTAATAAAATAATGATAACAGCCATGTTCAATTTTCCTTCTCTATCTTAATAGCTTCAGGTAGGTAATTTTGCTGTATATATAAATCATTAGTCTTCAGCCGCCTCTCAGTTCTCCAGTTATTCTTAGACTTCAAAGCAGTTTTCTTTTGCTAAGAGCCATTTCCAATTGTCTCTAGAGTGATGGCAGGGGTGAGGGAGGATTCAAATTACCTTCAAGGTACATTTACTTCTATTACTCAGGAAATAACACCCCCATGACATATAGACAATTCCCTAGTCAAATACTAATTTACAATCTTCCTGTATCAATATAACCAACATGTATTGCCAAGTCCTTTCTGATGGGATTTGATTCAATAAAGGAATTATGATTCTAAGTATTAATGAACAACTGAAACAAAAATAATATCTCCTCCAAACTTTAGACAAATAGCTAAAGATTCCTTTCCAAGAAGCAACCAAGAAGAAGTCCCTATATAATAAATTGTTCATGGGTTGTCCACTGATAGCGAATAAAGCTTCAGAGTAGAATTTCCTATGGAGTTTATTGGGTACAATTTTTATGAAAGCATATTGGCACTGTTTTGTTCTATTATACATACGGTCCACAAGAATCAAAACTGACTCAATGGCACCTAACAATAAAAACAACAACACAACAAAAAACCAACAAAAGAGCTGTTGTTAAGTGCTTTCATCATCATGATCTCTGATATATTCAAGACTATTATTGCAGTCACTGTATCAGTTAATCTTATTGAGGATCTTCTCTCTTCTGCTGACTCTCTTCTCTTGCCAGCCACATGTCTTTGTTCAAAGATTGATCCTACCTGATAACGTGCCCAAAAGATGGGAGGCAAAAGTTTACTATATTTGTCTCTAGTGACTCTCCCTACAAAACAAACATCTCTGTTCTTTTTTAAGTCCATGCTATACTTAGTACTCTCCACCAATAACATACTTCATAATTCAAAAGTAATTCTTCTGTATTCCTTATACTTTGTCCATCTTTTACATGCATATGAAGTAATTGAAAATATCTTGTTAATCTATGAATATTTTGAGATATGTTTTTTGGGCTTTTTTAAATTCAAGAAGTAAATAATTTAAGGAGTTAGATTACATGTAGTAGATGTGCCATCTGAATTGGAGGAAGACTCATCAGTAACCTACTTGTTATGCAATAGATAACACAACTTGGCTTGCAGGAAGTAAAGAGACCGTGAAGTACTTACTGGAAAAGATCGAAGACTACACCTTTCAGTATGACTCCACCTTAACATCAAGAAAACAAAAGTCCTCGGCACTGGACCAATAGGCAATATCCTCAGAGATGGGTAAAAATTGAAGTTGTCAACAATTTCATTTTACTTGAACCCACAATCAACATTCACATTAGCAGTTGTTGTTGTTATGTTTCATGCCTTTTGTGACTCATAGTGACTCTCTGTCCAAGAGCCATAAAGAGCCATAGACCCTGTTCTATCCTGTGCCAACCTCATTTTCTCCAACACACCTAATCCCACTGCCCCAATCACTGAATCGATTAATCTCATCAAGGGCCTTCCCTTTCCTCCACTCTCCCAAACATGATGTCTTTCTCCAAGGACTGATCCCTTCTTGCACCATTCCCAAAGTATGTCAGAAGAAGCTTCAGAATCCTTGTCTCCAAGGAGCAGCCTGGCTTCACCTTTTCTAGGACAAACCTGTTTGTGCTCCCAGCAGTCCATGGTATATTCAACACTCTTCTCCAGCACCAGAGCTCAAAGGCATCAATTCCCTTTCTATCATCCCAAATCATTGTCCAGATCTTCTATGCATAGCACACAATTGCAAAGACTATAGCCCAGATTAGGTACACCTTAGTCTCCAGCTTGATGTCATTTCTCTTCAGTACTCTGGAGAGATTCCGGACAGCTGACTTTCCCAATTCAATTCATCTCTTGATTTTCTGGCTGCTGGTACCAAGAGTGTTGACTATGGAGCCAAGCAAATGAAAACTAAAAATTAAAAGTAGTCAAGAAATTAAAAGATATATACTGTACAAATCTTCTATCAAGGACTTCTTTTAAGTACAAAAGAGAAAGAATATCAGTTTAAAGATAAAGTATATCTGACTCAAGCCATGGTATTTTCACTGCTTCCTATGCTCCTGAAAATTGGACAACCATTAAGGAAGATCTAAAAAGAGTCAATTGTTTTGTATCGTGATGTTGGAAAAGAGTATTAAATACTTCACAAACTGTCAAAAAACAAGTCTGTTTTGTAGGAAGTGCAAGCAGGATTTTCATTAGAGGCAAGGATAGTGAAACCTTATCTCAGTTATTTTGGGCACATTTTAAGGAGGAACTACTCCTTGGATGGAGATAACATTTTATGAAAGATGAAGAGTTGGTGAAAGAAAGGAAAACTCTCAAAGATATACATTTATACAGTTACTTCAATAATAGACTTGAACATGGAGAGGTCTTGAGGAGGAAGCAGGACAGGGTAACGTTTCAATGTGTTCTTCTTGGTGACAGTCAATATCTGGAAATTAACAACAGCATTATAAAACACTAAAGAAATTATAGCAAATATTCTTTAAATGTGTCCTAACCAAGAAGGGAAAAGAGATAGAAGAGAGTAAAACTCTGTAAATAGATAAAAGACATAATTTAATGAGTGAAGGGAAAGCCAATATACAATATGAGACTGATTATCATAGTATAAATAAAGACAGCAAAGACTGACAGATGCAGAAGAAACACAGTAAAAAAATTATTACATACAAGAAACTGCAATATCAGCAGTAATAAATATTAATCTACACGTGTTTCAGTAGCTAGACAGGCAATATGAACAGATACAGGCAGGTCAAAGGACTCCAGCCATAAACTCTGACAGTTGATAATATTACATTCATATTAGTATGTACTGTAAACACATCAATGTTTACAGCAGGGACAATAGGAAGCAAAGTTGTACAACATCTTCATTATAACTAAAAACCATGATAAAATGAGTTGGTGAATCTGGACTATCAGGATCATAGTCTCACAGGATCTCAAAATAAATTGGCATAATGTAGTCAATAAAGACAAACCTCTTAAGCAAAGACTGGGGTCTTAAAATATTGTAAGCAAAAAGTATGACTATTGTCTCCTCGTATGCAACACAGAAGAGGAAAGAGACTCAAATGTGTTTAGAACCAATGAGTGCAAGGGACTAATGAACCACAAGAATCTTAATGTCCATGGCCTTGATAAAAAATAATAAAATAAAATTAAAATAAAATAAATAAAAAATTAA
>NW_006399770.1:23789113-23795892 GCF_000299155.1 Elephantulus edwardii
AAAAAGAAAACCTCTAGTGGATCAAACAAAAATTCTAGCTGTATTTTTTTTCTACCTATATTTTTAACCAGATAATCTTTTAAAAGTTCCTTTTCAAGTTTCTATTTCAAAATAAACTTCATGCTTTCTCCTTTGTACAGTTCCTTAAGTGGTAATACTGAACAAGCTTAATAGCAGGCTTTAACAAATAAACTGTATGTTGTTGTTTGGTTTTCCTTAATGTCAAGTCAGATTCATAATTGACCTTCCTGGGGGTGTTCAGAAGGAGTTAATCAGATGAGAAGAGATTGACAATTTTTCTCCCATAGAGCAGCTGGTAGATTCAATTAATGTGCCTTTGGTTTGGCAGCACAATTTATTAGTACTAAGCTGCCAGAGCTCACCTATATATGTGTGAGATATGCGTATGCATATGTGCGTATATGTGTGTATAAAGACTGTGTAGAATAAGTATCTTCTTTCTGTGTTTGGTGGCATAAGAAAAAAAAATACCAAGATTTAGATTGATTTTGCTTTGTGCCATTGAGTTGACAACTATTCATAGTTGCCCTGTGAGCAACACCTCTAAACTTTGACCTCCTCTGATTCAACTTCACTGTCCCTGGCACATCTGACTCCACTGCCACAGTCAAGTCAATTCATTTTATTCAGGGTCTTCCTTTCCTGTGCTGACTTTCCACCATCATTCTATTCAGGGTCTCTCCCACTCCTGTGCTGACTTTCCACCATTTCAAGTATGATGTCTTTCTACAAAGACCTGTCCCTCCTGATAACATGTCTAAAATATGCAAAGCAGAATTTCAAAATCCTTTCCTCCAAGGAGTAAATTGATTTCACTCTTTCAAGGAAAGACTTCTTTGTTTTCTTGGTAGTTCATGGTATGTTTTCCAAATAGTCTTCTCCAGCACCACAACTCAAAGGCTTCCATTATTCTGTTATCCTTAGTTACTGTCTAGCTCTCAGATGCATAGCTAGCAACTGAGAAGACTATGCCTTGGATTAAGTGCCACTTAGTCTTTAAGACAGACATTGCTGTTCTTTATAACTCTGGAGATGTCATTGACTACAAACCTTCCAATGCAGCTAATCTTTTGATATTCACTGCTGTTACCAAGGGTGTTCATTGTGGATCTAAGTATAATTAAATCATTAATGACATTAAAGTTTTCTCTCTCTATCATGTTGCTGTCTATTGACCCAGGGGTGATGATTTTTGTTTTGGCTGTGGTCCTTCATCATATATTGCAAGCACTTCAAGTCCTCCTCAGTTTCAGTGAACAAGGTTGTCTCATCTGCATAACAGAGGCTACTGATGAGTCCTCCTCCAGTCCTGATGTCACATTCTTCTTCATAAAGTCCAGCCTCTCAAATACTCTATTCACCATATAGATTGAAAAGGTAAGGAGAAAGGATACATCCTGACATGAACCATCCTTGATTTTGAATCATGCAGTATCCCCTTGTTTTGTTACTACAACAGCTTTTTGGCATAGGAATTGGTTTTGCATAAGTGCTATCAAGTGTTCTGGGATCCCCATTCCTCTCAATGGCAGCCACAATTTGTTGTGATGCACACAGTCAAATAACATTTTATAGTCTATAGGACACAAATAGACATCCCTCTGATAATTTGTTCTTTCAGCAAACATACATCTAACATCATCAATGATATTTCTAGGGCCACTGCCTCTTCTAAACTCAGCCTGCATTTCTGATTGATCTCTCTAAAGAAATTGTTCTAGTAATTTTTGGATAATTTTCAGTAAGATTTTGCTTACATGTGATATTAGTTATATTGTTCAATAATTTCTGTTGGATCACCATTTTGGGGAATGGGAATAAATAAATATGGATCTCTTGAAGTCTTTTGGCCATACAGCTGTCTTCCAACTTTCTTGGTACAATCTGGTGAGCATATCCACACCTGTATCTGCTTGTTGAAATATGTCTATTTGCATTAATTCTTGAAGACTAATAATTTGTCAATTTCTTAGGAGCAACTTGAAATTCTTTTTTTATTATTCATTATAGATAATATGCTACTTCTTGAAATGATATTGTGTCAGCCAATTCTTTTCAGTTTAGTGACTCAGTGTATTCTTTTCTTTTTTGTGATGATTCCGTATAATTTATTATCAGTAAATTATTTAAAGATTCTGGAAATTACATTTACTCTTAGATAATAAAAACCTTTAAATACAAAACAAACACACTAAAATACAAAACAAACAAACAGACAACAAAACCCCACCATTAAACCTAACTACTGTTCAGTCAGTTCTAGCTCACAGCAAACCCTGCATTAAGTTCCTAAGGAATCATAATGAGAGGACATAATCTTTTCTCCCAAAGAGCAGCTGATAGGCTTAAATAGGAAAACTTTTATTTAGTAATCTAACATTTAACCTACTATGCAGAGTTCCACATAAAAAATAAGTACACTCTAATTATTTTTTTAATATCCAGTATTTTATATTTATCTTTTAACTTTACATCTTAACTCTCACTCTTCATGCTATGTTTTGGTTTCTTGGAATTTTACATTTAAAAGTACTTGTTAATATTTCTCCTATGAGAAGGAGCTACTCAAATTTTCTTAACTATAACAGAAAATCATCAGATCCTTTTGTCTCAAAAATATTTTTCCTAGGCTGGGAAAGAGTATTTCAAATATTTCGCTTGAGTTGCCTCCGAGATTAGAGGCAAGGAGACCTAATCTGGTCCAGCCTTGACCTCTCCATATTTGACTTATGATCAGAGACAAGAATTAATTAATTTCTTTACAGCTATGCTTCTTTGGATGTTCCAATCTGCCAGTCCCTCTGAAAGATAGGCAGTCTCCAGTCATACCATTTATAGATTCTGAAATCCATTGGAAAGTAAGCTATGAGTGAATTTTGAATTGACAGAAACAATTGTGATATGATAAATCACTCAAAATTTCACTCAAAATTGTGTGCCCTCAAGTGAATTCTGACTCATAGTGATGCTTCATTAACTTTCTGAGGCTGCAAATCATAAAAGAAGACTGTTCATCTTTTGGCCAGAGCCAATGATAGACTAAACTGCCAGCAACTCAGTTCCTTTGGATCGCCAACAGAACTCACTATGGATTATGTCATCAGAACACACTTTTATGACTAAGAATTTTAAATTTCACCAGTTTCTTAGTAAGTAGTTTAGATTTTTCTTCTGCTCTAGTTTCTTCTCTTTTAGATGATTGTTGATGTTATAAATGTCTTTCTAATCCTAATTCATTAAAATAGTTACTCCATGTGTCTGTTTTTCTCTAGTCTCTCATTTCTGTAAAGTAGAAATCATCTCATAGAGGACTTTTCTATTCCATTTCTTAGGACGTAAAACTAATGGGAGCAAGTTGCCCATATTTCTCAATTGAATCAATAAATCAATCAATAAAGTATTATTTTTCCTTATTAACCATATTTTGAAATGAAGATTATTCAATCACCATGTCTACAGGGTTGGAAACTTTAATTTCTTCATTTATAATAATTTCTGAAAGTCAGAAGATCTGTATGTAGTTGGCAGAGGCTACAACAACATATCTCCAGAAACTCTATGAACTTTGATAAATGTCAACAGTTGTAGAGGGGCTTCAGGCCTTTTGTTCATACAGTCGCCATTAGTTGTACTCAACTCAAAGGCAATTAACAGCATAGAGAGAGAGTTGTTATAGAGAGCTATATATAGTTATATATAGCTATGTAATTATAGTAACACATAGCTATTATTTATTATTTGGTTTCTTGCTATACTTGTGTTGTTAAGTGTCGTGAAATCATAAACCACTCATAGCAAACCTATGAAAGAAATAGCTCAACACCTGTTTAACTTTCATCATTTCACTAAGTTCATAGAGTTTTCGGAGGCAAGCTATTTTGGAAATGGATGCCACTCCTGTTTCCAAGCTTGCTTTCATTTGGGAGCTCCACCAAACACTATCCACCATGGGTAACCATTATCATATTTTACACATTAGTGTCACAGTATTTAGCACCACAGCAACCATGAGTTACCTCTGTACAGCCAATTAACAGAGCAGTGATATCTGACTTAGAAGAATGTTTGACCAAAAACAATTAAAACAAGGCCTGAATGCCACAGATTAAAATCATCAAGCTTTGGCTACCTGGTCAACTATCTGGAAGAGATCAATATTTGTTCTCATTCCAAAGAAGAGTGACTTGACAGAATGTGTAAATTGTAGAACAATATCATTAATACCACATCCAAGCAAGATTCAACCTGTGTTGTGCCGATGACACAACCCTGCTTGTTGAAACTGAGGAGGACCTGAAGAACTTGATGTAGAAGGTCAAGAGCTGTGCCCTTTAATATGCTTTAATATGAATTGATATGAATTGATGCTCAACATCAAGAAAACAAAGATTCTCACCATTAGGCTAATTGGCAGCACCAGTATGGATGATCAAGATTGAGATAGTTAACAGTTTTAGTTTGCTTGGCTCCAAGTCAAAACCCTTGGTACCAGCAGCCAGGAAATCAGGAGATTAAATGAATTGGAAAAGTCAACTGTCAGGGACCTCTCCAGAGTACTGAAGAGCAATGAAGTCAGGCTGGAGACTACAGTAAGCCTGACCCTGGCTATTGTTCCCAATTGTGTGCTATGTATCAGAGAGATGGACAGTGGTTAGGGATGATAGAAAGAGAATTGATATATTTGAGCTGTGGTGCTGGAGAAAAATGTTGAACATACCATGGTCTGCTAGGAGAACAAACAGGTTTGTCCTGGAAAGGCTGAAGCCAGGCTGCTCCTCGGAGTCAAGGATTCTGAAGCTTTGTCTGACATACTCTGGGCATGCTGCAGGGAGGGACTGGTCCTTTGAGAGGAACATTATGTTTGGGAAAGTGGAAGGACAGCACCAGAGAGGAAGACACTCAATGAGATGGATTGATTCTGTGGTTGGGGTGGTGGGAATGAGTGTGTTGGAGATGGTGAGGTTGGCACAGAATAGAGCAGGGTTTAGGGTCCCTGCACATAGGGTCACTATGAGTCACAAGCGACTCGAAGGCACATAACAACAAGAAGCAAGATTCTGCTGAAAATTATATAAAATGACTGGAGCAACACTTCAGCAGAAAACTGCCGGATGTGCAGGCTGGGTTTAGAAGAGGTCATGGTATTAGGGACATTATTGTTAATGTTAGATGGATCTTGACAGAAAGCAGAGAGTAGTGTATAATTGACTATGCAAAGGCTTTTGACTATGTGGATCCTAACAAACTGTGGTTGATTCTGAGAAGAATGGAAATCCCAGAATATTTGATTGTGCTTAAGCGAAACCTATATTTGAACAAAGAGGCAGTCATTAGAACAGAGCAAGGAGACACTGCATAGTTCAAAATTGGGAACAGTGTCTGCCATGGATGTATTCTGTCTCCATACCCTTTCAATCTATATCCAGAACAGATTATCTGGGATGCTGGGATGTATGAGAATGAATGTGAAATCGGGATTTGAGTAAGATTCATCAACAATCTGCATTATGCACATGACACAACCCTGTTTGCTGAAACTGAGGAGGACATGATGTGTTTGCTACAGAAGGTTAAGGACTGCGGCCTTCAATATGGATTGAAGCTCAACATCAAGAAAACAAAGATTCTCACAACTGGGCCAATTGGCAGCATCATTATGGATGGTGAAGAGATTGAATTTGTTAACAGTATTAATTTGCTTGTTTCCACAATTAACACTCTTGGTACCAGCAGCCAGGAAATGAAGAGACAAATTATATTGAGAAAGTCAGCTGTCGGTGACCTCTCCAGAGTACTGAAGGGCAAAGTCAGGCTGGAGACTAAGGTGCAAGAAATCTGGATCATAGCCTTCACAATTGCATGCTCTGTGTCATAGAGCTAGACACTGACTAGGGATGTTAGAAAATGAATGCCTTTGAGCTGTGGTGCTGGAGAAGAGTGTTGAATATACCATGGACTACTAGCAGAACAAACAAGTTCATCCTGGAGAGGGTGAAACCAGACTATTCCTTACAGGCAAGGATTCTGAAGCTTTAGCTAACATACTTTGGGCATGTAGCAAGGAGGGACCAGTCATTGGAGAGGGATGTCATTTTTGGGAGAGTGGAGTGAGAGCACAAGAGAGAAAGATCCTAAATGAGATAGATTCAGTGGGGGCGGGGTAGTGGGAGTAGGTGTGTAAGAGACAGTGAGATTTTCACAGGATAGAGAAGGATACATAGGGTTGCTATGAGTCGCAAGCGACTCGATGGCACATTACAATGACAACGACCTTTGGCTATGTAGCATAACTTTCTATCTATTAGGCCAACAGAACTCTATGATTCATAGCAACTCTATGAATATCAAATAGAACCCTTTCCTATCCTATGCAATCCCCACAATCTGAGACACGCTCAAGTCCATTTTACAGTCATGTTATCAATTCATCATTTTGAGGACCTTCTTTTCTTCTCTGACCTACCACTTCTCTTAGTATGATGCCAAGGATTGGAACCTTAAACTGTTGTGTGTTGTTGTTAAGTTCTGTTACAGCAGTTTACTATTCCAATAGCACAAGGCTCCGCATCACATCAACCCCAGGTTACCTCAGTACACAATATTGACAGAAGAGAGCTGTACCACTTAAAAATATGGGGACTTCACGAATTTGCATGATATCCCTGTGCAGGAGTCATGCTAATTTTCTCTGTATCATTCCAAATTCAGTGTATGTGCTATCAAAGCAAGTACATTAATATATATTATAGGATTTTATA
>NW_006399770.1:23795992-23796481 GCF_000299155.1 Elephantulus edwardii
GGCCTTGATAAAAAATAATAAAATAAAATTAAAATAAAATAAATAAAAAATTAAATGGTTCTCAGTTACCACTGTTGACTGAAAGTGATCATAGCAAAAGATCTTAAATAGGGTGGTCAAAATGGAACATTAAGGGTGAGGGTGGGGAGAAAACAGGAAAATTGTTATGGTTGCTGTGTACCATAGAGTCAGAAATCAACCATAGCTGACTCTTTGGCCGATTTTCAGAGGCAGTTAATCGCACGAGCAGAGATTGCCCACTCTACTCCTATGGTGGTCCTAAACAGCGCAACTTCAGGATAGTGATGCAGCTTCTTGCCAGTAGTTCACCAGAGCTTCCTAGTAGGAAAACAATGGATAAATAATAAACTCTGCATTGGAACAGATGAGGGGAAGAATTTTCTGGAAGGAATATATTATTAAACATTATATGTACATCAGCAATCTGGAACAAAAAGTACATTGCAAAGTGCGCGAAAGGAGGAGACA
>NW_006399770.1:23809492-23833720 GCF_000299155.1 Elephantulus edwardii
AGAATATAAAAACCTAGAGGAAATGGACAAATAGTTAGAAATTCACAACATACCTAAACTAACACCTACTGATATTGAACACCTGAAAAGACCCATTTCTTTTGTCCATTTCCATTTGTTTGAGTATTGTTTTTAAAAATATTCCAGTGTTACCTTTTTATTTTAGTTGGTTCTGTTTTGATGTTGTCCATTTCAACTTTTATTCAGATTATTTGTGTCTTTTCCTTTGTTAGTTTTGCTAGTGGTTTGTGTATTTTATTGACCTTTTCAAAGAACCAACTCCTAGTTTGGTTAATGGTTTCAATTGTTTTTTTTATTGTTTTTGTCTTGTTTTGTTTTCTGTTTCATTTATTTCTGCTCTAATTTTTATAATTTTAGTTTTTTTGGAGGGTGTCGAGTTTTCTTGCTGTTCTTTTTCCATTTGTTTAATATATTGGGTTAGAGAGTTAATGGTCATTTTTTCCTGCCTTTTGATGTATTTACTAATTGCTATAAATTGACCTCTGATTGCTTCTTTGGCTGTTTCGCAGAGGTTTTGGCAAATGGTGTTTTCATTGTCATTTGTTCCAAGAAACTTTTTAATTTCATTTTTTTAAAATTTCTTCTAATACCTACTTATGTTGAAGTAAGGTGTTGGTCAGCTTCCAAATGTATGGTTTGTTTGGGGTTTTTTTAATCTTTTATCCTCTTGTTAATTAATTTCTAATTTTGTAGCATTGTGATCTGAGAAGATGCTTTGTATTATTTCTATGTATTTTAATATATTAATGCTTATCTTGTGACCTTAAGTGTGATCTATTCTAGAGAATGTTCCATACACATTGAAGAAGGTATACTTGTTTTGAGGGGTGATTTAGCCTATTCATATCTATGAAGACCAGTTGGTTTATTTTTTAGTTTAATTCTTCAGCATCTCTGTTGAGTTTCTTTCAGGAAGTTCTATCTTATCATGAGAGTTGTATGTTAAAGTCTCCAACTACTATAGTATTGTTATCTATTTCCTTTCTTTTTAGTTAAAGTTTGCTTAGTATATTTTGCAGGTGTTTCATTTGGTGCACAGATACTTATTATTGTTATGTCCTCTTGTTCTACTGACACTTTAAGCATTATGTAGTAACCTTCCTTGTCCTTTGTGATGGATTTTGCATTGAAATTTATTTTATCAGTCATTAATATGACTACTCTTGCTTTTTTTCTGGTTGCCATTTGCTTGGTATATATTTTTTCCCACTCTTAATTTTAGTCTGTCTTTGTCTTCATTTTTCATTTGTGTCTTTTGCAGACAGCATATTGATGGATTTTATTTTTTTATCCAATCTGCTATTCTTTTTTTCTTCAGTGGTGTGGTCAAGCCATTCACATTCAGTGTGATTATTGAGAGGCATGGTTTTATTGCTATCGTTTTTGTTAAGTTATTTTTGGCGTTGTTGCTAGTTACTTTGGTCCATCCTGTTTCTGTGGCGCCTCTGTGAGAAGAATTTCTCTCAGTGTTTCCTGCAATGCTGGTCTTGTTTTTGCAATTCCCTTTGGCTCTGTTTTTCAGGGAATGTCTTGATCTCTCCTTCATATTTGATGGACAATTTTTCTGGGTACAATATTATTGGTTGAGAGTTGTGTTCTTTGAATATTTGTTGTATCTCATTCCATTGTCTTTTTGCTCACATTGTTCCTGCTGAGAAATTGACATTTAATCTTATTTATAATACTTTATAGGTTACTCTTTGTTTTTCCATTATTGCTTTCAGATTTTCTCCTTATCTTTGTTTCTGACAAATTTGACTCTGATATGTCTCAGTGGTTTTTGTTGTTTTTTTAAGGGGTCTTTTCTCTTTGGCGTTTTCTCAGGTTCTTGAGTATATATTCTCTCATTCTTCATTATGCGTGGAAAGTTTCCTTCTAATAATTCTTCCACAACTTTTTCTTTGTCTTTAGTTGCTTCTTCTTGTTCTGGGATTTTGATGATGTGCATGCTGTTTCTCTTGATGGTGTCCCACATTATTTTTAGGTTTGGGGATTTTTTTTTTATTCTGCTTTTTTGTTCTAGCAGACTAATTGTGACTATTCTATCTTTTATTTCACTGGTTCTGTTTTCCATCTCTTCAACCCTGTTCATATGCCCTTCCATCATGTCTATAGCATCTGAAACATAGGTCCTCGTATTTTGGATTGTGATTTCTTATTTTTCCAAAATGCCTCGTTTGTGTTATCTGCATTGTTTTGATTTATTTTTAGGTCTTCCTGAGTTTTGTTTGCAGTGTCCTGTAATTCTTCAAGTTTGTCTTCCACCCATTGAATATATTCAATTATTGTTCTTTTAAATTCTGTGTCAGGAAGTTTCTTCAGACTTTCTGGCTTCAGAAAACCCGTTGATACTGTGTCATTTTGGGGGGTGACATTTTGCTTTGGGTTTGTTGAAGGGTTACGTAGCCTGCTTCATTTATATAACATTGCTGTGGTAGAGCTTTTCATGCCTGAGGTGATAGCTGGTTCTTCATCTAAAAGTCACTGCTCCAGGAAAGAGTTGTACAGCTACTCTGCCCGAGTTTCTCTCTACTTCAGACCCAAAGAATGATAGCCTTTGCTTCAATATAGAAAAGCTCTATGGAATCAGCCTCCTTTGTCAGACAACTGACACAGCTAGGGTAGCCCAAACTGTTCTGGCTTAAACACCGTTGATGAACTGGATGTGAGGAGGCATAAGGTAGAGCATGGAAATCTGGCTGGAAAACGAGGAAGCCTTAGTTTACCCTTCAAGAATGAGTTCCAGTTATCTCACTCTGTTCTGATTGAGCTTAAGGGGTCTCACTTGATCCAGCCAAACATCAGAGACCATCACTAAATACCTCACTCAAGTTCCAGGATTGTTGTCTGGCACATTGCTCCCTGGTTCATGCATCAGCAGCTCCTCTGCAACTGTGTCAGCAACTCCCTGGAGCATATGTGCATCAACAGCTCCCTGTGTGAGCATTGTGTCAGCAGTTTCCCAGTGTGTGTGTTGATTTAGCTTCACTTTCTTCTACCACTCTCTGTTTTTAGCCAAAATTTTTTTCTTTGTTTGTTTGTTTACAACGGTTATAAATATGGATCTATCCTAGTGAGTTGGCCAGGTAGTTTTCCTCCAGATTTCCTATCACAAACTGGCGATTTATTTGTTGAAATATGTCAATTGGTATTCTATCAATCCTGGGGCTTTGTTTTTTGTCATTTTCTTCAGAGCAGTCTGAACTTTCTCTTTCATCACTACTGCCTCTTGATATGTTGTTTCATGGCATTGCTCTATGTCAGCCAATTCTTTTTTCTACAGTAATACCATGTACTCCTTCCATCTTCTATTGATGCTTTCTGGATCATTCATTATTCTGCCCCTAGCATTCTCAAGCAATGCAACTGGAGACTTGACTTTGTTCTTCAGTTCATTCACCTTAAGAAATGCTGAGTGAGCTTTTCCTTTTTTATTTTATGACTCTAGCTCCTTGCATATTTCATTATAACACTTTGCTTTATATATCCAAGTTATCCTTTGACATCTTCTCTTCAGCCACTTAAATTCTTGATTTATTCCCTTTGTTTCGGTTTCTCAGTATGCTAGTGCAATGTTCAGGTTTCTTCTGACATCCGTCTTTTCTTACTCCTCAGTCTTTGCAATGACATTTTTGCTTTCTTCATGGATATTTTTTTTATATCTTCCCATAGTTCATCCTGTCTTTATTAATTAGTGTTCTAAGTTTCAAACCTGTCTTTGAGAGAGTTTTTAAATTCAAGTGAGATAGCTCAAGGTCAAATTTTAGTTATTCTGTATTTATTTTCATTTTCTTTACCATTGTTTAAACCTACATATGTGTAGTTGATTATGTATTCCACAATCAGCACCTGATGGAATTTTCTGAGTTGATATTGATTTTCTCCAAAAATTCTTTCCATAGATGTAATCAATCTGATTTCTGTATAAACCAGTAGGCGAGATCTAATTCTACAGTAATCACTTGTTTCTTACAAAAAAGTATTTACAATGAGTAAATCATTGATTATATAAAATTTTATTTTTCTATCTCCAGCCTCATTGCTGTCACGAAGTCTGCGTTTTCTGACTACTGATCCTTCTTCCTTGTTCCCAAGTTTTGCATTCCAGTCATCCATCATTTTAAAGGCATCTTTGTTGCATGTTTGATCTATTTATGACTGTACAAATTAATAAAGATCTTCTTTTTTCCTCATCTAGGACTCTGGTTGTTGGTACATATATTTGAATGATAATATTAACAGGTCTTCCTTCTATTTATATGGAGGTTATGCTATTGCTCACAACAATGTCTTTCAAGATAGATCTAAAAATGATCTTTTTAACTATGAATGCAACCCCATTTTTCCTCACCTTTTCATTTCCAGTGTAGTAGATCATAATTGTCTGATTCAAAATGTCTGATGCCAAATCATCTCATATTGCCGATGCCTAGAATGTCAATATTTACATGTTCAATTTCTTCCTTAAGAACATCCAATTTTCTTTCATTCATACTTTTTACCTTCCATGGTCCATTCACTTGTGTCTGCTTGCAGCTATTCCACCTCCTTTGTTCTTCCCAAAGTGAAGGTTCAACTCTGGTGTCATATGAACTACTGTAATAATATATAATGTAATAAATAAGTGTGTCTTATTATACATAAGGTTTTTGAAGGCCTGTTATTTGAGAAGTGAATGGCCAATTCTTTCTCTTAGTGTGTCTTACCTTTAAAACAATATATGACAGATAATATTTTATGCAAAAAATCAGACAAAAGACTCTTTCCCATAGTTGTTGTTGTTATGTGCCATCGAGTCCCTTGCGACTCATAGGGACCCTATGTACAACAGCCCTAAACCCTGCTCTATCCTGTGCCAATCACGCTGCCTCCCTCCGACACCCCTAGCCTGATTACCCCAGTCACTGAATCAATCCACCTCAAAGAGGGTCATACCCTCCTGCGCCGTCCCTCCAGCTTCCCAAGCATGATGTCCCTCTCTAAGGACGTCTTCCTCCTTACAACATGTCCAAAGTATGTCAGACAAAGCCCCAGAATCATTACCTCCAAGGAGCAGCCTGGTTTAACCCTATCCAGGATGAATCTGTTTGTTTTCTTGGCAGTCCACGATACATTCAATACTCTTCTCCAGCCCCACAGCTCAAAGACATCAATTCTCCTTCTATCCTCCCTAGTCATTGTCCAACTCTCTGATGCATAACAAGTGATTGCAAAGACCATAGCCTGTAAATTCTTTCCCATTACACAACTAATAAATTTGGTGTTGGTCCTACCTCCCACTTTTGCACATGCTTTGCCTACCTGGATGGGCACAAAGGAAACTTACCTGGGTGGGTTCTTTGAGTCTTTAAATCACTGTGAACAAAGACTCCCTATCTTTCTCCCTCAGAGTTGCTAGCAGATACAAAGTGCCAGATACTTGCAATCTTTAGTTTAGCAATGCAAAACCCTATACATTTGACAAAAAATTCTTGCAGGAATAAAGTGAAAAATATACAAGACAGAATTAAAGAGAGTATGGATGAAAAACAACTTACAATCTGTCAATGATTGTCAAAGTACTAAAAAGAATAAAAGAACTCAAAATTTACAAAAGATTTATCTCAGTAAGTCTAAAAAAACAATGGAAATGATTGAGCGTCAGTGAACTTGTATAGAAGACATTCTTCATCCTCTTGGATTGCTAAAGAAAGATGGTTTCAAAATTTTAATTACTGAAACCAAGAAATCACAAAAGGTAAACTAGAATCTCTCCTAAAATAAAAGCAAAATGTTTTCTTGAACTATTAGAATTACTAAGTTGGGTAACATGTTGTGAGGATTTATAAGATACTACAACAAGAGTAAGCTTTCACAAAATTTAAACAGATAACCAAGAAATTTAGAAAGGAAACTGTTCTAATTGGTTGGCATTTCCAAAATCATACTTTAGGAAACAGCAGATCTAAGATCATGTGAGCATTGTTTTATTGATCATAAAGTTTCAATCAGTTAAACTCTTTTAATTATGTGGAAAATCAGGAGGTGAGGTGTGGCTGTGGATGTGCTATGAAAAGATGTTCATTGGAAATGGATGTCTATCATTCCTGGATGACTGGGAAAGCAGTGAAAGAGGAAGACCTCCAATGAGATGTACTGATGTAGTGACTGCAGCAATGGGCTTTAGTGTGTCAGAGATGGGGAAGATGGCACAGAATAGAACATAATTCACATTTATTGTTCACAGGGTTGCTATGATTCATATACAACTCAATGGCATTTAATTAGAATAACAACAAGTTTGAATATTGGGTATTGTGGGTTTGCTTTACTTTCCCTTAGTTTCAATTTGAACTTGCACATAAGTAGTTAAATAGTCTGTTCCAAAGTCAGGATCTGGCCTGGTTTTCATAGCTGATATTGTACTTCTCCATTGATTTTTTTTTCCTAAATTTAATTAATCTGATTCCTGTAGGTAACGATCACATGTTCAGCCATTATTTGAGTTTTCTATAAAACTATTTGTGATGAATAAATCATTGATTGCACAGAATTTCACCACTCTGTCTCATTTCTGTTAAAACATCCATAATTTCCTACTATTGATCTTTCTTCCTTGTTCCCATTTCTTCATTCTAATCACTAATTATTATTAATGAATAATTGCTATTTTTACTATTATTGCTATTATTATTACTATTAATATTATTAATGATTGTATATTAAAAATCTTTCAGACTGCAAGGTTCCTAGAATTCTTCAATTTCCTCCTTTTTGGTTTTAGTTCTTGGTGTTTATATTGGAATGATATTTATATTGACATTTTATCCTCATATACTTATGAATAATGTCTTTCATAGTAATGCACTTACAGATGAATCTAGAAATTTTCTTTTATACTGTGAATATAACCAAAAAACATGACCTTGAGTCTACCCCACCTGAGTTTAAAACCTTCTTAAGAATATGTTTGAGGCATTGACACGAATGGATGAAGACCAGATGGGATAACATCAAGGATATTATCCATAAAGAAAGAAGAAGGCCATTAGGAAAGACCACTATAGATTTGAGAAGAGACTCTGAATATTACACTAGAACTCTGGTTTGGTTTAGTTTAATATTACTTTTTGGTCAAGAATCCAGAACAAAGAAAAGAAATGATGAAGTTAAATAGTTAAACAGATGATTTCAGTGCAAGCTTGAGAAAACAAAGCAAATTATTTTAAAAAAATTTGCAAAGAGATGCAATAAGAAAATTAAACGAGAAGAATTTTCTCAGCATTTCTCAAGCTGAGGGATCTGTAGAACTAATTCAAACCTCAAGATGAAACACTGAAAGACATCATGGGTAAAATATTAAATGATCCAAGAAGCATCAAATGGAGATGGAAAACACAAAATATCTGAATCTTTAAGAGAAACTTCTCTTTATGCCACATATCTAGAATTTTTTTAAAAACTCCTTTGTACACAGTGGACTTAAACATATCAAAGATTAGGAAAATTATTTTGTACTTGGAAATATTTTATTCTCTTAAACACAAAGTTATCAGTTGTAGTTGACTCTTTAACCACTAATATGATAAAATATTACAAAGACAAAGGGATACTCTTGAAAAACAAAAGTATTAGTTTATTAAAAAATAATTGGTTTGTCTTTATCTCCAAGTACTACTATAATAGACTCACTTTCTCACAATTTAAATTCAAGAAATCCAAATTGAAGGGCACTGTTGTAGGAAAAATGTACTAGCCCTGAAGAAAATTCTTGCCTCATCTTCTATACCCCGGTGTTCTATAGTTCTTTGATAATAGTGAGTATATAATATTAATTTAGTAATTAATTTACAATTAACTCTATATAAAAGTCTGATAGAAATACAATATTTGAATATTTTGGAATCTCTTCTATTTAGCAATTGTCATAAGAGAATAATCTTAAGATTTAACAAGGATCAATTGTTATGCAATTTCTTGCTATTGTACTAAATTTGGGAAGAACTGATTTAGATAAAAATAGGTACCAATGAACAAGTTGGCTTACTACTGTTTAAAAAGACATTTACAACAGCCACAAAGTCAGTGTCATCAAATCATGGAAATGAACCAATTACTTTAGGCCATCATAATTTAGACTCTCATTTTAAGGTATATCAATGGTAGTACAACTTCTTAAACACTAATTTTTGTTTTCTTCTCTTCTGCACCTGTACCCTGGTAAGATTACATTGTTCATCATTATGAAATGAAATGCTTATGCATCCTTCTCTACTTTGTGTTAGACCTTTTATAAATAAAGTTTAGAGTTTAAATAAACAAATATGTTTATTTTATATGAAATGCTTGTATTTTAGAGTAAGCAAATAAAAAAAATTGGAATATTATATGAAACACCACAGGAATATGTAACTAGTTAATGAGTGCATTTCTGTATTATCAATATATTAGTAAATTAATTTAAGGAAAGACACGAACATGATTTTAAACAATTGGAAGTGAAATATGCCTTCTTTTGTTGCATTGGAGGTACCTTCAGTTAGTTAAGACCATTAGCAAGATGGATTGATACAACAACTGCAGCAATGGGCTCAAGTGTGTCAGAGATGATGAAGAAGGCACAGGATAGGACAGGGTTCTGATCTGTTGTTCATAGAGTTGTTATGAGTCTTACGTGACTTGAGGACATCTAATAACAACTATTAGTGACCTTAAGAGGAAGAAAGATGAGCAATTCACCCCAGAAACCGAGGAAAGGTCAATATGAATCAGAATTACAAAATATAAGCTTCTTATAACACCTTTCCAACATGTAGGGAAACATTGCACTTGATAGAAATTTTTGTCTGAACAACCTTATAAAGGAAAAAGAAAAAAGATAACACTGCTATTTGCATATTAATCTAATTAAGAAATTTGAAAGCTTTTTTAAAAACAAAAATGTTAAACATGTAAAAAACCCTTTCTTTGGCTATAATTTTCCAAAGAGATAATCTAACCAGGAGGTATGGTACAAAATTGATTGAATTAAATTAAAATTAAAATAAAATAAATTAAAATTTATTTTAACTTATGTTTTTTATTCTATTTGAAAAGTAAAACATTTATTAGAATCAGCAGCTTCTCAGAATACATTACTCTAAGAAACAGGGAAGATTCTCCCGAGTGTCAAAATGTGTGATGCCAGTGTCACAAGCAGAGGTCCTAAAAATGGGGAAAATATTTGATTTGGGAAAAGGAGTGCTTATGAATTTCACATTTTCAATTTTAATATTTTATTCACAGTTACTTTGGATATTTCCAATATTAAGTGACTACATCCAATATTTGCTAAGATATATGTCCTTTAATGTTTGATAGGCAGCTTGCTGCAATCATATTGTCAAGATAAGAAACATTTTGAAGCTGAGCTTTGGTTCGTTGTTAAGGGTCATACAGTCAGTCAACTGATCAATCCTCTTCCTTAAACCCCATAGAATAGTAAGTGACAGGGATTACATTATAGCAACAAGAGAATGTCTTCTAACCAAAGAGTCAGTGTTTTGCACTCACCAACATCTCTACATGATTAATATGGCCCAGATTGATATTTTATAGCTTACAAAATCTTAGTAATAGTTTTACTCTGTCCTATAGAGTTGCTATAAGGATTAATAAGGCTCCCTAAGGGAGATCTGATGGCTTAGTGATAAGAAGTTGTGCTGCAATCCCAAAGGCATAGAGTTTGACTCTATCAGTTGTTTCACAGGAAAAGGATGGCAATCTCTTCCCATGAGATTTACAGCCTCTGAAAGCCTGCTAGTGGGTCAGCTGTGGGTTGACTGATACAACAACAGCAATAGGGTCTCTATAAGTCAGAATTTATTCTATAGCAGTGGATTTGATTTGTTTGTTGTTCAGGCTTTAGTGTTGTTTGGTTTTTGTTTACAGTGGAAATGCAAGCACATTTTGGAAGCTGTCCTGAGTGAGTGTGTTCTCTTATCAACCTGAACTGTAGCCCATTTGACTTTTTAATATGGTTCTTTGTGTATACTGTGAGTTATCACATTGCATTTTGGATCCAGCAGAGCAACAAATTTGGTCTTGGGATGAGTAGAAAGAGGTCCCTGAGTGTAAGGGATATGTTTGACCTCATGGAATTGGTTTTGTGTTGTTGTTGGTGGTGACAAGAACAATTCACCTTTGTGAAGTTGGTAAAGGTCACATGCGAGCAAGATCATGTGCCCTTTGTTCTTTTCACATACATGTAAATTATGTTTTGTAAAATTGTTCTACTAGCACAGTGGTTAAATGATTAGCTGCTAACTTAAAGTTCAACATTTTGAATCCACCAATGACTTCACTATAATGTTTTCTCTGAAGATCCACTGTTAAGTAGAAATTTCAGAAAAATTAAAACAATTTCAAAAGATGTACAGTTAGACTGGAAAATGACACGTCTTTATTTCCCAGGGTCCTTAAACAGCCAATTACAGGTAAACCTCGAACATCTTAAGGCCTCTTACATTCTTTGTCTATAAAGGGGAAAAAAAAAATCTGAGATATACGGCTTTTAAGTTTCATTGTAATTTTCAAGTTTTATGAATAAAAATAATAATGTTCTTTTTGATCACTTTTCTTTTGAGGCTGCCTCCTTCTCTTTAAGGAGATAAGAATTGTTAGTTACTATTCTCCCTGGGTAATTTGTTCCTAATCACTCATCAGTAGTAGAATGTTTTAAAAATTTCTGAAAATGACTTTGAGACCTGATTTTAGTTGTATTTTCATGACAACAATAATGCTCCTCATCAATCCTTCAACTGAAAGCAGATTGGTATTAGAAAAATAATTACTACAGTGGAAAGAGAAGAGTCACTTTGTTTATGGCCTTCTCCATCAACAGCCTTTCCTTAAAGAATCTTCTAAAAAGAGAGATGCTTGGTGAGCAGAAAACAAGAACTAAGATACTGTCTCTATTGTTAAGTGATTCCCTTGCTGCCTCATTTACCTAAATAATAAAATGGGAAACTATTTCAAATCTCTATAAGAAAAATACCACTATCACAAACTCTTCATATGCTCCCCAAAGGCTGCAAAGCTATCCTTCCATTCTTATGCTCAATGAAATATCATTAAACATCTATGAGAGAAATTAAGTGTTGTATCTGAGGAATGGCAGGTAACTAGGATTTGCACTCAAATGTTCTTACTTCTGAGCTTATACATGTAGATCCCAGTACTGCTAAGTCAAACAGATAAATTTTAATATGCTATGACCCAAAGTGCAATGAAATTAAGAAGGAAATGAAGTAAAATTTTCATTGAAAAGGTAGGGATATTTGGCATAAGAGAAAACACCTGATTTATGCTTTGAAGAATGAATATTTTTGCCTGGAGAACTAGACATTCTAGGCAACATTCACAGTTGCAGTTATCATTTATTCAGCTTCCAACTGATGACAAACTTTTAAACATTGCAAAAGAACAATCTGAAAAATATGCACTGCATTTTCCAAAACTTCCCTTTTGGAAAATAATGCTTTTAAACAGTCAATGAGGATGTATTTAACAAATTACAGATTAAGCAAATCAATATCAGTAGCAAGATGAACCATAAAAGCCTAGTTTATAAACTCTATTCATTCAATGATTATGCACTTTGTTCAAATATTCTATGATGTTTTAATGAGATATTGCATTTTGTGGAAGAGATTATAATTTTAAAATATTTCTTTATTATTATCAGTATTAGCCAGAGATCATTTCACATATTACAACCCTTACAATCTCAGGTTCCTGCTAACTCAATAACTAGTGCATGGGAACTATATACAATAGGACAGAGAAAGTATTTTAAAAATTATAAGTTAGTAAGAAGTCAATTTTACCAAATTTTCACTATAAAATAATAAAAATATTTAAAGTTTTCTCCGACTCATTTCTGAAGAAAAAAATATAATAGTTTAAGTTAAAAGAGCTAGTATGTTTGCTGTTAGATGTGGGTCTGTTTCAGCTTTCTGCAGATATAGTCCAGTTTTGCCAGAACCATTTGTTGAAGAGGTTGTCATTCCACATTTATAGGTTTTATTTCCTCGTCGAATACCAGTTGACCATGGACAGATGGGTCCATTCCTGTGTTCGTGATTCTGTTCCATTGGTCTGTGTGCCTGTCATTGTATTAGTACCACGTTGTTTTGGTTACTACTGCTGTGTAGTAGGTTTTGAGATCAGGAAATCCTACGCCTCTCACTTCAGAGACCTGAGAGTAAAGCCTAAAATCATAAATTTCATAAAGGATAAACTGGGACCAGCTTAGAAGGCCCAGCCTATGGTATAATTAGAGATAGCCGAATAGCCAAAAATGGGTAATCTGGAGAAGATAAACTTGATTAATGGACTTCTAAATATTACATTTCTGTGCTCCTCAAAAACTGTTTCCAACAAGGTGAAAAGAAAGCCTACTGCCTGGGGAAATTTGGCAATAGAATCTCAGTCAAAAGTCTCATAATAAAAATTTACAGAATACTCCTGGGCCTCCAGAAATAAAATATTGGTAACTCAGTTACAAAATAGGCAAAAGACATAGACTTTTAACAGAGAAAGGCATTGAGGTCACCAACAAACACATGAAAAAAATGCTCAAAATCACTGGCAATAGGAGAGATGCAAATCAAAACCAAAATGAGATACCATTTCACTCTAGTAGCATTTGCAAAGTTTAACAGGACAGCAAGTAATAAGTGTTGGAGAGGATATGGCACGATAGAAACTCATTCATTGTTGCAATTCCATTGCTTATTATATACTTGGAGATAATGAGAACTGAGGCAGAGACAAAGACTTGTATACTGATATTGACCATTTCAAAAATATGAAAACAGCTCAAAAGTCCAACTACAATTGAATGGATTGAGAAATTGCAGTGTATTCACACAATGGAATACTATGCAGCACACAGGACCAAGGATTTTGAAAAATACTACTTAACTTGGGAAAGGCTAGAGAGTATTATGCTGAATCTAACACAGACTAATAAGGACAAATACTGTATGAGGCCATTATTGTAATAATAGAAGGATAACAATTAAAACATGTATGTTAACACAAAGTGAGAAAAGCGATGAGGATAAGTAAGGGTGAAACTACACTGTTGCACAGTTTGGTGGAGGGAGGGAGCAAAAAAGAGGAAGGATCTGGACAAAAAGAAGGTAATAATGAGGAAGGTTTAGTGGTGATTGATTCTATGAAACATGATTCGTGAGAATGATTGTATGAAACCATGTGAATGAAGAATAGTGTTAAACACAATGTATAGCAAACTTTGTAAGCAATCAATAAAAAGATGCTAATATGTTTTTTTTCTTAAACAGGATGATAGAAAGTTAAAAAGAATTGATTACAAAGGAGTTTGCAATATGATGGAGTTCTATTGTAATGATTATCCCACTGAATGTAGGATCTCATATAAAGTTAAGGCCTACTTAAAAAAAAAATCTATTGGTTGAGTGGAAAAAAGCTATGCTACAATACTGAAGGCACTTGGTTCAAATCCATAAACTGCTCTCAGGAAAAAAGATGGGTGATCTCCTCTTGTGCAATTAACTGCTTCTAATAACAGACAGAAGGGTCATTTATAGATCAGTTCTGACTGAAATGGCTCATGACAACAACAACAGCATTGTGTTTTATTATCAGTAGCTTTATAAATCTGATCTTTGCCTTTGGGAGATCTACAACAATGAAACTGAGAATAATAACATTAGCAATCAGCAAATTAAGAGCTGTGACATTATACCTAGTATATATGACTAACAATAATATATAAATAAACAGAAAAACAAACTTATGGCCATAAGTGCAGTTTCTTGTAACCACATAGTAAGTTATAAGCCATATAGTAAGCCAGAAACTACCTTTGTTTTATTTTAAACACAATAGAACTTGCTAATCACTGCTTTATGAGAAAAAAAAAATCAGTACTACTGATTCTTCATTTTCATTCTACTACTGAGTCTTCATTTTGACCTAGCTGTTTAAATACTAACTACTGTGTACTTCCACACCTCATGGTTTGTCAACATGGTTAGTTTCCAAAGACTAGATGAAAATTGGCATTATGCAAAATTTTTAAATGACACATCTGATCATGCAAAAATGTTCCTGGCTACATTATTACATAGCTTCCAAACACTGAGAATCATGACCAAGTGAACTTGTCAGATAACTAATAATCACAGACAGTATCAAGCTTCCCTCACAAATCAATGCTCATTACTACCAGACATATGCTATTAACGTACAAAATAGTTTCATCATTTTGCAATGACTCATAGTGGGTTTTCACAAGGCTGGTGATTACCCAGGAAGAATCTGCCCATCTTTCTTCTGAAGCTAAATCTTTGTAATTTTTCTTTTGAGGACTCACCACCTGTTTATTAGCAGTGCAACCCCCTATTGATTATGCCACCACAGCTCCCTTGGATTGTTGTTGTTGTGTGTCATGGAATTGGATTTGACTCTTAGATGACCCTCCAGTGGGTTTTCAGAGGCATGAGAGGAAATTTTTGCATCCATCTCCCTTGGAGTAACTGGTGGATTTGACCCACATGACTTCAAGATTGCAGTACAACATGATACCACTAGGCCACCAAAGCTCCATGTTAGATAGTTGTTGTTGCTGTGATTGTGCACTGACAACTCAGAACAGACCCATAGTTGACCCTCTATTGGGTTTCTGTAGGCAGTTTATCACAGAGGAGGAGATTGCCTATCCTCCTCCAACAGATTTGAATCACATGCCTTTGAGATTGTAGTAGTTTCTTAACACAATGAAGAGGAGGTATATATGCTTGGAAATCTTAACGTTATACATTTTTTCAATGAAATTGAAAAGAAATGTTTGCATACTAAATAACAATCTTATCTTGTAAACTTTACAGTAGCTTATTTAATACTAAGCCAAAAACCAATACCACTGAGTCAACTCCACCTTATAGAAACCCTTCAGGAAAGACTAAGACTTCCTTGCAGGGTTTCCTAAGCTATAATAGTCATGGGAAAAGAAAATCTAGTCTTCTGCAAAACCACTGGCCAGGCTCAAATCTGCTTCTTTATGTTAAGAGTCAAGTGCTTTAACCATTGTGAAACAATTGTTTTGGAACTTATAATATCAGCTGTGAAAACTAGGTTGGGGCTGATTGTAAAACAACCACCAACTAGTTATATGTAAGTTCAAGCTTAAGCTAAGGAAAATTAAATCAAATCCACAGGAACCAAAATATGACCTTGAGTCTATCCCGCCTGAATTTCAGAACCATCTCAGGAACAGGTTTGAGACCTTGAACACTAATGAGCGAAGACCAGATGAGTTGTGGAGGATATCAAGAGTATCATCTAGGAAGAGTGCAAAAGGTCATTACAAAAACAGAGGAGAAAGAAAAGACCAAACTGGATGTTAGAAGAGACTCTGAATATTGCACTAGAGTACCAAGAAGCCAAAGCAGAGGGAAGAATTAAAGATATTATAGAGCTGAACAGAAGATTTCAAAAGGCAGCACAGGAAGACAAAGTAAAATGTTACAATAAAATGTGCAAGGAGCTGGAGTCAGAAAATCAAAAGGGCCGAACTTGCTCAGCATTTCTTAAGCTCAAGGAACTGAAAAGCAAATTCAAACCTCAAGTTGCTACACTTAAGGATGCTTTGGGTAGAATATGAAATGATCCAGGAAGTACTAAAAGAAGATAGAAAGAGTATACACAGTCACTGTGTCCAAAGGAATTGGCAGACACAAAAGAATTTCATGAAACAACATATAAGCATGAGCCTATGGTGATGAGGGAAAAAGTTCAAGTTGCTTTGAAGGATTTGGCAAAAAATACAGCCCCAGGAATTTATGGTATACCAATTGATGTATTTCAACTAACAGATGCTGTCCTAGATGTGCTCACCAAGTTGTGTCAAGAAACCTGGAGGCCAAAGGTTATCTAACAGAGTGTGAAAATTACCAAACAATATCATTGATACCACATGCAAGGAAGATTCTGCTGAAGATTACCTAAAAATAACTTGGAACACCACAACAACAGAGAACTGCCAGATGTGCAGGCTGTGTTTAGAAGGAGTCGTGGTAGCAAGGATATTATAACGAATGTTAGATGGATCTTAGCTGAAAGCAGACAGTACCAGAGGATTGTCTGTGCTTCATTGATTATACAAAGGTGTTTGTGTGGATCGCAACAAACTGTGGCTGACTCAGAAGAATGGGAATCCTAGAACACCAGGAGACAGGCATCAAAACAGAGCAAGGAAACACTGCATGTTTCAAAATTGGGAAAGGTGTTCATCAGGAATGTGTCCTATCTCCATTCCTTTTTAATCTATATGCAGAACAAATTATCCGGGAGGCTGGGCTGTATGAGAAGAAGTGTGGCATCAGGATTGGAGGAAGATTCATCAACAATCTGTCTTTACATAGATTACACAACCTTGTTTGCTGAAACTGAAAAAGACCTGGAGCACTTGCTTCAGAAGGTCAAAGACTGCAGCTTTCAATATGGATTGAGGCTCAATATCAAGAAGACAAAGATTCTCACGACTGGGCCAATTGGCAGCATCAGGATGGATGATGAAGAGATTGAGATTGTTAAAAAGTTTAGTTTGTTTGGCTCCATAATCCACACTCCTGGCACCAGGAGCCAGGAAATTAAAAGATGTTTTGCGATGGGAGAGTGAAGAACATGACATAATCTTACTTTCTGAAAGTGAGGAGGACTTGAAACACTTGCTACCGAAGATGAAAAAGACTATAGCCTTCAGTATTGATTGTATCTTTAGGCAAGAAAGTAAAATTTTCACCACTGGACTGATAGAAAATATCACAACAAATGCAGAAAAGATTGAAACGGATAATTTTGTCTTACTTAGGTTCACAATTAACAGCCTTAGTTCCAGCAGTCAGGAGATCAGGAGGTATATAGTAATGGGAAAGTCAGCGAGCTCTCCAAATTTGAAGAGTAATGCTGTCAGCTGTAAGACTCAAGTGTTTCTGATTTCAGGCCACAGTCTTTCTGATCACTTACTACATATATAAAGAGGTCTGATAGCCTTGTGTTAAAGTGCACTGAAATTCTGAAGACACATAGTTCAAATCTGCTAAGTACTTCATGGAAGAAGGATGGGTAATCCCTTCCCCTTCTGATCCACAGAGATCAACTATGGGCTATTTCCAACTCAACAGCACACAACAACAACTATGCATGTGAAAGTTGGGAAATGAATAAAGGTGACAGAAGAATTGATGTCTTTGAGTAATGGTGTTGGAGAGGAGTACTGAATATCCCATGTGCTGTCAAAAGAACAAATAAATATTTCTACAAATAGCCAGACCATCCTTGAGGTAAAGGATGATAAAGCTTTGTCTCATATACACTGGACATGTTACTAAGAGTGGCTGTTTATTGGAAAGGGTCACCATGCTTAGAAAGGTGGAAGATTGGCAAAAAGAAGAACACTTTGAATCATATGGATTGACACAGTGACTACTATAATAGGCTCAAGTGCATCAGAAATTGTGAGGACAGTACAGTATGGTATAGGGTTCAGATCTTTTGTTCATAGGGTTACTATGGGTCATACTCAATATGAGTATACCTAACTACAAAAACAAGTCCCTGCCAATGATGTAGCTACCATTCCTTTGAAATTTCTTCACTTTATTGTTTTTGGCGTGTGTGTGTGTGTGTGTGTGTGTGTGTGTGTGTGTGTGAAATAAATGATAGAACTATTGTAGATAGACTCTGAAAAGCAAATACTGTTTTTAAAAACTGCATCCCAGGAACATCAGCTTTGCCAGTCTGTTCATACCAATCTAAACAAATATTGAAACTTTATCTGAAAACACAATGATCTCAACAAAATTATAATAAAATTACTTGCAATTAGCAAGCAAAATTTGCAATGGAAAGCATTTATTTTGGGCCTCTGGAAACAATAGAGTTTTCATTTCTGCTTGGCAGACTTATGATCTTTGTTTGGATAAATAGCACATGGCATTTAAATAAGATGTATTTTCCAAAAAGAGCCCATGGAGATTTGGGGAAAAAATAAATTAGTCTGGCTGGGACTAACTAAGGTTAATCTGTTTATATTTCATTAGAATCAGCTCCTAAATCTCTGTTGAGAACAGCATATCGTGAGAATATTGAAAAATGTCTGTTCCTGGCTCACAAAATCTCAGGTTCTGTTATATTTTCAACAAAGCAGAGATTCTTAGAGTTTCTTCTCTGAAGTTATTTTCTGAACCCCAGTTTCCTTATAAGTCAAGTGAGATAAATTTAACATCTTCTGAGACATTAATCTTGAGAATCTTACTTCCTTTTCCCTCCCCACGCCTCCCAAGACATAAACATAGGATGCTGATATAATGGATAAATATTGTCCAGCTTGGAGAGAGAGAAGAGAGGGAATAAATGGACAGTTAGAAATTGATCTGCATTGGACAAGGCACTTTGGTAGCCTAGTCTTCAATGAGTTGTGCTGCTGAGCCAAAGGTGGTACCACTGTGGTACTTTGAGTCTACCACCACTATCTTTCATCCACCACTCAGTGAGAGAAAGATAAGACATTCTCCTCCTGTGTGATTTATAGACAAACAGTAGACAAACAAATATGAGTAGATTCTGACTCAAAAGGTAATGAGTTTGAGGTAGCTCCCCTTCTAACCTGAAGGCATGTAGTTCAAGTCTACCAGGTTATCTATGGGATAAAGATGAGCAAATTCCTTCAGTGCAATTTGCTATTTCTGAAGAAAAACACTGGAGGGTTCAGCTATAAGTTGGGTCCAAGTCAATAATACTGAACAACAGCAATGTTTCCTAGGTGGGATCCTGCACTTTGCTACCATTTGTTTCCAAGTCATATGCGAAGAATATAAGTACTAGTGCAATCCCCAATTACACCTGGTATTTTGTGGTGATGTCCATTAATACACTGCACTGTTAAAACGTTCATGAGTCTCTGACAATTTAAATTCATCAGAGACTCTGTGGAAGAAAGATGGGGCAATTCCATCTCATTAACTTCTATAGCCTTGGAAATCTGAGATGGAAGGTCATTTGGAGTAAAAAATAACTCAACGACAGCCAAGCTATATGTGTAGTCTCTGAGTCAAAGGATGACCTGGGCCCCAATTTTTTTCAGGCATTCTCTGGGAAATTAGTTGAAAATGTTATGAAACAGAAGAAATAACTGATAAGATGGATATGAGATGACCACACATTATGGGTACATTTTAGAAGAAGAGATTCTTCTGCCATGAAGAGCTGAGGACCTTTGAAGACTTGATCATCTCCTTGTGCTGTGGGGAGCTGAGTATCACTGAAGGTCTGGCCATCTTGTCCTAGAGGACACAGCAGTGACAACCTTCTCCCTTCCCTGCCTTCCTATTGCTTAAGTTCCTTCACATGCATCTCCCGTGTTGTTGGTGATGGTGTTGTTGTTAGGTGTCATCAAGTTGAGTTCTACTCATAGTAACCCTATTAACAAAAGATCTGAACCTTGTTTTTCCCTGTGCCATATTCACACTTCCTAATACACAAAAGTCCATTACAGCAGTCACCGTGTCACTTCACCTGGTTGAGAGTGTTATTCTCCTTTGCTGACCCTCCACCCTTACAGCATCATGTCCTTCTCCAAGGAATAGCCCTTCGAGCAACATACCCAAAGTATCTGGTGAGAAGCATCATCATTCTTTCCTCCAAAGAGAACTCCCACTGTACCCTTTTAAAGATATATTTGTTATGGCTGTCCATGTTCCAATCTGTTGGCCAGACAGCTGTCCTCCAAAGAAGCACCCTGAACTCTCCTATATGAGAGTTTCTAATATTGAGGCTAAGAGTAGATAGAACTCTTTAAGACACTCATAAGTCTTTATCACACGTCATTCTGAAAGCTTTTCCCTCTGAGTACACCACCTATCCCTTAAGAGTCACATTAGTTTCTATTTTTGTATGCTCAATGTCTAACATAGTGCAGTTCCACTATGACTTAATCCTATTTGTTATTCCAGTGACTGAATATGTATATCAATATTAGTAATAAAAAGAATCCTTTTAGGTAAAGGCAAACATTAAGTTATTAAAAACATTTGAAAAGGAGAGGCAATTTTTGAGTAAAAGAGATCAACTTCTTAGCACACATGAATATAACCATAGGAAAAACTCTTTTCTTTCCCTCAAAGAAGAAAGGGGGGAGGATCAATATTATTCGCCTATGTAAAATTTCACCCTGGCATCACCTCACCAACGGACCTGAGAGAATACTAATGGTATTGTCAAGGTCTTTTGACAACATAAAATGTCAATATAAATTAGCTCCACTTTACCTGCATGCCAGCTTTTATCTGCAACTCATTCATAAGCTGGTTTCTTAAAACTTGTGCACAAATAGCCACTCTCTTCATAAACACTTAACTATCTCTTCTCAGAAGCTGACATCTCTATGATCTGCCTGACAGCCTTTAGAGAAGGACCTGTCTCTCACAAACTCCTTTCTACACAAATATAGAGAAAAGTGCCTTTCTTCCTAAGGAAACGGAAAACCTCTTTTTCTCTCTTTGAAGCACATCCACAAAAAGGCTTATTCCCATCAGACTAAGTAAATAAGCAATAAAGCTTAAATCAGAGGTACAAGAAGAGGACTTTGCAATTCTGGCTGAAGAATGTTTATATATGTTGGGTAATTCCTTAGAGAAATGATTTATTGAGCAAAATATTTATCCTCTGCAAAAGCAGTGGTTAAAAATATAGTTATGATCCCTCTTTGCAAATGAGAGAAAAAAGATTCAACAAATCATTGGGGAAACATGTCTAAAGATTTTACACATTATAGATTTTATGTGGAAACAATCAAATAAGGGTAAATAAGTATAAATTACCTTCTATTGAGTGCAGCTTTTAAAAAACCCAACACCTCTCATCAATTATGTATTCTTATAATTTCTGAAAGTACTTCTTATTCAAAGATAAATCAAAATGCTATAATCTAAAAATCAATGTATCTTTATTGAACCCAGAGTCAGGGCAAGTTTCTAAGCAAATGCTTCTCTAATTGAGAAGCCTGAGATATATCTCAATTTATAAGCTATATTTGATGTACATATTAAAAATCATGCAAATTCTTTATTCAGGTCTTTTTTAGGAGGAAAATGATCCCTTTGCAAACTTGAGAGAAAGTTAATCTAGAAAATATGTGAAAAGTATTTAGTCAGTGAAAACAAAGGAAAAGAATAAAATGAAAAGAAAGTGAACAAAGAAAGGAATTACTAAGGCAATATGTAAAGACTTTTACACCTCAGTAAAAAAATATCAAACAATATCATTAATATCACATACAAACAAAATATTGCTGAAGATCATCCAAAAAATGGATGGAAGATTAAATTGGCAAGAAACTTCAAGAAATTTGATCTGGGTTTAGAATAGGCCATGGCAGCAGAGGTGACATTAGTAATGTCAGAAGGATCCTGAATCCGAAAAGAATGTCTACTTGTGTTTTATTGATTTTCAAAGACCTTTGACTTTGTGAATAACAAGAAATTATAGCTAACATCATAGGGTTTTGAGAGTTGATGGGTGGGTGAGGTAAAGGAAATGGGAAGTTTCTTTTGTGAAAAACAATGTATTTAAACTTTGTAAATAAATCAGAGTAATATTAAAAGAAACTCCTTTTAAATAAAATTAAATAAATAAAAAGAAAAGAATGGCAATCCCAGAACACTTAATTATGCTTGTAAAAAATCTGTACCCACACCAAGAAGCTGTTATCTGAATGGAACTAAGGAGCACTGCATGGTTTAATATAAGTAAGGGTGTACAGCAAGGTTGTATTCTTTCTCTATATCTATTCAATCTGTATGTTAAGCATAATGACTCAGCAGGTCCAGAGGAAGACTTAACAACCAGCATTAGACAGATAACACTAGCTTTTTGGTTTAAAGTTAGTAGAACCTGAAATGCTTGCTGCGGAAAATGAAAAGCGATAGAGCCTTGATGAGATTACATCTGATCATCAAGAAACAAAGGTCTTTATTACTGTGTCAATTGGCAACATCATCATAAATAGAGAAAAGATTGAAACTTGCAATGGTTTAATTTTATTTGAATGCACAGTCAACACCCGTAGTACAAGCAGTCAGGAGATCAGGAGACGCATTGTTTTGGGAAAGACTACTGTCATGGACTCTCTAAGATACTTAAGAGTAATGATGTCACTTTGAGACTGAATTTTGCCTGATTCACACTATGGTCTTTTCCAATCACTCTGTGCATCTGAGAGTTGGACAATTAGAAATGATGACAGAAGAAAAATGTTTGCCTTTGAACTTTTATGTTGGAGAAGTGTACTGAGTATCTTGTGGACTGTCAAAAGAATGAGCAAATATATCTTAGAAAAGGTGAAGCCAGAGTGCTCCATGGAGGCAAAGGTGGTAAAGTTTAATTTCTCATATTTTGGACATTATTCTTTGGAGAGGGATATCAAGCTTGTAAGGTTGGAGAGTCATACATTTAGTCACTTGTCAACAAATCTAATTGTTTTAAAATGTGTCTTAATTTAAGATAAAACATGTCTAACCAAGGCAAAGAAACAAATAAATATTTTCATCTTATTTTTCCTTTAATCTGAATGTCAGTAATATTAAACTTTGTTGCACAAGCAAGTAATTAACAAATTTTCCTTCTATTAAATGAAATTAAATGTAAAATTTATTCATAAATTAAAAATTTTCCAGTTCAAAATGACCTTAAAGAATTTAAAATAAATCCATGAGAACCAAAATATGATACTATATCTATTAAACCTGAATTTAAAATCATCTTAAGAATAGCTTCAATACATTGAATATGAATGATACCACAGTTCTGTGGAACCACATCAAGTATATCATCTACGAAGGGAGAAAAGGGCCAGTATAAAGAAAGAGGAGGGAGAAAAACCCAAAATTGATGTCAGAAGAGACCATGATAATTATATTAGAGTGTAAAGAAGCCAACACAAAGCTAATAGATATTGAAGTAAAAGAACTAAACTGAAGATTTTTAAAGGGCTGCTTGAAAATACAAAGCTAAGCATTATAACAAAATGTGTAGAAAGCTAGGATTTGGAAAGTAAAAAGAGAAGAACTTGCTTAGTGTTTTTCAAGCTGAAAGAATTGAAAAAAGTGAAAGCCTTCATTTAAAACACTTAAAGATGTTGTGGGCAAAATCTTGAATGAACCTTTTCCATCTCATTGAAGAAAGCGATTGGTAATTTGTATTGGGATTGCATTGAATGTGTAAATTGCATTTGGTAGTATTATCATTTTCACAATACTTAGTCTTCTTGTTCATGAGCAAGGGATATTTTTCCACCTCTCCAGGTCTCTTTTTGTTTCTTGTAATAATGTTTTGTAATTTTCTTTGAATAGATTCCTTGTGCTTCTGATCAGGTTTACTATTAAGTATTTAATCTTGTAGTTAGCTATTGTGGAGGGTATTGTTTTTCTCAGCTCCAGTTCTGTATTCTCTTTGTCACTATAGAAAAGTCCAATTAATTTTTGAAGGTTGATCTTGTATCCTGTCACTTTGCTGAATTGGTCAACTATGTCCAGTAGTTTTCTTGCTGAGTCTTTAGGATTTTCTATCATATCACCTGCATAAATTTTACTATCATATTGTCTGCATAGAGAGATAATTTTACCTCCTCTTTGCCAATTTGGATACCTCTTATTTCCTTCTCTTGCCTTATTGCTATCTCTAAGACTTCCAAAACAATATTGAATAGGAGAGTTGATACCGGGCATCCTTGCCTAGTTCCTGTTCTCAAGGAGAATATCTTTAATCTCTCTCCATTGAGAACAATGTTGGCTCTCACATTGGCCAGGATTTTATTGGGGATTTTTGTATCAATGTTAATGAGAGATATTGGCCTATAGTTTTCTGTTTTGATGGTGCCTTTACCTGGCTTTGTATCAAGGATGTTTTTGCTTCATAGAATGAGTCCACGGGAATTCCATCTTTTTCTATTTTCTGAAACAGTTTATGTTCATTTGGAATGGAAAGAGGCCCAGAATATGCAAAGCACTCCTTAAAAGAGAACAAGGTAAGAGGCATCTCACTCCCTGATTTCGAGTCTTACTACACTGCCATGGTGGTCAAGACAGCGTGGTTTTGGTACAACAACAGACATAGATCAATGGAACAGAATTGAAAATA
>NW_006399770.1:23834100-23834912 GCF_000299155.1 Elephantulus edwardii
AAACAAACATGAAGAAATGTTCAAAATCCCTAGCTCAAAGAGAGATGCAAATCAAAACAACTATGAGATATCATCTCACCCCGGTAAGAATAGCAGAATTTAACAGAACAGAAAACACCACATGCTGGCGAGGTTGTGGAGAAACTGGAACCTTTAATTCGCTGTTGGTGGGAATGTAAAATGGTGCAACTACTATGGAAGGCTATGTATGGCACTGTCTCAAAAAGTTGCAAATAGAAATGCCATTTGAGCCAGCAATACCACTACTGGGAATTTACCCTAAAAAAACCATAACTTCCACCCAAGCAATGCACATTCATGTTTGTTGCAGCTTTGTTTACAATAGAAAAGTGCTGGAAAAAAACCTAAGTGCCTATCAACAAATGAATGGATAGAGAAGCTGTGTATATTCAAACAATGGAATACTATGCAGCATTGAAAAACAAGGAACTCATGAAATATTATGAAAAATTAATGATCCTGGAATACATGCTGAGTGAAATATCTCTGTGTCAAAAGGACAAATATTGCATAGGGCCACTGTTGGAAAACGGGACTGACATCAGGATTGGGGAAGGAAGAGAAGGTGGGAAGGCATGATGTATACTGCGTTGAAACAGATAAGGGAGGAAACTCTTTAAAAGGGATTGTTGCTGTTGTTATTGTTATGTGCCATCGAATTGCTTGCAACTCATAGCGACCCTAAACTCTGCTCTATCCTATGCCAATTGCATTGCCTCTGACACACCCATCCCAATTACCCCAGTCACTGAATCAATCCACCTCATAGAGGGTCTTCCCCTCCTATGCCG
>NW_006399770.1:23835012-23837397 GCF_000299155.1 Elephantulus edwardii
GCTGATAGCAAACAAACATGAAGAAATGTTCAAAATCCCTAGCTCAAAGAGAGATGCAAATCAAAACAACTATGAGATATCATCTCACCCTGGTAAGAATAGCAGAATTTAACAGAACAGAAAACACCACATGCTGGTGAGGTTGTGGAGAAACTGAAACCTTTAATTCGCTGTTGGTGGGAATGTAAAATGGTGCAACCACTATGGAAGGCTATGTATTGTACTGTCTCAAAAAGTTGCAAATAGAAATGCCATTTGAGCCAGCAATACCACTACTGGGAATTTACCCTAAAAAAAACATAACTTCCACCCAAGCAGATACATGCACATTCATGTTTGTTGCAGCTTTGTTTACAATAGAAAAGTGCTGGAAAAAAACCTAAGTGCCTATCAACAAACGAATGGATAGAGAAGCTGTGTATATTCACACAATGAAATACTATGCAGCATTGAAAAACAAGGAACTCATGAAATATTATGAAAAATGAATGATCCTGGAAGACATTATGCTGAGTAAAATATCTCTGTGTCAAAAGGACAAATATTGCATAGGGCCACTGTTGGAAAACGGGACTGACATCAGGATTGAGGAAGGAAGAGAAGGTGGGGAGGCATGATGTATACTGCGTTGAAACAGATAAGGGAGAAAACTCTTTAAAAGGGATTGTTGCTGTTGTTATTGTTATGTGCCATCGAATTGCTTGCAACTCATAGCGACCCTATGTACAACAGCCCTAAACTCTGCTCTATCCTATGCCAATTGCATTGCCTCTGAAACACCCATCCCAATTACCCCAGTCACTGAATCAATCCACCTCATAGAGGGTCTTCCCCTCCTATGCCATCACTCCACACTCCCAAGCATGATGTCCCTCTCTAAGGATCTGTGCCTCCCTACAACATGTCCAAAGTATGTTAGACAAAGCCCCAGAATCCTTGCCTTCAAGGAGCAGTCTGGATTAACCCTCTCCAGGATAAATCTGTTTGTTTTCTTAGCAGTCCATCCTCCCTAGTCAATGTCCAACTCTCTGATGCATAACAAGTAATTGAAAAGACCATAGCCTGTGTCAGACGCACCTTAGTCTCCAGAGTGACATCATTGCTCTTCAGTACCCTGGAGAGATCCCTAACAGCATACTTTCCCATTGCAATATGTTTTATTTTTGTATTTCCTTGCTGCTGGTGCCAAAAGTGTTGACTGTACTGCCAAGCAAATTAAAGTTGTTAACAATCTCAATCTCTTCACCATCCATCCTGATGCTGCCAATTGGTCCAGTGGTGAGAATCTTTGTCTTCTTAACATTGAGCCTTAATCCATACTGAAGGCTGCAGTCCTTGACCCTCTGCAGCAAGCACTTCTGGGCCTCCTCAGTTTCAGCAAGCAGGGTTGTGTCATCTGCATAATGCAGATTGTTACTAGATCTTCCACAAATCCTGATGCCACACTTCTCCTCATAGAACCCAGCCTCTCAGATGATCTATTCCGCATACAGGTTGAAAAGATATGGAGATAGGACACATCCCTGGCGTACACCTTTCCCAATTTTGAACCGTACAGTGTTTCCCTGCTCTGTTCTGACGACTGCCTCTTGGTCCAAGTACAGGTTTCGCATTAGCACAATCAAGTGTTCTGGGATTCCCATTCTTTTCAGAGTTAGTCAATACCCAAGGCTGAGCCAAGATCTTTCATTAAAAGGGATATATGGAGCAGGGGAAGGGATATATGATTGAGTATTATTGTCATGGAGTTCAGAATGAAGGCTGCACAATGGAGTCGAATTAGGGGGGAGGGATTGCATAACAATGAAAGAGTTTTACTTTTCAAGGAGATGAGTGAATTGGGGGCGGGGGAGGACAGGGAGAAAAGTGCAACAATGAATGATTGGAAACTTTAAGTTTCTGTAAACTTTCATTAAAATTAATAAAATAATCTTGAAAGAATCAAAAAGTCTCAAAAGAAGGTAGCGGAGACCTGAAGAAAGCAAAACGTCATTACGAAGACAGAGGAAGAAAAAAAGGACCAAGATAGATGGCAGAAGACACTCTGAAAATTACACTAGAGCACCAAGAAACCGAAACAAAGGGAAGAAATAAAGATGTTAAAGAGCTAAACAGAGATTTCAAAAGGCAGCGAGGGAAGAGAAAGCAAAGTATTGTAATTAAATGTGTAAAAGATGTGAAGTTGGAAAATCAAAAGGTACAAACTCGTTCAGCCTTTCTTAAACAGAAAGAACTGAAGAACAAATTCAAGCCTTGAGTTGAAATACTTAATGATGCCTTGGGCAGAATCTTGAATGTCTCAGGAAACATCAAAAGATGATGAAAGGAGTACACAGAGTCAGTATACCAAAAGAATGAGCTGACATAGAAGAATTTTATGAAACA
>NW_006399770.1:23839132-23840793 GCF_000299155.1 Elephantulus edwardii
TTTGTTCTCTTGTCTGACAATCTACTACTACTTTTATAAAAACAAGGTAAATGGAGCTCATTCTGACTCTGTATCTTCAAGACAAATGTTAATTTGACATTGACATGAAAAGCTCTGTAGAAGATTCTAATTTGAGAAAATTTTTCATGAGTTATAAACTCAAATAGCAAATCCAAGAGAAATAAGGACATGGGAAATTTGATGATTAAAGACTAGAAGCACACAGGATTTAAAGACAACGTGGAGAGTTTTGATACCTAGAAGCAAGTACTAGATATGAATTTCAGCTAATGAATGTGAGAAGCTTCTTAATTTTACCTTTTGTTTGTAACTGACAGTGAATTCTTATTTTATACTGACATGTATGTAAGGAGAGAGTAACTATTATGGTCATAAAGGAATAAGAGATATAACTGTTATCATAAAAAATAACCACTTACATTCCTTTCATCACCATCATTTTAGCAAGGAGAAGCATGATTCTGACTTCAGTTACAACTGTATCAGTTACAAATCTTTCAGTGGAGCTTTTAATAGAAATAGTCAACACCCCTTGTCAGACTGAAATACATCTATTTTTATAGTTATGTTTTAGGGATATTTAGTTTACTTTTTTTCTTTAGGTAAGTTAAATGAAATCTCATTTATGGTGATTTTTCATATTATAGCAAGAGTTTATTTTATGCAATAATTAAATCACTATAACAATATAAAATTAGAAAAGGTGTTAAACGTTAAAACAAAATTTAAAACCATATAGAAAAAGTCAATGAAGGAAAGAGTCACATTAAAAAACAGTATCAATAATCTGAAAAATTTTTATCTGTTGAGTGAGAGACTATGTCATTCGTTTACTACTAGTTTGCTTAAGTTTAAAGGAGACATCATGTGCAGATATAGTCTCTTTTAGTCTCTGAGCTAGTCCTAACCAATCCTGGAAGAATTTTCAGAACACTACCCGTAAAAATATGTACAATGTTTAACTAGTCTTGTTGCTTTTTAGTCTGAAATCAATGCCATCTGAGTCTTAAATTCAGTTCACCTCCTTACTTATCAAAATATACCCTTCCCAATTCTTTATCAAATGAATAGGTTGAATCAATAATTGGGTTTCTTTTCCAGTTTGTGTTATGAGAAAAAATTCTCATTTCTCAAGATAGTCTTAATGTAGTTATTATTTCACCGTTTAACCAAACTAAATTCACTACCATCAAGTCAATTCTGACTGTTAGAAATCTTGGTTTTCTGTGGCTATAAATCTTTACAAGACAAGATTACTCATCTTTCTACTTCAGAGCATCTGGTGAATTCAAAATGCTACTTTTCGGTTTCACAGTTTAGAGAGATATAAATTATAATTCAGAACGCCAGCTCCAGGGGTTGAAGCTGTCATTCTCTCGATTCCTTCTAATTTTAAGAGTTTCCTAGAGTAGTAAAGCTGAGTCTGAACGATGTGCTTCAATACAAGTTATTTTTCCTTGGTGGTAGTAGGTGCCTCTGATTTCTGCTTTTTTTAATACCTTTTAAATCTCAAAAGAAATGTTCAAAATCATTGGCAATAAGAGAGATACAAATCAGAATGACAGTGAGATACCATCTCACTCCAGTAGCAGTTGCAAAGTTTCATAGGAAAGGAAGCAACAAATGTTGGAAAGAATGTG
>NW_006399770.1:23844484-23857398 GCF_000299155.1 Elephantulus edwardii
GTGTATCAGGGGCAATGAGATTGGCACTGGATAGAGCATGGTTTAGGGCTGTTGTGAATAGGGTCGCTATGAGTTGCAAATGACTCGATGGCACATAACAACAGCAACAACATGGAGATTAGGGAAATTATTTTAAAAAGTGAAATGATGATATTTATCAAGAAGTGTCATATTATGTTTCTCAGTATAATAATAGAAGGCATTGAGAGTATATCCAAGAAGTTCTTCCAGAAAGGGTACAACAGGAACATTTTCTGCCAGACTAGATATCTCTTGAAACTCTGATAGCACAATCCATAGCAGAGATTTGCGCTGCTAGCTAAAAGAGATAACTTGAATCCACCAGTCGTTCTACGAAAGAATGAAGAGCAACCTCTGCCCAAGCAATTTATACCTTCTCTAGCACTGGTCTGTCCATTTGCTGTTCAGAGATAATTTGTGGCTGTTGTGATGCTAAACATTGTGACACTGATGTATCAAATGCAATAATGGTTGCCCGTGGCTGACAGTGTTTGCTGGAGCTTCCAATTTAAAACAAACTTGGAAGCAAGAGTGACATCGACTTATAAAATGGCTTGCCTCTGGAAACACTATGAACCTAGAAAAACAATGAAAGTTATACAAGTGTTCAGGTCTTTCTTTCATAGGGACACTATAAGTTGCCTATGACTCGACGGCACTTAATAACAACAACAACTCACTGGAAGATCAGCTATGAGTTAATTCTGACTTGAATACAATGAGTTTTGATTTAAACTATCTCTTAAGAGTCCTTGAATGGTACAATTGACTAGTATTGAAACTCAATTCAAGCTCATTAACATCAAGTGAGAACAGACTCACTCATAACTGACGCTTCAGCAGTTTTTCAGGAGTTTGTGAATCATAGGCGTGAAGAATGGTCATCTTTCTCTCTCAGTTCCACTGGTGAATTCAGACCACTAGAGAGGTCTGAGTTTATGTTAGCAGTCAACTCTCTATGAACTATGTCACCAGAAATACTCAATAACAAATCAAAATGTTGGAGACCAGAATCGAGGCAACAGACACATCATAAGACCTGGCAATGAAGTTTTGAAAAATTACCCACTGGAAACCTCAGATAACACAGTTGTAATCTGATATATATATCAGATTACAACTGTGTTATACATATATATATAGTTTTGAAAACATAGTTTATATACGTAGTTTCAATAACTAGTTTGGAACTGAAGTAAAGCTATTTTTTTTCAGTTGTTAGATATAAATTAGGTATAAAGTTAATAGAAAAGATGTCTTAAAACAGTGTATTTAAACACTAGAAATTCTTCATGATCTTTTGTAGTTGCAATTATTACTTCAAGAGACTTTTTTTAAAAAAATTATTTGCTAAATTTATTTGTGAAAGAGTAATATGTGGACCCACTGAAACGTAAATCCCCAGGAAATCTGGGAGATGACAATTTTGTTCATAGCCATCTCCCTAGAATATTAACATTGCTCAGTCCTGGACTACTTTCATAATAATCAATGTATCTGAGTCTAGTATTAGTATTATTGTGCCAACACATCTCATTAGAACTGTTTTCCTCTTTTCCTTGATGCCCTTTACTAGGGTAACAATAGTGCTACTATGCCTAAAGTGATTAACTGTCAATTCTCACTCACAGCAGTCCTATGCACAATAGCTCTGAACCCTGCTCTATTCCAAGCCAATCTCACTGTTTCCTTTCTGACACAACTACCATCATTACCCCCGTTACTGTGCCAAGCCATCTAATCCATGGTCTTCCTCTCCTGTTCTGTCCCTTCACTCTTCTTTCTCCAAGGACTTGTCCTACTGACAACATATTCGCATGTGAGACAAAGCTTCAAAATCTTCCCTCCACTGAAAGCAGGAGTGGCGACCACTTCCTAAACAACATGCCTTTGGAAATTCTATGAACTTTGAGAAATGACAATAGGCTTCAGATCTTCTGTTCTCAGGGTCACTTTGAGTTGTGCTGACTTGAAGCCAAACAATAACAATGAGCAAACAAGTTTCAAGGTTTCCAGGATAGATGTGTTTGTTCTTTTGGCAGTCCATGGTATGTTCACACTGTTCTCCAGCACCACAACTCAAAGCATCAATTCTTCTTCCATCATCTATTGTCATTGTCAAACTCTTTGATGCATAGCAAGTAATTGGAAAGATCATGGCCCCAATAAAGTAGACCTTAGTCTCTAGACTGACACTGTTGCTCTTCAGCAGTCTGGAGAGGTTTCTGGCAGCAGATTTTCCTAATGCAATTTGTCTTTTTATTTCCTTGCTGCTGCTGCTGCCAATAGTGTTGATTGTGGACCAGTGCAAACTGTGGAATAAATGATGATTAACTCGGAACAGGGATGAATAAAAATGTTATCTCTGATAGAAAATTATAAAAGGGGAATTTAGTAATAAAAACGAGAAAAAAGAAAATCTGATAATATCTGCTACAGATGTAACTACTCTCTAATTGTTTATCCTACTCTTCTTATTATCACACATTTTATATTAATGACATAGTAAAAAGAATAAAAGAAGTGTTTCCCAACTGTTTTACACATTGACAATATGTTTCAGAAAGGAGTAAATGCCAAGGGGATAGTAAAGCTGTGATGGTTAGGATTACATGTCAGATTGGCTGGGCCATGTTTTCAATGACTTACCAGTTATGTAAAAATGCAATTTGACAGTTGTTAAATAATATATTTTGAGTTATATAATGATGATGCCACGCTACATTTTATTATTGGTACAGTTATCCTTCATTTACAGGTAGCATCAATTTTTAATACTATTCTGATTTGGGGAACACTGGCAAGAAGTTTTACTACAATCATGAAAGTCTAAACGTACCAGTCGCTCCATGGGAGAAAGATGAGTGAATTGACATGATGACTGCTACAATGAGCTCTTGTGTGTCAGTAAGTGTGAGGATGGTACATTCAGAACAGGGTTCAAATCTTTTGCCCACAGGGATGCTGTTATTAAGACTCAAGTTGATTTCACCTAACAAGAACAACAACAAATCTAAACTATGTCTTTTTATTCACTCATATACAAGTGAAAATAGTATTATGAACAATTTTTGATGTGTTTGAATTTTGGTGTTGACAAAGAATATAGAATACACTGTGACACATCCGAAGAATAACCAAATCTCTCTTAGGAGGCATATAAGAATGGTTTTTAGTAGTGAAGAGAGCAAGACTGGCTTTGGAAAGACTATACTCACTTTTAACTTGACATAAGAAAAAGTTAATTTCCAGGGAAAAAGATATCTCATATCTGCTAAAGTAGTGTCAAGGAAAAGTGGAAAACTCTTAGTAAGCTAATTCAACACAATACATCAATAGAAACATCATTGGATGCAAACATTTCAGTGATTATGAGAATAGTCCAGGATTGAGCAGTATTTTGTTCTATTATTAGTTCATCAAAAATGAGAGTTAACTTGATGGTAACTAGCAACAATGAAATTAATAAATAAATATTAATGATCAGTTAGAAGGCTAGACTTTATGAAAAAGAATGTGGCTTTAGGATTGGAGAAAGACTTATCAACAGTCTGTGTTATGCAGAGGATATAATCTTGCTTGCCAAAACTGATGCAAACTAGAAATATTTCCAGTAGAAAGTCAAAGACTGCAGCATTCAATACAGATTGCATGTCAACATCAAGAAAATGAATACCCCCATTACCAGCCCAATAGACAGTACCATGATAGATGGAGAAAGGATCGAAGTTTTTAATGATATCATCTTGCTTGGATTCACAATCAACACGACAACATAGTTTTTAGAGGATGTAAATCACAGGGGAGGAAATTTCCCATCTTTCTCCCACAGAAATCTGAACCACCAGAGAAGTGTTGATCTTGGGTTAGCAATGCAACTCAGTAAGTACTATGTTACCAGAGCTCCTGATGTATGCATCACAGAAATTTATCTATGTACATGTATGCACACAATGTTTGGTAGTGCAATAACTGAAACACTTAGATGCTAACTGAAAGATTGGTAGTCTGAACTTCTGAACTCATCTGTGAGAAAAAGATGTCACAGTCGGCTTCTGCAAAATTCTATCACTATAAACTATTTTTAATAAATAGATTCATTACAAAGTGGACTGGGGGAGGAGGAAGGGAGAGGGAGGGAGGAAAATATGCAATAATGAATGAACGAAAATCCATTTTTTCTATACACTTTTGTTAAAAATTCTAATAAAAATTGAAAAAGAACCATAAAAATTCTACGAGTCAATTATCAGTTTTTTGAGTTAGAATTTTATCAATGATAATAGGTTTCTTTTCTCTCTTTTTATCTTAATATGCATATAATATGTATACATATATGTGTGTATTATGTATATAATTTTTTTAATTAAGAGGGTGAAAAAGTAACAATTATTCTGAGACATAGAACAAAGAAACAATGACTGTTTTCTAAATATCATTCTTTGTTCTAAAACACCAGAACAGACTAAAACCCTTAAATTAAGCAGAAATCCATGAATCTGTATGGATTAGATAAATTAGAAAATAATTTAAATTTTTATGTTAATACTCTAAAACTCATTATTCCAAACCATTTTTATTATATTTCCCAAGGAAATGGAAAAACAAAACAAAAGCACAATAGAACTCGGTGGAAAGCTTGACAGAGAATATCCTAATCAGGTAACTGAGGAAAATTCATTAATCATGGAATAAACTGAAAGGACAAGATAGAAAGTTATAAATTTGTCTGGCATATTCCTGGCAAAGATACAATTCTGAATATAGTCCTGTTAGCATCAAATAAATCTAAGTAAGAGACATTATCAAAATGACTGTAATCTTCAAAAGTGTCTATAATCCTCAAGAATGTCAAGATTATAAAATACAAGGAAAAAACTAATGAACTCTTTCAGATAGGAGACTACAAAAGGCCCGACAACAAAACATGAAGTATGATTCTATACTGACAAAATTTAAATGGTCTCTTAGATAGTAGTAATAAATCAATCCAACATTCTTCTGTCAGATTGACATACTGTGGTGACTTGCATGTTATTATGATGTTTGAAGCTATGCCAGGGATATTTCAAATCACACATTATGAGGTTTAGCAGAGCTTCTAGGCTAAGATAGACAACGTAGAGGGATCCGATGAATGACTTTTTTTTTAAAAAGAGGAAAAGAAATTTGGTCAATGAAATCTTAAAATAGTAATGGAACATTGTTAGACATAGCACGGAAAATGGACCACCACAAGCCCCAAACCCTTCCGTTTTGAAACGGAAACATTCCTTACTTGTAGTTTGGGAAGAGTTATCTCCTTAATTCGAATCTATCTCAATAATGTTGGTAGAGAAAAGTATCTGAACCTTCATTTGTTGATAAGACTTGCTTAAAAATGAGAACAGTTGTAGTTGATAGGAAAGTGGAGTGCTCACTTTTTCAGCATATTAATTCTGAAAGAATACAGGGAACATTTGCATGGCCTTTGCATGAGGAAGACACACAATTAGGATGAATGTAGGCAAATTTGAAGTCCAAAAGAAAAAAAAAAGGGGGGGGGAGAGCCACAGAAAGATTGATAATCTAAGCCATTGGTAATTAACTCCACAGATATTCAATGTGTATACTAAGCAAATTATTCAAGAAGCTATACTCTATGAAAAGGAATATGGCAGTAAGACTCATCTGTAGCCTGCATATGTAGGTGATAAAGCCTTGCTTGCTGAAAGTGAGAAGGACTTGAAGCACTTGTTGCAGAAGACAAGGAATACAGCCTTCAGTATGGATCACATCTCAATGTCAAGAAAATAAAAAATTCTTACCACTGGACCAATAGACAACATCATTATAGATATGGAAAAGATTGAAATTGTCAACAACTTATCTTGCTTGGATTTACAATTAATACCCTTGGTACCAGTCGTCAGGAAATCAGGAGACATTTTCCACTGGGACAGTCTGAAGTTAGAGACCTCTTAAAATTATTGAGGAATAATTATGCCAGTTTGAGAAACAATGTGTATCTGATTCAGGTCATGGTTTTTCCAATCACCTGCTATCTAAGAACTGGACAATAAATAAGGATTGCAGGAGAAGAATTGATGCATTTGTGTTGTGGTGTTGGGAAAAAAGTGCTGACCTGCCAAAAAACCAAATAAATATGTTTTGGAGAAGGTGCAGCCAGAGTGCTTTTCAGCAGCAAGTATAATGAGGCTTCGTCTTACATACTTTGGGCATGTTTGTAGGAGGTAAAGTTTCTAGGAGAGGCTAGTGCTTGAACAGAGAAATGATGATCAGAAGGTTGAAGGGTTGGCAAAGGAGAGGAAAACCTTCAACCAGGTAGATCGACATGTTAACTGCTGCAATGAGCTCTAAAGTGTTGAGAAGTATGAGGATGGCACAGGATAGAAAAGGTTTTAAATCTGTTGTTCATAGAGTCTCTATGGGTTGTACTCAACTTGACAGCACCTAACAATAATAATAATGAAAACTAAATTACACATTTACTATTCACATTTTTACACCAATCACTAATAGGAGAGATGACAAAATGGAAAAATTTGGCCAGCTTCTACTGTACGAAATTGATTAAATATTCAGTCAAGATATAGAATTACTGGTAATTGGAATGCAAAAGTTTTCATTTTTTCCCATGAGGTTAGAAATCTTGGAATCATATGATAGAATTTTCAAAGATTTAAAGATTTTTCAAAGTAAATATATTTTTAACAACATAAATGGCAACTATACATGTGGATGTAGATAAATTAAAACAAAACACAAACAAATTGACTATGTCTTATGGGGGTAGGAAATGATAGAGAATGTCAGTATTATCAGATAGGCCAATGATAGGGGTTGACTTTGGAACAGATTATCAGTTGATCATAGTGTGGCTCAAGTTTTTGCTTTGTAAAATTTTACTAAGTCTTAAAGGATCCAATTTGAGCATATGCTATCTGAATTTGGAGATCATCTCAAGAATACATTTGACCTATTTGACCTAATGACAGAAGACCAAATGATTGTGGGGAGACACTTAGGTCATCATACATGAACAAAATATAAGATCATTAAATGCCAAAAAAGATAAAAATGAATGTCATAAAGACATTAAAACCTGTTTTTATTACAATGTAACTAAAGTAAATGGAAGTAATGAATTATAAGACCTGAACAGAAGGTGGCAAAAGCTGGGCTGAGAATAAAAGATAAAATATAGTATTAAAATATGCAGTCTCTTGAAGTTAGATAATCACAGGGAAGAATGCACTGGATATTTATGAAGCTGATAGAACATAGAAAACCCACTCAAGCCTCAAGATGCAATAGTGAAAGATGCTTTTATATTACAGGAAATATCAAAAGGGATACGCAGAGCTGCCATACAGAAAAGAATTCCCCATCAGTCAGCCATTTCAGGGAATAGAATATGATCAAAAACTTATGTTATTGAAAGAAGACATCCAAACATACTAAAAGCATTTGAAAATAACAAGATTCCAAAACTTACAGAATATAAGTTGAGGTGCGCATAAAAATAATGTAATGCTGGCAGCATTCACTTTACTACACCATGGAATTTGGAAGACACTGCCTGAACAACTAATTAGACCTGATCCACATTTGTGCCCAAGTCAGAGAAGAATAAGCCAATGGAATGTAGGAACTATTGAGTAATGCAATGAACACCACATACAAGTACAGTTTTGCTAGTGATTATTGAAACATAGTTGTAGCATTACATGGAAGAAGTAACAGCCAGAAAGCCAATTTGAATTTTTAATAGGATATGATACATCATTGCTGCTTTCAAATGGATGCAGTTTTAAAGCAGAATATATCAGAAAATGCTTATGTGTATATTACTGACTATACAAAACTATTGAAAAATATTATCAATATCACATGCAAGCAAAATATTGCTGAATAACATTTAAAAATGTCTGGAACAGTGCATAGATAAAGAATTATCAGAAGTTAAAACAGTATTTAGAAGAGGCTTATCACTGGGTTATCACAGCTGCTTTCAGATGGATCCTGGCTAAAAGAATACTAGAAATATGTCTATTTATGTTTTACTGACTATGAAAAGGCATTTGATTCTGTAGATCATAATACATATGGCTAATGTGAGAAGAATGGGAATCCCAGAACACTACATGGTTTAAAATTAAGAAGGGAGTGTGTTGGGTTTGTATTCTCTCATCATACTTAATCAATCTGTACACTGAGCAAATGATTTTAAAAGCTAGAATCTATGAAGAAGAATTTATCTCCAAGATTAGTGGAAGACTCATCAATAATTTGCATTATGCAGAAGGCACATCCTTGCTTGCTGAAAGTGAGGAGGACCTGAAGTACTTGATACAGAAGATAAAAGAATGTAGCCATAAATATGGATTTCATCTTAATATAAAAAAAAATCCTTACCACTGGACTAATAGGCAATGTCGTGATAGATAAAGATTGAAACTGTCAACAACTTCATCTTATTTGGATCAACAATCAACACTCTTGGTACCAGCAATTAGGAAATCAGGAGATGTACTACCCTAGGAAAATCTGTAAATAATTCTCCAAATTATTGAGAAGCAATGATGCCAATTTGAGGACTAAGATGTGTCTGATTTAAGCATTTGCTATGTATCTGAGTGCTGGTCAATGAATAAAGATGATAAAAGAAGAATTGATACCTTGAGCCATGCTGTTGGAGAAAGGTATTGAATATTCCATGAATTGCTAACAGGATGAATAAATATATCTCAGAGATGATGCAATCAGAATGCTCCTTGGAGACAAAGATGGTAAAACTTCATCTCACATACACTGGGTATGTTGCTAGAAGAGTCCATTCCTTGTTAAGGAATACCATGCTTAGAAAGGCAAGGGGTTGGTAAGGGAGAGGAAGGTCTCAACCAGGTGAGTTGACACTGTGACTGCTGCAGTGGTCTCTAATGTGTTACGATGTGAGACGATGGCATGTATAGGACAGAGCTTTGTTGTTATTCATTTGGTCACTATGGGTTGTTCTCTGTCATTCAAGCTGTTTCTGGATAATCTTCAGCAGGATTTTCGTAGTGTGTGATATTAGTGATATTGTTTGATAATTTCCACACCGTATCATATGACTCTTTTTTTGAATGGGAATAAATATGGATCTCTTCCAATCAGTTGGCCAAGTAGTTGTGACACAACTTGGTGAGCACATCCAGGGCAGCAACTGTTCGTTAATCAGTATTCCATCAATTCCTGGGGCTTTATTTTTTGCCAAGTCCCTCAGAGCAGCCTGAACTTTCTTCTTTATCACCACTGCCTCCTGACCTTATATTAATTCTTTAAATTCTTCTGTGTCAGCCACTTCAGTTTGGTACAATGACTGTATACGTCTTCCATCTTCTTTTAATGCCTCCTATATAATTCAATATTCTGCCCATAGCATTCTCAAGCATTACAACCCGTGGCTTGAATTTGTTCTTCACTTCCTTCAGCTTAAGAAATGCTGAATGAGTTTGGCCTGTTTGATTTACATACTCCAGCTCCTTAGAAATTCATTATAATACTTTATCTTGTGTTCCCAAGTTGCCCTTTGAAGTCTTCTATTCAGCTCCTTCACTTCTTGTTTTCTTCCCTTTGCTTTGGGTACTCGGTGCTCTAGTGCAATATTCAGTCTCTTCTAGCATCCATTTCGATCTTTTCTTTTTCTCCCTTCTTTGTAATGACTTTTTACATTGTTCATGAATGATATTCTTAGTATCTTCTCACAGCTCATCCACCCTTAGTTCATTAGTGTTCAAGGACTCAAATTCATTCCTGAGTTGATTTTTAAATTCAGGGGGGATAGACTCAAGATCAAATTTTTATTCTTGTGGATATGATTTATTTCTCTGTGCATATGAGTAGCTGATAATCTGCTCCACAATCAGCACCTGGCCTAGTTTTCATTGCTGATATTAAAGATGTAATCAATCTGATTTCTGTGCATCCCTCAGACGAAAGCCATGTGTATATCTTGTGCTTATGTTACTTACAAGAGTATTTGCTATGGATAAATCACTGATGGTACAAAATTCTATCATTTTATCCCCAGCCTCGCAGATTCTCACCACTGGACCAATTGGCAGCATCAGGATGGATGGTGAAGAGATTGAGATTGTTCACAGCTTCAGTTTTCTTTGCTCCACAGTCAACACTCTCCTCACCAGTAGCCAGGAAATTAGAAGACGTATTGCCATGGGAAAGTCTGCTGTTAGGGACCTCTCCAAAGTACTGAAGAGCAATGGTGTCTCTGTGGAGCTAAGATGCTTCTGATACAGGCCATAGTCTTTGCTATCACTCGTTATGCATCAGAGAGTTGGACAGTGAGTAAGGAGGATAGGAGAATTGATGCCTTTGAGCTGTGGTGCTGGAGAAGAGTATTGAGAATACCGTGGACTACTAGGAAAACAAACAGGTTCATCCTGGAAAGGGTAAAATCAGGCTGCTCCTTGGAAGCAAGGATTCTAAGGCTCCGTCTAACATACTTTGGACATGTTGCAAGGAGGGACCAGTGCTTGGAGAGGGACATCATGCTTGGTAGGGTGGAGGGACAGCGCAGAAGGGGAAGGCCCCCTTTGAGGTGGGTTGATTATTGGGGTAATCGGGATGGCTGTATGGAAGATGGTGCGATTGGCACAGGACAGAGCAGAGTTTATGGATATTGTATATAGGGTCGCTATGAGTCACAAGCGACTTGATGGCACATAACAACAACAAAAACATCCCCAGCCTCATTTCTGTTACCAAGTGTATATTTTCTCACTACTGACCTTTCTTCCTGGTTCCCAACTTTGGCATTCCAGTCACCCATTATTATTAAATCATCTTGGTTACATGTTCAATTGATTTCTAACTGCAACATTCAGTAGGGATCATCTATTTCTTCCTTTTTGGTTCTGGTTGTTGGTGCATAAATTTGATTTTTAGTGGTATGTATAGGTCTTCCTAGTATTTATATGGATATTATCCTGTCACTCACTATATTATATTTTAAGATGGTTCTGTGAAATCTATCCTTGAACCAGAAACTAGTCCTCAGAACAGAACAGGGAAGCACTGCATGATTCAAAATCAGGAAAAGAGTGTGTCAGGGATACATCCTGTCTCCTTATCTTTTCAATTTAAATGCCGAACAGATCATTCAGGAAGCAGTGCTTTATGAGGAGGATTGTGGCATCAGAATTGGAGGTAGACTCATCAACAACCTATATTATGCAGATGATACAACTTTACTGAAACTGAAAAAGACTTGATGCCCTTGCTGCAGAAGGTCAGGCACAGTAGTTTTTAATACGGATTGAAGCTTAACATCAAGAAGGCAAAGATTTTCATCAGTCAGACAATTGGAAGCACCTTGATAGATGGAGAAGAGTTTTGAAGCTGTTAACAATTACAGCTCCTTAGGCTCCATGATCAATACTCTTAACACCAGCGTCCAGGAAATCAAAAGACAAATTGCACTGGGAAAATCTGCTGTCAGAGACTTCTCCAGAGTGCTGAGAAGCAATGATGTCAGTCTAGAGACTAAGGTGTGCCTAATCCAGGCCATTTACTTGCTATGTATCAGAGAGCTGGACAAGGACTAAATGTGACAGATGAAGAATCTATGCCTTCAAGTTGTGGGGCTGGAGAAGAGTCTTGAACATACCATTGTCTGCCAAGAAAACAAATTGGTCTGTTTTGGAGAGGGTGAAACCAATATTCTCTATGGAGGCTAGCATTTTGAAGTTTCATTTCACATTCTTGCGCACCTGGCCAGGAGAGATCCGTCCTTGGAGAAGGGCATCCTGCTTGGAAGGGTGGAGGGCCTGAACAGGAGAGAAGATCCCAAATGATATGGATTGATACAGTGACTGGGGCAATAGGTGTTGGTGTGTTGGAATTAGTGAGACTGGCTCAGGATAGAGAAAGGTTCAGAGCTCCTGTACACAGGATCGCTACTGGTCATAGGGGACTCAACAACACATAACAAGAAAAACAATGTGAAAAATATTGTGTTAGATGGAGAATGCAGAAGAACTTACCGTTGTTCCTTAGATGTTATCCATTCACAATCCTGATGATAGACTAAATAAAAATATTGGTACATCATCTCATTGCTATTGAGTCAGAACTGAATTATAGCTGATTCTTCACTAGTTTCCTCAGGCTGTAAACTGTAAACAGTGTTGAAGGAGAGAGTCTATCTTTTCTCTGTCAAGCTGCTGATGGATTTGAAGTGTCAGAGGGCATTGGCTTTTGTGTTAGTAAACACATCTTCCTAAGGACTATTCAGGAAAGTTAATGCTGCATGGTTTCTTTTTTTCTGTCCATAAAGAACCAATGATATTTTATTCTTCACAAAATGAAGCAATTAATCAGAGAAAGAAAGAAGTCAAGTAGTTGCATGTCATTTTAAAATTTGTAAAAGATTTTTCACCAGTTTGGATAAATAGTCTAATGATTGCAATTACAAAAAGGGAGAGAGAGAGAGAGAGAGATTGATTTTGAATCAGACAATCATATGATCTACTACACTACAAATAAAAAGGTGAGGAAAAATTGGATTGCTTTTATAATTAAAAAGATGTAGATCCATTTTGAAATACAATATTGTGAGTGACAGGTTAATACCCATATGCATAAAAGGTAGACCTGTTAATATCACTATGATTCAAATTTATGCACCAAAAACCAGAGCTGAAGAGAGAGAAATAGATGATTTCTACCAACTCCGGCAGCCAGAAATCAACCAAACATGCAAACAAGATGCATTAATAATAATGGGTGACTGGAATGTGAAAGTTGGGAACCAGGAAGAAGGATCCATCAATAGTTGAAAAACATAGACTTAGTGACAGAAGTAGAGTTCTGCATAATTAATGATTTAT
>NW_006399770.1:23858278-23861128 GCF_000299155.1 Elephantulus edwardii
AAAAAAAGTGACCAAATAATGTGGGAATTGTTGTATAATTACACTCATATCACATGCAAGCAAAGTCCTGCTAAAGATTATTCAAAAAAGACTGAAACAGTACATTGACCAAGAATTACCAAAAATATAATTTTGGTTTAGAAAAGGCCATGGCACTAAAGACATTATTGCCAATTTCAGATGGATCTTGGCAGAAAACAAAGAGTACCAGAGGTGTATCTATCTGTGTTTCATTGATTACACAAGGCATTTGACTGTGTGAATCACAACAAATTGTGCTAACCTTGAGAATGGGAATCCCAGAACACTTGATTGTGCTTATAGAAAACCTGTAATTGGATTAGGAAGCAGTCCTCAGAACAGAGCAGGGAAACACTCATGGTTCAAAATCAGGAAGGGATTGTGTCAGGGATGTGTCTTATCTCCATATCTTTTCATTTTATATGCAGAACAGATCATATGGGAGGCTGGTCTTTATGAGGAGAAATGTGGTATCAGGATTGGAGAAAGACTCATTAGCAACTTACGTAGATGACCTGGCTTGCTCAAACTGAGGAGGATCTGAAGCACTTGTAGAATGTTTACATTCTAGAAACGACTGTGTCTTCAATATGGATTGAAGCTCGACATCAAGAAGACAAAGGTTCTCACCATTGGGACAATTGGCCACACCATGTTGAATGCAGAAAAGATTAAGGTTCTTAACGGATACAGTTTGCTCAACTCCACAATCAACACTCTTGGCACCAGCAGCCAAGAAATCAAAAGAAAAATTGCATTAGGTAAATCTGTTGTCAGGGACCTTTTCCAGAGTACTGAGAAGTAATGATGTCAATCTAGAGACTAAGTTTCTCCTGATCTAGGCCATGGTCTTCTCAATTACTTGCTATACAGAGATGGACAGTGAATAAAGATGTTAGAATTGATGCTGTCTAGTTGTGGTACTGGAGAAAAGTCTTGAACATATCATGGAGGAAGAAACCAAGTTATTCCTTGGAGTTTAGGATTTTGAAGCTCCATCTCACATAATTTGTGCATGTGGCTAGGAGGGGTTGATCCTTGGGGAAAAACATCATGATTAGAAAGATGGAGTGATAGTGCATGGAGGAAGTCCCTGGATGAGATGGATTAATACAGTAACTAGGGCAATGGTGTTGGAGTCAGTGAGAGCTTCTCAGGGCAACTCAGAGCTGCTGTGAGGCACACACAACTGGATGGCACATCACAACATAATTAACTGCTGCTGAAAACCTGGTGGAGGGTCAGTTACTGATGAGTTCTAACTGAATAGTAAACAACAACAACAACAACAAGAGCCATTGATAAAGAATGAGGAGTAACAGAGGAGCTGTGGAATGAAATCAAGAATTTTTTCTATTAGGCCACTGGAGCTTCCTCATATTACATACAAAAACAAAACAAAACAAAACCCCAACAAAAAACATTTCTTTCTCTTGAATGGTGCATAAATTGGATTGCTATTCTCATTTAGGTATTATCATAGGTATTTAAATCCTAACTCTTATTTCTGTAAATATTACCATGTTTGTTTTCTTTTTTTATGTTAATGAGATCATAGAATAGTGTTGATCCCAAATTTACATTATAAAAGGGGAAGAAACACTAGTGAAGCAGAAGAGGGGAAGGGGAGGCAGACACAAAGGAGCCTCAAGGCATGCCAAATAATTCCTAGGGTTATAGACAAGGAAGTATTTGTCTGGGTCTGACCTCTTGATTTAGAGTTTTTAGTATCCAAAACTGTAGGGAAGTAAATTTATCTATCTATCTATCTATCTATCTATCTATCTATCTATCTATCTATCTATCCATCCATCCAATTTTAATCTCCACTTGTGGCTATTCTGTTACAATACTCCTAGGACAGCTAAAGCAGCCATAATCTACACTTCAATTTATTGAACTCTTTATCTAGCCCCTCAACATATCATTTGGAAAAATAAAAATAAGGAAAGAAAACAAACAACTAGTGGCAATAGTATGTGTGGACTGACATTAATGAAAAAGTCAAAATTCTTGTTCAGTTCCATATTAGTTATTTTGTAGGTTTCTTTCCAGCGCCAAACTAGGTGTAGGCATCTCTTCTTCACTGTTCTATGGAACTTACTCAAGACTTATATGTTGTCCACAATATGGAAAGTCAAGTTATTGATGGTTGTTGGAATGAGCTTTCAAGTCATCCACAACTCATAGTGACCCCATGTACAACAGCCCTAAACCCTGCTCTATCCTGTGTCAATCTCATTTTCTCCAACACACCTATTCCCATTATACCAGTCACTGAATCAATCCATCTCATCGAGGGCCTTCCTCTCCTTTTCTGTCCAATGGTTTTCCTAATGAGACTGTTATTATTAGGTTCCTTGTGCACATCTTTCTGATCTTTACAACGAAATGATCTATCTTCTTTCATTTTTAACTTTCTGATGCTTCCAAACTTTTCCTTCAGCACCTCTTCTGCTTTGGTGAGAGCTACTTTTTTACTCCTTTCCATACTCTTTTCTCAGTCAACATCTAACTTATTTTTGAGTAAGGAAAAAATAATATATAGCTATACATTCCATTCTGCTTGTTAAAATAAAACAAACAGCAACAACAAAAGATTGATTTTGACTCATTGCAATCCTTCATCAGATCCCTATAAATATTGACTTTAGGAAATACTCCATGTTTCTCCCCGAGTGGCTGGTGGCTATTCCTAACTTGTTGTTTAATTGTATAAGAGATAAAGAAGATGGCACAAATGTATGGTTTTTTTCTCCTTTATCATCCTATTATTAATTTCTAATTTCGTGGCATTATGGTCTGACAAGATGGTTTGTATTATTTCTA